>NC_053150.1:15431623-15787628 GCF_016808335.1 Panicum virgatum | reverse complement strand
TATAGTTTCGTAACTGCTTTGAAACTCGATGCAAAATAGGGTGAACTGGTTGTGCAATTAACGCAAAAAGTTCATGCCATGAAGTCACGTCGGTATTTTTTTGCAATGAACGCACCCAATCCACCCCATTGAACCCTAAACTCATGTTTGGTAAGTTTCATAGTGTTTGGGTTCATCTGTTATCCTTTCGTAACTGCATGAAACTCGGTGAAAAACAGTGTTGAACTGGTGCAATTAATGCACAAGCTCGTGCCACAAAGTCACGTCGGGATTTTGCAACGAACGCACCTAGTCCACTCCATTGGACCCCAAACTCATGTTTTGGTTGCGTTGCATAGTGTTTGGGTGCATTTGTTATCGTTTCGTAACTGCATGAAACTCGATGCAAAACGGGTTGAACTGTTGTAATTAAAGCAAAAGTTCATGCCACGAAGTCACGTCGGGATTTTTCACAGTGAACGCACCCAATCCACCCCATTAGACCCTAAACTATGTTTGGTTAAGTTTCATTGTGGTTTGGGTTCATCTGTTATCGTTTCGAAACTGCATGAAACTCGGTTGCAAAATGGTGTGAACTGGTGCAATTAATGCACAGCCCGTGCCACGAAAGTCACGTCGAGATTTTTTCGCAACGAACACACCCAATCCACTCCATTAGACCCTAAACTCATGTTTTGGTAAGTTTCATAGTGTTTGGGTGCATTTGTTATCGTTCGTAACAGCTTGAAACTCGATGCAAAATAGGGTGAAACTGGTGCAATTAATGCAAAAGTTCATGCCTAGAAGTCGCGTCGGGTTTTTTTTTGCAATGAACGCACCCAATCCACCCCCCATTGAACCCTAAACTCATGTTTTGGTTAAGTTTCATAGTGTTTGGGTTCATCTGTTATCATTTCGTAACTGCATGAAACTCGGTGAATGAAAACAGTGTGAACTGGTGCAGTTAATGCACAAGCTCGTGCCACAAAGTCACGTCGGGATTTTTCGCAACGAACGCACCTAGTCCACTCCATTGGACCCCAAACTCATTATTTGGTGCGTTGCATAGTGTTTGGGTTGCATTTATTATCGTTTCGTAACTGCATGAAACTCGATGCAAAACGGGTTGAACTGTTGTAATTAAAGCAAAAGTTCATGCCACGAAGTCACGTCGGGATTTTTCACAGTGAACGCACCCAATCCACCCCATTAGACCCTAAACTCATTTTTGGTAAGTTTCATTGTGTTTGGGTTCATCTGTTATCGTTTCGAAACTGCATGAAACTCGGTGCAAAATGGCTTGTGAACTGGTTGCAATTAATGCACAAGCCCGTGCCACGAAGTCACGTCGAGATTTTTCGCAACGAACGCACCCAATCCACTCCATTAGACCCTAAAACTCATGTTTTGGTAAGTTTCATTGTGTTTGGGTGCATTTGTTATCGTTTTGTAACTGCTTGAAACTCGATGCAAAATAGGGTGAACTGGTGCAATTAACGCAAAAGTTCATGCCACGAAGTCACGTCGGGATTTTTTGCAATGAACGCACCCAATCCACCCCATTGAACCCTAAACTCATGTTTTGGTAAGTTTCATAGTGTTTGGATTCACCTGTTATCATTTCGTAACTGCATGAAACTCGGTGAGAAAAACAGTGTGAACTGGTGCAATTAATGCACAAGCTCGTGCCACAAAGTCACGTCGGGATTTTTCGCAACGAACGCACCTAGTCCACTCCATTGGACCCCAAACTCATGTTTTGGTGTGTTGCATAGTGTTTGGGTGCATTTGTTATCGTTTCGTAACTGCATGAAACTCGATGCAAACGGGTTGAACTGTTGTAATTAAAGCAAAAGTTCATGCCACGAAGTCACGTCGGGATTTTTTCATAGTGAACGCACCCAATCCACCCCATTAGACCCTAAACTCATGTTTTGGTAAGTTTCATTGTGTTTGGGTTCATCTGTTATCATTTCGAAACTGCATGAAACTCGGTGCAAAATGGTGTGAACTGCTGCAATTAATGCCCAAGCCCGTGCCACGAAGTCACGTCGAGATTTTTCGCAACGAACGCACCCAATCCACTCCATTAGACCCTAAACTCATGTTTTGGTAAGTTTCATAGTGTTTGGGTTCATCTATGATCGTTTCGTAACTGCATGAAACTCAGGGCAAAACAGTGTGAACTGGTGCAATTAATGCACAAGCCCGTGCCACGAAGTCACGTCGGGATTTTTCGCAACGAACGCACCTAATCCACCCATTGGACCCTAAACTCATGTTTTGGTGCATTGTATAGTGTTTTGGGTGCATTTGTTAACGTTTCGTAACTGCAATGAAACCCGGTGCAAAACGGTGTGTGAACTGGTGCAATTAATGCAAAAGTTCGTGCCACGAAGTCACGTAAGGATTTTTTCGCAACGAACGCACCTAATCCACCCCATTGGACCCTAAACTCATGTTTTGGTGCGTTGCATAGTGTTTGGGTGCATTTGGAATCGTTTTGTAAGTGCAAACTCGGTGCAAAACAGTGTGAACTGGTGCAATTAATGCACAAGCCCGTGCCACGAAGTCACGTCGGGATTTTTCGCAACGTACGCACCCAATCCACTGCATTAGTCCCTAAAGTCATGTTTTGGTGTGTTGCATAGTGTTTGGGTGCATTTGTTATCGTTTCGTAACTGCTTGAAACTCGATGCAAAATAGGGTGAACTGGTGCAATTAACGCAAAAGTTCATGCCATGAAGTCACGTCGGTATTTTTTGCAATGAACGCACCCAATCCACCCCATTGAACCCTAAACTCATGTTTTGGTAAGTTTCATAGTGTTTGGGTTCATCTGTTATCATTTCGTAACTGCATGAAACTCGGTGAAAAATAGTGTGAACTGGTGCAATTAATGCACAAGCTCGTGCCACAAAGTCACGTCGGGATTTTTTGCAACGAACGCACCTAGTCCACTCCATTGGACCCCAAACTCATGTTTTGGTGCGTTGCATAGTGTTTGGGTGCATTTGTTATCGTTTCGTAACTGCATGAAACTCGATTGCAAAACGGGTTGAACTGTTGTAATTAAAGCAAAAGTTCATGCCACGAAGTCACGTCGGGATTTTTCACAGTGAACGCACCCAATCCACCCCATTAGACCCTAAACTCATGTTTGGGTAAGTTTCATTGTGTTTGGGTTCATCTGTTATCGTTTCGAAACTGCATGAAACTCGGTGCAAAATGGTGTGAACTGGTGCAAATAATGCACAAGCCCGTGCCACGAAGTCACGTCGAGATTTTTCGCAACGAACGCACCCAATCCACTCCATTAGACCCTAAACTCATGTTTTGGTAAGTTTCATAGTGTTTGGGTGCATTTGTTATGGTTTCGTAACAGCTTGAAACTCGATGCAAAATAGGGTGAACTGGTGCAATTAATGCAAAAGTTCATGCCTCGAAGTCGCGTCGGGTTTTTTTGCAATGAACGCACCCAATCCACCCCCATTGAACCCTAAACTCATGTTTTGGTAAGTTTCATAGTGTTTGGGTTCATCTGTTATCATTTCGTAACTGCATGAAACTCGGTGAAAAACAGTGTGAACTAGTGCAGTTAATGCACAAGCTCGTGCCACAAAGTCACGTCGGGAGTTTTCGCAACGAACGCACCTAGTCCACTCCATTGGACCCCAAACTCATGTTTTGGTGCGTTGCATAGTGTTTGGGTGCATTTATTATCGTTTCGTAACTGCATGAAACTCGATGCAAAACGGGTTGAACTGTTGTAATTAAAGCAAAAGTTCATGCCACGAAGTCACGTCGGGATTTTTCACAGTGAACGCACCCAATCCACCCCATTAGACCCTAAACTCATGTTTTGGTAAGTTTCATTGTGTTTGGGTTCATCTGTTATCGTTTCGAAACTGCATGAAACTCGGTGCAAAATGGTGTGAACTGGTGCAATTAATGCAAAAGTTCGTGCCACGAAGTCATGTCGGGATTTTTCGCAACGAACGCACCCAATCCACTCCATTAGACCCTAAACTCATGTTTTGGTGTGTTGCATAGTGTTTGGGTGCATTTGTTATCGTTTCGTAACAGCTTGAAACTCGATGCAAAATAGGGTGAACTGGTGCAATTAATGCAAAAGTTCATGCCTCGAAGTCGCGTCGGGTTTTTTTTGCAATGAACGCACCCAATCCACCCCCATTGAACCCTAAACTCATGTTTTGGTAAGTTTCATAGTGTTTTGGTTCATCTGTTATCATTTCGTAACTGCATGAAACTCGGTGAAAAACAGTGTGAACTGGTGCAATTAATGCACAAGCTCGTGCCACAAAGTCACGTCAGAATTTTTCGCAACGAACGCACCTAGTCCACTCCATTGGACCCCAAACTCATGTTTTGGTGCGTTGCATAGTGTTTGGGTGCATTTGTTATCGTTTCGTAACTGCATGAAACTCGATGCAAAACGGGTTGAACTGTTGTAATTAAAGCAAAAGTTCATGCCACGAAGTCACGTCGGGATTTTTCACAGTGAACGCACCCAATCCACCCCATTAGACCCTAAACTCATGTTTTGGTAAGTTTCATTGTGTTTGGGTTCATCTGTTATCATTTCAAAACTGCATGAAACTCGGTGCAAAATGGTGTGAACTGGTGCAATTAATGCACAAGCCCGTGCCACGAAGTCACGTCGAGATTTTTCGCAACGAACGCACCCAATCCACTCCATTAGACCCTAAACTCATGTTTTGGTAAGTTTCATTGTGTTTGGGTGCATTTGTTATCGTTTTGTAACTGCTTGAAACTCGATGCAAAATAGGGTGAACTGGTGCAATTAACGCAAAAGTTCATGCCACGAAGTCACGTCGGGATTTTTTGCAATGAACGCACCCAATCCACCCCATTGAACACTAAACTCATGTTTTGGTAAGTTTCATAGTGTTTGGATTCACCTGTTATCATTTCGTAACTGCATGAAACTCGGTGAAAAACAGTGTGAACTGGTGCAATTAATGCACAAGCTCGTGCCACAAAGTCACGTCGGGATTTTTTCGCAACGAACGCACCTAGTCCACTCCATTGGACCCCAAACTCATGTTTTGGTGTGTTGCATAGTGTTTGGGTGCATTTGTTATCGTTTCGTAACTGCATGAAACTCGATGCAAAACGGGTTGAACTGTTGTAATTAAAGCAAAAGTTCATGCCACGAAGTCACGTCGGGATTTTTCACAGTGAACGCACCCAATCCACCCCATTAGACCCTAAACTCATGTTTTGGTAAGTTTCATTGTGTTTGGGTTCATCTGTTATCATTTCGAAACTGCATGAAACTCGGTGCAAAATGGTGTGAACTGGTGCAATTAATGCACAAGCCCGTGCCACGAAGTCACGTCGAGATTTTTCGCAACGAACGCACCCAATCCACTCCATTAGACCCTAAACTCATGTTTTGGTAAGTTTCATTGTGTTTGGGTGCATTTGTTATCGTTTTGTAACTGCTTGAAACTCGATGCAAAATAGGGTGAACTGGTGCAATTAACGCAAAAGTTCATGCCACGAAGTCACGTCGGGATTTTTTGCAATGAACGCACCCAATCCACCCCATTGAACCCTAAACTCATGTTTTGGTAAGTTTCATAGTGTTTGGATTCACCTGTTATCATTTCGTAACTGCATGAAACTCGGTGAAAAACAGTGTGAACTGGTGCAATTAATGCACAAGCTCGTGCCACAAAGTCACGTCGGGATTTTTCGCAACGAACGCACCTAGTCCACTCCATTGGACCCCAAACTCATGTTTTGGTGTGTTGCATAGTGTTTGGGTGCATTTGTTATCGTTTCGTAACTGCATGAAACTCGATGCAAAACGGGTTGAACTGTTGTAATTAAAGCAAAAGTTCATGCCACGAAGTCACGTCGGGATTTTTCACAGTGAACGCACCCAATCCACCCCATTAGACCCTAAACTCATGTTTTGGTAAGTTTCATTGTGTTTGGGTTCATCTGTTATCATTTCAAAACTGCATGAAACTCGGTGCAAAATGGTGTGAACTGCTGCAATTAATGCCCAAGCCCGTGCCACGAAGTCACGTCGAGATTTTTCGCAACGAACGCACCCAATCCACTCCATTAGACCCTAAACTCATGTTTTGGTAAGTTTCATAGTGTTTGGGTTCATCTATGATCGTTTCGTAACTGCATGAAACTCAGGGCAAAACAGTGTGAACTGGTGCAATTAATGCACAAGCCCGTGCCACGAAGTCACGTCGGGATTTTTCGCAACGAACGCACCTAATCCACCCATTGGACCCTAAACTCATGTTTTGGTGCATTGTATAGTGTTTTGGGTGCATTTGTTAACGTTTCGTAACTGCATGAAACCCGGTGCAAAACGGTGTGAACTGGTGCAATTAATGCAAAAGTTCGTGCCACGAAGTCACGTAAGGATTTTTCGCAACGAACGCACCTAATCCACCCCATTGGACCCTAAACTCATGTTTTGGTGCGTTGCATAGTGTTTGGGTGCATTTGGAATCGTTTTGTAAGTGCAAACTCGGTGCAAAACAGTGTGAACTGGTGCAATTAATGCACAAGCCCGTGCCACGAAGTCACGTCGGGATTTTTCGCAACGTACGCACCCAATCCACTGCATTAGTCCCTAAAGTCATGTTTTGGTGTGTTGCATAGTGTTTGGGTGCATTTGTTATCGTTTCGTAACTGCTTGAAACTCGATGCAAAATAGGGTGAACTGGTGCAATTAACGCAAAAGTTCATGCCATGAAGTCACGTCGGTATTTTTTGCAATGAACGCACCCAATCCACCCCATTGAACCCTAAACTCATGTTTTGGTAAGTTTCATAGTGTTTGGGTTCATCTGTTATCATTTCGTAACTGCATGAAACTCGGTGAAAAATAGTGTGAACTGGTGCAATTAATGCACAAGCTCGTGCCACAAAGTCACGTCGGGATTTTTTGCAACGAACGCACCTAGTCCACTCCATTGGACCCCAAACTCATGTTTTGGTGCGTTGCATAGTGTTTGGGTGCATTTGTTATCGTTTCGTAACTGCATGAAACTCGATGCAAAACGGGTTGAACTGTTGTAATTAAAGCAAAAGTTCATGCCACGAAGTCACGTCGGGATTTTTCACAGTGAACGCACCCAATCCACCCCATTAGACCCTAAACTCATGTTTGGGTAAGTTTCATTGTGTTTGGGTTCATCTGTTATCGTTTCGAAACTGCATGAAACTCGGTGCAAAATGGTGTGAACTGGTGCAAATAATGCACAAGCCCGTGCCACGAAGTCACGTCGAGATTTTTCGCAACGAACGCACCCAATCCACTCCATTAGACCCTAAACTCATGTTTTGGTAAGTTTCATAGTGTTTGGGTGCATTTGTTATCGTTTCGTAACAGCTTGAAACTCGATGCAAAATAGGGTGAACTGGTGCAATTAATGCAAAAGTTCATGCCTCGAAGTCGCGTCGGGTTTTTTTTGCAATGAACGCACCCAATCCACCCCCATTGAACCCTAAACTCATGTTTTGGTAAGTTTCATAGTGTTTGGGTTCATCTGTTATCATTTCGTAACTGCATGAAACTCGGTGAAAAACAGTGTGAACTAGTGCAGTTAATGCACAAGCTCGTGCCACAAAGTCACGTCGGGAGTTTTCGCAACGAACGCACCTAGTCCACTCCATTGGACCCCAAACTCATGTTTTGGTGCGTTGCATAGTGTTTGGGTGCATTTGTTATCGTTTCGTAACTGCATGAAACTCGATGCAAAACGGGTTGAACTGTTGTAATTAAAGCAAAAGTTCATGCCACGAAGTCACGTCGGGATTTTTCACAGTGAACGCACCCAATCCACCCCATTAGACCCTAAACTCATGTTTGGGTAAGTTTCATTGTGTTTGGGTTCATCTGTTATCGTTTCGAAACTGCATGAAACTCGGTGCAAAATGGTGTGAACTGGTGCAATTAATGCACAAGCCCGTGCCACGAAGTCACGTCGAGATTTTTCGCAACGAACGCACCCAATCCACTCCATTAGACCCTAAACTCATGTTTTGGTAAGTTTCATAGTGTTTGGGTGCATTTGTTATCGTTTCGTAACAGCTTGAAACTCGATGCAAAATAGGGTGAACTGGTGCAATTAATGCAAAAGTTCATGCCTCGAAGTCGCGTCGGGTTTTTTTTGCAATGAACGCACCCAATCCACCCCCATTGAACCCTAAACTCATGTTTTGGTAAGTTTCATAGTGTTTGGGTTCATCTGTTATCATTTCGTAACTGCATGAAACTCGGTGAAAAACAGTGTGAACTGGTGCAGTTAATGCACAAGCTCGTGCCACAAAGTCACGTCGGGATTTTTCGCAACGAACGCACCTAGTCCACTCCATTGGACCCCAAACTCATGTTTTGGTGCGTTGCATAGTGTTTGGGTGCATTTATTATCGTTTCGTAACTGCATGAAACTCGATGCAAAACGGGTTGAACTGTTGTAATTAAAGCAAAAGTTCATGCCACGAAGTCACGTCGGGATTTTTCACAGTGAACGCACCCAATCCACCCCATTAGACCCTAAACTCATGTTTTGGTAAGTTTCATTGTGTTTGGGTTCATCTGTTATCGTTTCGAAACTGCATGAAACTCGGTGCAAAATGGTGTGAACTGGTGCAATTAATGCAAAAGTTCGTGCCACGAAGTCAAGTTGGGATTTTTCGCAACGAACGCACCCAATCCACTCCATTAGACCCTAAACTCATGTTTTGGTGTGTTGCATAGTGTTTGGGTGCATTTGTTATCGTTTCGTAACAGCTTGAAACTCGATGCAAAATAGGGTGAACTGGTGCAATTAATGCAAAAGTTCATGCCTCGAAGTCGCGTCGGGTTTTTTTTTGCAATGAACGCACCCAATCCACCCCCATTGAACCCTAAACTCATGTTTTGGTAAGTTTCATAGTGTTTGGGTTCATCTGTTATCATTTCGTAACTGCATGAAACTCGGTGAAAAATAGTGTGAACTGGTGCAATTAATGCACAAGCTCGTGCCACAAAGTCACGTCGGGATTTTTCGCAACGAACGCACCTAGTCCACTCCATTGGACCCCAAACTCATGTTTTGGTGCGTTGCATAGTGTTTGGGTGCATTTGTTATAGTTTCGTAACTGCATGAAACTCGATGCAAAACGGGTTGAACTGTTGTAATTAAAGCAAAAGTTCATGCCACGAAGTCACGTCTGGATTTTTCACAGTGAACGCACCCAATCCACCCCATTAGACCCTAAACTCATGTTTTGGTAAGTTTCATTGTGTTTGGGTTCATCTGTTATCGTTTCGAAACTGCATGAAACTCGGTGCAAAATGGTGTGAACTGGTGCAATTAATGCACAAGCCCGTGCCACGAAGTCACGTAAGGATTTTTCGCAACGAACGCACCTAATCCACCCCATTGGACCCTAAACTCATGTTTTGGTGCGTTGCATAGTGTTTGGGTGCATTTGGAATCTTTTTGTAAGTGCAAACTCGGTGCAAAACAGTGTGAACTGGTGCAATTAATGCACAAGCCCGTGCCACGAAGTCACGTCGGGATTTTTCGCAACGTACGCACCCAATCCACTGCATTAGTCCCTAAAGTCATGTTTTGGTGTGTTGCATAGTGTTTGGGTGCATTTGTTATCATTTTGTAACTGCTTGAAACTCGATGCAAAATAGGGTGAACTGGTGCAATTAACGCAAAAGTTCATGCCATGAAGTCACGTCGGGATTTTTTGCAATGAACGCACCCAATCCACCCCATTGAACCCTAAACTCATGTTTTGGTAAGTTTCATAGTGTTTGGGTTCATCTGTTATCATTTCGTAACTGCATGAAACTCGGTGAAAAACAGTGTGAACTTATGCAATTAATGCACAAGCTCGTGCCACAAAGTCACGTCGGGATTTTTCGCAACGAACGCACCTAGTCCACTCCATTGGACCCCAAACTCATGTTTTGGTGCGTTGCATAGTGTTTGGGTGCATTTGCTATCGTTTCGTAACTGCATGAAACTCGATGCAAAACGGGTTGAACTGTTGTAATTAAAGCAAAAGTTCATGCCACGAAGTCACGTCTGGATTTTTCACAGTGAACGCACCCAATCCACCCCATTAGACCCTAAACTCATGTTTTGGTAAGTTTCATTGTGTTTGGGTTCATCTGTTATCATTTCGAAACTGCATGAAACTCGGTGCAAAATGGTGTGAACTGCTGCAATTAATGCCCAAGCCCGTGCCACGAAGTCACGTCGAGATTTTTCGCAACGAACGCACCCAATCCACTCCATTAGACCCTAAACTCATGTTTTGGTAAGTTTCATAGTGTTTGGGTTCATCTATGATCGTTTCGTAACTGCATGAAACTCAGGGCAAAACAGTGTGAACTTGTGCAATTAATGCACAAGCCCGTGCCGCGAAGTCACGTCGGGATTTTTCGCAACGAACGCACCTAATCCACCCATTGGACCCTAAACTCATGTTTTGGTGCATTGTATAGTGTTTTGGGTGCATTTGTTAATATTTCGTAACTGCATGAAACCCGGTGCAAAACGGTGTGAACTGGTGCAATTAATGCAAAAGTTCGTGCCACGAAGTCACGTAAGGATTTTTCGCAACGAACGCACCTAATCCACCCCATTGGACCCTAAACTCATGTTTTGGTGCGTTGCATAGTGTTTGGGTGCATTTGGAATCGTTTTGTAAGTGCAAACTCGGTGCAAAACAGTGTGAACTGGTGCAATTAATGCACAAGCCCGTGCCACGAAGTCACGTCGGGATTTTTCGCAACGTACGCACCCAATCCACTGCATTAGTCCCTAAAGTCATGTTTTGGTGTGTTGCATAGTGTTTGGGTGCATTTGTTATCATTTCGTAACTGCTTGAAACTCGATGCAAAATAGGGTGAACTGGTGCAATTAACGCAAAAGTTCATGCCATGAAGTCACGTCGGGATTTTTTGCAATGAACGCACCCAATCCACCCCATTGAACCCTAAACTCATGTTTTGGTAAGTTTCATAGTGTTTGGGTTCATCTGTTATCATTTCGTAACTGCATGAAACTCGGTGAAAAACAGTGTGAACTTGTGCAATTAATGCACAAGCTCGTGCCACAAAGTCACGTCGGGATTTTTCGCAACGAATGCACCTAGTCCACTCCATTGGACCCCAAACTCATGTTTTGGTGCGTTGCATAGTGTTTGGGTGCATTTGCTATCGTTTCGTAACTGCATGAAACTCGATGCAAAACGGGTTGAACTGTTGTAATTAAAGCAAAAGTTCATGCCACGAAGTCACGTCTGGATTTTTCACAGTGAACGCACCCAATCCACCCCATTAGACCCTAAACTCATGTTTTGGTAAGTTTCATTGTGTTTGGGTTCATCTGTTATCATTTCGAAACTGCATGAAACTCGGTGCAAAATGGTGTGAACTGGTGCAATTAATGCACAAGCCCGTGCCACGAAGTCACGTCGAGATTTTTCGCAACGAACGCACCCAATCCACTCCATTAGACCCTAAACTCATGTTTTGGTAAGTTTCATAGTGTTTGGGTTCATCTATGATCGTTTCGTAACTGCATGAAACTCAGGGCAAAACAGTGTGAACTTGTGCAATTAATGCACAAGCCCGTGCCGCGAAGTCACGTCGGGATTTTTTCGCAACGAACGCACCTAATCCACCCATTGGACCCTAAACTCATGTTTTGGTGCATTGTATAGTGTTTTGGGTGCATTTGTTAATGTTTCGTAACTGCATGAAACCCGGTGCAAAACGGTGTGAACTGGTGCAATTAATGCAAAAGTTCGTGCCACGAAGTCACGTAAGGATTTTTCGCAACGAACGCACCTAATCCACCCCATTGGACCCTAAACTCATGTTTTGGTGCGTTGCATAGTGTTTGGGTGCATTTGGAATCGTTTTGTAAGTGCAAACTCGGTGCAAAACAGTGTGAACTGGTGCAATTAATGCACAAGCCCGTGCCACGAAGTCACGTCGGGATTTTTCGCAACGTACGCACCCAATCCACTGCATTAGTCCCTAAAGTCATGTTTTGGTGTGTTGCATAGTGTTTGGGTGCATTTGTTATCATTTCGTAACTGCTTGAAACTCGATGCAAAATAGGGTGAACTGGTGCAATTAACGCAAAAGTTCATGCCATGAAGTCACGTCGGGATTTTTTGCAATGAACGCACCCAATCCACCCCATTGAACCCTAAACTCATGTTTTGGTAAGTTTCATAGTGTTTGGGTTCATCTGTTATCATTTCGTAACTGCATGAAACTCGGTGAAAAACAGTGTGAACTTGTGCAATTAATGCACAAGCTCGTGCCACAAAGTCACGTCGGGATTTTTTCGCAACGAACGCACCTAGTCCACTCCATTGGACCCCAAACTCATGTTTTGGTGCATTGCATAGTGTTTGGGTGCATTTGCTATCGTTTCGTAACTGCATGAAACTCGATGCAAAACGGGTTGAACTGTTGTAATTAAAGCAAAAGTTCATGCCACGAAGTCACGTCTGGATTTTTCACAGTGAACGCACCCAATCCACCCCATTAGACCCTAAACTCATGTTTTGGTAAGTTTCATTGTGTTTGGGTTCATCTGTTATCATTTCGAAACTGCATGAAACTCGGTGCAAAATGGTGTGAACTGGTGCAATTAATGCACAAGCCCGTGCCACGAAGTCACGTCGAGATTTTTCGCAACGAACGCACCCAATCCACTCCATTAGACCCTAAACTCATGTTTTGGTAAGTTTCATAGTGTTTGGGTTCATCTATGATCGTTTCGTAACTGCATGAAACTAAGGGCAAAACAGTGTGAACTTGTGCAATTAATGCACAAGCCCGTGCCGCGAAGTCACGTCGGGATTTTTCGCAACGAACGCACCTAATCCACCCATTGGACCCTAAACTCATGTTTTGGTGCATTGTATAGTGTTTTGGGTGCATTTGTTAATATTTCGTAACTGCATGAAACCCGGTGCAAAACGGTGTGAACTGGTGCAATTAATGCAAAAGTTCGTGCCACGAAGTCACGTAAGGATTTTTCGCAACGAACGCACCTAATCCACCCCATTGGACCCTAAACTCATGTTTTGGTGCGTTGCATAGTGTTTGGGTGCATTTGGAATCGTTTTGTAAGTGCAAACTCGGTGCAAAACAGTGTGAACTGGTGCAATTAATGCACAAGCCCGTGCCACGAAGTCACGTCGGGATTTTTCGCAACGTACGCACCCAATCCACTGCATTAGTCCCTAAAGTCATGTTTTGGTGTGTTGCATAGTGTTTGGGTGCATTTGTTATCATTTCGTAACTGCTTGAAACTCGATGCAAAATAGGGTGAACTGGTGCAATTAACGCAAAAGTTCATGCCATGAAGTCACGTCGGGATTTTTTGCAATGAACGCACCCAATCCACCCCATTGAACCCTAAACTCATGTTTTGGTAAGTTTCATAGTGTTTGGGTTCATCTGTTATCATTTCGTAACTGCATGAAACTCGGTGAAAAACAGTGTGAACTTGTGCAATTAATGCACAAGCTCGTGCCACAAAGTCACGTCGGGATTTTTCGCAACGAACGCACCTAGTCCACTCCATTGGACCCCAAACTCATGTTTTGGTGCGTTGCATAGTGTTTGGGTGCATTTGCTATCGTTTCGTAACTGCATGAAACTCGATGCAAAACGGGTTGAACTGTTGTAATTAAAGCAAAAGTTCATGCCACGAAGTCACGTCTGGATTTTTCACAGTGAACGCACCCAATCCACCCCATTAGACCCTAAACTCATGTTTTGGTAAGTTTCATTGTGTTTGGGTTCATTTGTTATCATTTCGAAACTGCATGAAACTCGGTGCAAAATGGTGTGAACTGGTGCAATTAATGCACAAGCCCGTGCCACGAAGTCACGTCGAGATTTTTCGCAACGAACGCACCCAATCCACTCCATTAGACCCTAAACTCATGTTTTGGTAAGTTTCATAGTGTTTGGGTTCATCTATGATCGTTTCGTAACTGCATGAAACTCAGGGCAAAACAGTGTGAACTTGTGCAATTAATGCACAAGCCCGTGCCGCGAAGTCACGTCGGGATTTTTCGCAACGAACGCACCTAATCCACCCATTGGACCCTAAACTCATGTTTTGGTGCATTGTATAGTGTTTTGGGTGCATTTGTTAATGTTTCGTAACTGCATGAAACCCGGTGCAAAACGGTGTGAACTGGTGCAATTAATGCAAAAGTTCGTGCCACGAAGTCACGTAAGGATTTTTCGCAACGAACGCACCTAATCCACCCCATTGGACCCTAAACTCATGTTTTGGTGCGTTGCATAGTGTTTGGGTGCATTTGGAATCGTTTTGTAAGTGCAAACTCGGTGCAAAACAGTGTGAACTGGTGCAATTAATGCACAAGCCCGTGCCACGAAGTCACGTCGGGATTTTTCGCAACGAACGCACCCAATCCACTCCATTAGAGCCTAAACTCATGTTTTGGTGTGTTGCATATTGTTTGGGTGCATTTGTTATCGTTTCATAACTGCTTGAAACTTGATGCAAAATAGGGTGAACTGGTGCAATTAATGCAGAAGTTCATGCCACGAAGTCACTTCGGGATTTTTTGCAATGAACGCACCCAATCCACCCCATTGAACCCTAAACTCATGTTTTGGTAAGTTTCATAGTGTTTGGGTTCATCTATTATCGTTTCGTAACTGCATGAAACTCGGTGCAAAATAGTGTGAACTGGTCCAATTAATGCACAAGCCCGTGCCACGAAGTCACGTCGGGATTTTTCGCAACGAACGCACCCAATCCACTCCATTAGACCCTAAACTCACGTTTTGGTGTGTTGCATAGTGTTTGGGTGCATTTGTTATCGTTTCGTAACTGCTTGAAACTCGATGCAAAATAGGGTGAACTGGTGCAATTAATGCCAAAGGTCATGCCACGAAGTCACGTCGGGATTTTTTGCAATGAACGCACCCAATCCACCCCATTGAACCCTAAACTCATGTTTTGGTAAGTTTCATAGTGTTTGGGTTCATCTATTATCGTTTCGTAGCTGCATGAAACTCGGTGCAAAATAGTGTGAACTGGTGCAATTAATGCACAAGCCCGTGCCACGAAGTCACGTCGGGATTTTTCGCAACGAACGCACCCAATGCACTCCATTAGACCCTAAACTCATGTTTTGGTAAGTTTCATAGTGTTTGGGTTCATCTATTATCGTTTCGTAACTGCATGAAACTCGGGGCAAAACAGTGTGAACTGGTGCAATTAATGCACAAGCCCGTGCCACGAAGTCACGTCGGGATTTTTCGCAATGAACGCACCCAATCCACCCCATTGAACCCTAAACTCATGTTTTGGTAAGTTTCATAGTGTTTGGGTTCATCTATTATCGTTTTGTAACTGCATGAAACCCGGTGCAAAACGGTGTGAACTGGTGCAATTAATGCAAAAGTTCGTGCCACGAAGTCACGTAAGGATTTTTCGCAACGAACACACCTAATCCACCCCATTGGACCCTAAACTCATGTTTTGGTGCGTTGCATAGTGTTTGGGTGCATTTGGAATCATTTTGTAACTGCATGAAACTCGGTGCAAAACAGTGTGAACTGGTGCAATTAATGCACAAGCCCGTGCCACGAAGTCACGTCGGGATTTTTCGCAACGTACGCACCCAATCCACTCCATTAGTCCCTAAAGTCATGTTTTGGTGTGTTGCATAGTGTTTGGGTGCATTTTTTATCATTTCGTAACTGCTTGAAACTCGATGCAAAATAGGGTGAACTGGTGCAATTAATGCAAAAGTTCATGCCACGAAGTCACGTCGGGATTTTTTTGCAATGAACGCACCCAATCCACCTCATTGAACCCTAAACTCATGTTTTCGTAAGTTTCATAGTATTTGGGTGCATTTGTTATGGTTTCGTAACTGCATTGAACTCGGTGCAAAATGGTGTGAACTGGTGCAATTAATGCAAAAATACGTGCCACGAAGTCACGTCGGGATTTTTCGTAACGAATGCACCCAATCCACTCCATTGGACCCTAAACTCATGTTTTGGTGTGTTGCATAGTGTTTGGATGCATTTGGGATCGTTTTGTAACTGCATGAAACTCGATGCAAAACAGAGTGAACCGTCGCAATTAATGCAAAAGTTCGTGCCACGAAGTCACGTCAGGATTTTTCGAACGAACGCACCCAATCCACCCCATTGGGCCCTAAACTCATGTTTTTTAAGTTTCAAAGTGTTTGAGTTCATCTGTTATCATTTCGTAACTGCATGAAACTCGGTGCAAAACGGTGTGAACTGGTACAATTAATGCAAAAGTTCGTGCCACGAAGTCACGTCAGGATTTTTTGCAACGAACGCACCTAATCCACCCCATTGGACCCTAAACTCATGTTCTGGTGTGTTGCATAGTGTTTGGGTGCATTTGGAATCGTTTTGTAACTGCAAACTCGGTGCAAAACAGTGTGAACTGGTGCAATTAATGCACAAGCCCGTGCCACGAAGTCACGTCGGGATTTTTCGCAACGAACGCACCCAATCCACTCCATTAGACCCAAAACTCATGTTTTGGTGTGTTGCATATTGTTTGGGTGCATTTGTTATCGTTTCATAACTGCTTGAAACTTGATGCAAAATAGGGTGAACTGGTGCAATTAATGCAAAAGTTCATGCCACGAAGTCACGTCGGGATTTTTTGCAATGAACGCACCCAATCCACCCCATTGAACCCTAAACTCATGTTTTGGTAAGTTTCATAGTGTTTGGGTTCATCTATTATCGTTTCGTAACTGCATGAAACTCGGTGCAAAATAGTGTGGACTGGTCCAATTAATGCACAAGCCCGTGCCACAAAGTCACGTCGGGATTTTTCGCAACGAACGCACCCAATCCACTCCATTAGACCCTAAACTCACGTTTTGGTGTGTTGCATAGTGTTTGGGTGCATTTGTTATCGTTTCGTAACTGCTTGAAACTCGATGCAAAATAGGGTGAACTGGTGCAATTAATGCCAAAGGTCATGCCACGAAGTCACGTCGGGATTTTTTGCAATGAACGCACCCAATCCACCCCATTGAACCCTAAACTCATGTTTTGGTAAGTTTCATAGTGTTTGGGTTCATCTATTATCGTTTCGTAACTGCATGAAACTCGGTGCAAAATAGTGTGAACTGGTGCAATTAATGCACAAGCCCGTGCCACGAAGTCACGTCGGGATTTTTCGCAACGAACGCACCCAATGCACTCCATTAGACCCTAAACTCATGTTTTGGTGTGTTGCATAGTGTTTGGGTGCATTTGTTATCGTTTCGTAACTGCTTGAAACTCGATGCAAAATAGGGTGAACTGGTGCAATTAATGCCAAAGGTCATGCCACGAAGTCACGTCGGGATTTTTCGCAATGAACGCACCCAATCCACCCCATTGAACCCTAAACTCATGTTTTGGTAAGTTTCATAGTGTTTGGGTTCATCTATTATCGTTTCGTAACTGCATGAAACCCGGTGCAAAACGGTGTGAACTGGTGCAATTAATGCAAAAGTTCATGCCACGAAGTCACGTAAGGATTTTTCGCAACGAACGCACCTAATCCACCCCATTGGACCCTAAACTCATGTTTTGGTGTGTTGCATAGTGTTTGGGTGCATTTGGAATCATTTTTTAACTGCAAGAAACTCGGTGCAAAACAGTGTGAACTGGTGCAATTAATGCACAAGCCCGTGCCACGAAGTCACGTCGGGATTTTTCGCAACGTACGCACCCAATCCACTCCATTAGTCCCTAAAGTCATGTTTTGGTGTGTTGCATAGTGTTTGGGTGCATTTTTTATCATTTCGTAACTGCTTGAAACTCGATGCAAAATAGGGTGAACTGGTGCAATTAATGCAAAAGTTCATGCCACGAAGTCACGTCGGGATTTTTTTGCAATGAACGCACCCAATCCACCTCATTGAACCCTAAACTCATGTTTTCGTAAGTTTCATAGTATTTGGGTGCATTTGTTATGGTTTCGTAACTGCATTGAACTCGGTGCAAAACGGTGTGAACTGGTGCAATTAATGCAAAAATACGTGCCACGAAGTCACGTCGGGATTTTTCGTAACGAATGCACCCAATCCACTCCATTGGACCCTAAACTCATGTTTTGGTGTGTTGCATAGTGTTTGGATGCATTTGGGATCGTTTTGTAACTGCATGAAACTCGATGCAAAACAGAGTGAACCGTCGCAATTAATGCAAAAGTTCGTGCCACGAAGTCACGTCAGGATTTTTCGAACGAATGCACCCAATCCACCCCATTGGGCCCTAAACTCATGTTTTTTAAGTTTCAAAGTGTTTGAGTTCATCTGTTATCATTTCGTAACTGCATGAAACTCGGTGCAAAACGGTGTGAACTGGTACAATTAATGCAAAAGTTCGTGCCACGAAGTCACGTCAGGATTTTTTGCAACGAACGCACCTAATCCACCCCATTGGACCCTAAACTCATGTTCTGGTGCGTTGCATAGTGTTTGGGTGCATTTGGAATCGTTTTGTAACTGCAAACTCGGTGCAAAACAGTGTGAACTGGTGCAATTAATGCACAAGCCCGTGCCACGAAGTCACGTCGGGATTTTTCGCAACGAACGCACCCAATCCACTCCATTAGACCCAAAACTCATGTTTTGGTGTGTTGCATATTGTTTGGGTGCATTTGTTATCGTTTCATAACTGCTTGAAACTTGATGCAAAATAGGGTGAACTGGTGCAATTAATGCAAAAGTTCATCCCACGAAGTCACGTCGGGATTTTTTGCAATGAACGCACCCAATCCACCCCATTGAACCCTAAACTCATGTTTTGGTAAGTTTCATAGTGTTTGGGTTCATCTATTATCGTTTCGTAACTGCATGAAACTCGGTGCAAAATAGTGTGGACTGGTCCAATTAATGCACAAGCCCGTGCCACGAAGTCACGTCGGGATTTTTCGCAACGAACGCACCCAATCCACTCCATTAGACCCTAAACTCACGTTTTGGTGTGTTGCATAGTGTTTGGGTGCATTTGTTATCGTTTCGTAACTGCTTGAAACTCGATGCAAAATAGGGTGAACTGGTGCAATTAATGCCAAAGGTCATGCCACGAAGTCACGTCGGGATTTTTTGCAATGAACGCACCCAATCCACCCCATTGAACCCTAAACTCATGTTTTGGTAAGTTTCATAGTGTTTGGGTTCATCTATTATCGTTTCGTAACTGCATGAAACTCGGTGCAAAATAGTGTGAACTGGTGCAATTAATGCACAAGCCCGTGCCACGAAGTCACGTCGGGATTTTTCGCAACGAACGCACCCAATGCACTCCATTAGACCCTAAACTCATGTTTTGGTAAGTTTCATAGTGTTTGGGTTCATCTATTATCGTTTCGTAACTGCATGAAACTCGGGGCAAAACAGTGTGAACTGGTGCAATTAATGCACAAGCCCGTGCCACGAAGTCACGTCGGGATTTTTCGCAATGAACGCACCCAATCCACCCCATTGAACCCTAAACTCATGTTTTGGTAAGTTTCATAGTGTTTGGGTTCATCTATTATCGTTTTGTAACTGCATGAAACCCGGTGCAAAACTGTGTGAACTGGTGCAATTAATGCAAAAGTTCGTGCCACGAAGTCACATAAGGATTTTTCGCAACGAACGCACCTAATCCACCCCATTGGACCCTAAACTCATGTTTTGGTGCGTTGCATAGTGTTTGGGTGCATTTGGAATCATTTTGTAACTGCATGAAACTCGGTGCAAAATAGTGTGAACTGGTGCAATTAATGCACAAGCCCGTGCCACGAAGTCACGTCGGGATTTTTCGCAACGTACGCACCCAATCCACTCCATTAGTCCCTAAAGTCATGTTTTGGTGTGTTGCATAGTGTTTGGGTGCATTTTTTATCATTTCGTAACTGCTTGAAACTCGATGCAAAATAGGGTGAACTGGTTCAATTAATGCAAAAGTTCATGCCACGAAGTCACGTCGGGATTTTTTTGCAATGAACGCACCCAATCCACCTCATTGAACCCTAAACTCATGTTTTCGTAAGTTTCATAGTATTTGGGTGCATTTGTTATGGTTTCGTAACTGCATTGAACTCGGTGCAAAACGGTGTGAACTGGTGCAATTAATGCAAAAATACGTGCCACAAAGTCACGTCGGGATTTTTCGTAACGAATGCACCCAATCCACTCCATTGGACCCTAAACTCATGTTTTGGTGTGTTGCATAGTGTTTGGATGCATTTGGGATCGTTTTGTAACTGCATGAAACTCGATGCAAAACAGAGTGAACCGTCGCAATTAATGCAAAAGTTCGTGCCACGAAGTCACGTCAGGATTTTTCGAACGAACGCACCCAATCCACCCCATTGGGCCCTAAACTCATGTTTTTTAAGTTTCAAAGTGTTTGAGTTCATCTGTTATCATTTCGTAACTGCATGAAACTCGGTGCAAAACGGTGTGAACTGGTACAATTAATGCAAAAGTTCGTGCCACGAAGTCACGTCAGGATTTTTTGCAACGAACGCACCTAATCCACCCCATTGGACCCTAAACTCATGTTCTGGTGCGTTGCATAGTGTTTGGGTGCATTTGGAATCGTTTTGTAACTGCAAACTCGGTGCAAAACAGTGTGAACTGGTGCAATTAATGCACAAGCCCGTGCCACGAAGTCACGTCGGGATTTTTCGCAACGAACGCACCCAATCCACTCCATTAGACCCTAAACTCATGTTTTGGTGTGTTGCATATTGTTTGGGTGCATTTGTTATCGTTTCATAACTGCTTGAAACTTGATGCAAAATAGGGTGAACTGGTGCAATTAATGCAAAAGTTCATGCCACGAAGTCACGTCGGGATTTTTTGCAATGAACGCACCCAATCCACCCCATTGAACCCTAAACTCATGTTTTGGTAAGTTTCATAGTGTTTGGGTTCATCTATTATCGTTTCGTAACTGCATGAAACTCGGTGCAAAATAGTGTGGACTGGTCCAATTAATGCACAAGCCCCGTGCCACGAAGTCACGTCGGGATTTTTCGCAACGAACGCACCCAATCCACTCCATTAGACCCTAAACTCACGTTTTGGTGTGTTGCATAGTGTTTGGGTGCATTTGTTATCGTTTCGTAACTGCTTGAAACTCGATGCAAAATAGGGTGAACTGGTGCAATTAATGCCAAAGGTCATGCCACGAAGTCACGTCGGGATTTTTTGCAATGAACGCACCCAATCCACCCCATTGAACCCTAAACTCATGTTTTGGTAAGTTTCATAGTGTTTGGGTTCATCTATTATCGTTTCGTAACTGCATGAAACTCGGTGCAAAATAGTGTGAACTGGTGCAATTAATGCACAAGCCCGTGCCACGAAGTCACGTCGGGATTTTTCGCAACGAACGCACCCAATGCACTCCATTAGACCCTAAACTCATGTTTTGGTAAGTTTCATAGTGTTTGGGTTCATCTATTATCGTTTCGTAACTGCATGAAACTCGGGGCAAAACAGTGTGAACTGGTGCAATTAATGCACAAGCCTGTGCCACGAAGTCATTTTCACAATGAACGCACCCAATCCACCCCATTGAACCCTAAACTCATGTTTTGGTAAGTTTCATAGTGTTTGGGTTCATCTATTATCGTTTTGTAACTGCATGAAACCCGGTGCAAAACGGTGTGAACTGGTGCAATTAATGCAAAAGTTCGTGCCACGAAGTCACGTAAGGATTTTGCGCAACGAACGCACCTAATCCACCCCATTGGACCCTAAACTCATGTTTTGGTGCGTTGCATAGTGTTTGGGTGCATTTGGAATCATTTTGTAACTGCATGAAACTCGGTGCAAAACAGTGTGAACTGGTGCAATTAATGCACAAGCCCGTGCCACGAAGTCACGTCGGGATTTTTCGCAACGTACGCACCCAATCCACTCCATTAGTCCCTAAAGTCATGTTTTGGTGTGTTGCATAGTGTTTGGGTGCATTTTTTATCATTTCGTAACTGCTTGAAACTCGATGCAAAATAGGGTGAACTGGTGCAATTAATGCAAAAGTTCATGCCACGAAGTCACGTCGGGATTTTTTTGCAATGAACGCACCCAATCCACCTCATTGAACCCTAAACTCATGTTTTCGTAAGTTTCATAGTATTTGGGTGCATTTGTTATGGTTTCGTAACTGCATTGAACTCGGTGCAAAACGGTGTGAACTGGTGCAATTAATGCAAAAATACGTGCCACGAAGTCACGTCGGGATTTTTCGTAACGAATGCACCCAATCCACTCCATTGGACCCTAAACTCATGTTTTGGTGTGTTGCATAGTGTTTGGATGCATTTGGGATCGTTTTGTAATTGCATGAAACTCGATGCAAAACAGAGTGAACCGTCGCAATTAATGCAAAAGTTCGTGCCACGAAGTCACGTCAGGATTTTTCGAACGAACGCACCCAATCCACCCCATTGGGCCCTAAACTCATGTTTTTTATGTTTCAAAGTGTTTGAGTTCATCTGTTATCATTTCGTAACTGCATGAAACTCGGTGCAAAACGGTGTGAACTGGTACAATTAATGCAAAAGTTCGTGCCACGAAGTCACGTCAGGATTTTTTGCAACGAACGCACCTAATCCACCCCATTGGACCCTAAACTCATGTTCTGGTGCGTTGCATAGTGTTTGGGTGCATTTGGAATCGTTTTGTAACTGCAAACTCGGTGCAAAACAGTGTGAACTGGTGCAATTAATGCACAAGCCCGTGCCACGAAGTCACGTCGGGATTTTTCGCAACGAACGCACCCAATCCACTCCATTAGACCCTAAACTCATGTTTTGGTGTGTTGCATATTGTTTGGGTGCATTTGTTATCGTTTCATAACTGCTTGAAACTTGATGCAAAATAGGGCGAACTGGTGCAATTAATGCAAAAGTTCATGCCACGAAGTCACGTCGGGATTTTTTTGCAATGAACGCACCCAATCCACCCCATTGAACCCTAAACTCATGTTTTGGTAAGTTTCATAGTGTTTGGGTTCATCTATTATCGTTTCGTAACTGCATGAAACTCGGTGCAAAATAGTGTGAACTGGTGCAATTAATGCACAAGCTCGTGCCACGAAGTCACGTCGGGATTTTTCGCAACGAACGCACCTAGTCCACTCCATTGGACCCCAAACTCATGTTTTGGTGCCTTGCATAGTGTTTGGGTGCATTTGTTATCATTTCGTAACTGCATGAGACTTGATGCAAAACGGGGTGTACTGGTGTAATTAAAGCAAAAGTTCATGCCACGAAGTCACGTCGGGGTTTTTCACAGTGAACGCACCCAATCCACCCCATTAGACCCTAAACTCATGTTTTGGTAAGTTTCATAGTGTTTGGGTTTATCTGTTATCGTTTCATAACTGCATGAAACTCGGTGCAAAATGGTGTGAATTGGTGCAATTAATGCAAAAGTTCGTGCCACGAAGTCATGTCGGGAATTTTTGCAACAAATGCACCCAATCCGCCCCATTGGTACCTAAACTCATGTTTTGGTGCGTTGCATATTGTTCGGGTGCATTTGGAATCGTTTCGTAACTGCAAACTCCGTGCAAAACAGTGTGAACTGGTGCAATTAATGCACAAGCCAGTGCCACGAAGTCACGTCGGGATTTTTCGCAACGAATGCACCTAATCCACTCAATTAGAACCTAATCTCATGTTTTGGTGTGTTGCATAGTGTTTGGGTGCATTTGTTATCGTTTCGTAACTGCTTGAAACTCGATGCAAAATAGGGTGAACTGGTGCAATTAATGCAAAAGTTCATGCCACGAAGTCACGTCGGGATTTTTCGCAACTAATGCACCCAATCCACCCCATTGGGCCCTAAACTCATGTTTTGGTAAGTTTCAAAGTGTTTGGGTTCATCTGTTATCATTTCGTAACTACATGAAACCCGGTGCAAAACGGTGTGAACTGGTGCAATTAATGCAAAAGTTCGTGCCACGAAGTCATGTCGGGATTTTTTTCAACAAATGCACCCAATCCGGCCCATTGGACCCTAAACTCATGTTTTGGTGCGTTGCATATTGTTTGGGTGCATTTGGAATCGTTTCGTAACTGCAAACTCCGTGCAAAACAGTGTGAACTGGTGCAGTTAATGCACAAGCCCGTGCCACGAAGTCACGTCGGGATTTTTCGCAACGAACGCACCCAATCCACTCCATTAGACCCTAAACTCATGTTTTGGTGTGTTGCATAGTGTTTGGGTGCATTTGTTATTGTTTCGTAACTGCTAGAAACTCGATGCAAAATAGGGTGAACTGGTGCAATTAATGCAAAAGTTCATGCCACGAAGTCACGTCGGGATTTTTTGCAATGAACGCACCCATTCCACCCCATTGAAACCTAAACTCATGTTTTCGTAAGTTTCATAGTGTTTGGGTGCATTTGTTATGGTTTCGTAACTGCACGAAACTCGGTGTAAAATGGTTTGAACTGGTGCAATTAATGCAAAAATATGTGCCACGAAGTCATGTCGGGATGTTTCGCAACGAATGCACCCAATCCACTCCATTGGACCCCAAACTCTTGTTTTGGTGTGTTGCATAGTGTTTGGGTGCATTTGGGATCGTTTTGTAACTGCATGAAACTCGATGCAAAACAGAGTGAACTGTCGCTATTAATGCAAAAGTTCGTGCCACGAAGTTACGTCAGGATTTTTCGCAACGAACGCACCCAATCCACCCCATTGGGCCCTAAACTCATGTTTTGGTATGTTTCAAAGTGTTTGGGTTCATCTGTTATCATTTCGTAACTGCATGAAACTCGGTGCAAAACAGTGTGAACTGGTGCAATTAATGCACAAGCCAGTGCCACGAAGTCACGTCGGGATTTTTCGCAACGAATGCACCTAATCCACTCAATTAGAACCTAATCTCATGTTTTGGTGTGTTGCATAGTGTTTGGGTGCATTTGTTATCGTTTCGTAACTGCTTGAAACTCGATGCAAAATAGGGTGAAATGGTGCAATTAATGCAAAAGTTCATGCCACGAAGTCACATCGGGATTTTTCGCAACTAATGCACCCAATCCACCCCATTGGGCCCTAAACTCATGTTTTGGTAAGTTTCAACATGTTTGGGTTCATCTGTTATCATTTCGTAACTACATGAAACCCGGTGCAAAACGGTGTGAACTGGTGCAATTAATGCATGAGTTCGTGCCACGAAGTCACGTCAGGATTTTTCGCAACGAACGCACCTAATCCACCCCATTGGACCCTAAACTCATGTTTTGGTGCGTTGCATAGTGTTTGGGTGCATTTGGAATCGTTTTGTAACTGCAAACTCGGTGCAAAACAGTGTGAACTGGTGCAATTAATGCACAAGCCCGTGCCACGAAGTCACGTTGGGATTTTTCGCAACGTACGCACCCAATCCACTCCATTAGTCCCTAAAGTCATGTTTTGGTGTGTTGCATAGTGTTTGGGTGCATTTGTTATCGTTTCGTGACTGCTTGAAACTCGATGCAAAATAGGGTGAACTGGTGCAATTAGTGCAAAAGTTCATGCCACGAAGTCACGTCGGGATTTTTTGCAATGAACGCACCCAATCCACCCCATTTAACCCTAAACTCATGTTTTCGTAAGTTTCATAGTGTTTGGGTGCATTTGTTATGGTTTCGTAATTGCATGAAACTCGGTGCAAAACGGTGTGAACTGGTGCAATTAATGCAAAAATACGTGCCACGAAGTCACGTCGGGATTTTTCGCAACGAATACACCCAATCCACACCATTGGACCCTAAACTCATGTTTTGGTGTGTTGCATAGTGTTTGGGTGCATTTGGGATCGTTTTGTAACTGCATGAGACTCGATGCAAAACAGAGTGAACTGTCGCAATTAATGCAAAAGTTCGTGCCACGAAGTCACGTCAGGATTTTTCGCAACGAACGCACCTAATCCACCCCATTGGACCCTAAACTCATGTTTTGGTGCGTTGCATAGTGTTTGGGTGCATTTGGAATAGTTTTGTAACTGCAAACTCGGTGCAAAATAGTGTGAACTGGTGCAATTAATGCACAAGCCCGTGCCACGAAGTCACGTCGGGATTTTTCGCAACAAACACACCCAATCCACTCCATTAGACCCTAAACTCATGTTTTGGTGTGTTGCATT
Source organism: Panicum virgatum (assembly GCF_016808335.1). Classification (NCBI taxonomy): domain Eukaryota; kingdom Viridiplantae; phylum Streptophyta; class Magnoliopsida; order Poales; family Poaceae; genus Panicum; species Panicum virgatum. The sequence continues at coordinate 15,761,413 of NC_053150.1, read as the reverse complement.
ATGTTTGGGTCCATTTGTTATCGTTTCGTAACTGCTTGAAACTTGATGCAAAATAGGGTGAACTGGTGCAATTAATGCAAAAGTTCATGCCACGAAGTCACGTCAGGATTTTTTTGCAATGAATGCACCCAATCCACCCCATTGAACCCTAAACTCATGTTTTGGTAAGTTTCATAGTGTTTGGGTTCATCTGTTATGGTTTCGTAACTGCATGAAACTCGGTGCAAAACAGTGTGAACTGGTGCAATTAATGCACAAGCTCGTGCCACGAAGTCACGTCGGGATTTTTCGCAACGAACGCACCTAGTCCACTCCATTGGACCCCAATCTCATGTTTTGGTGCGTTGCATAGTGTTTGGGTGCATTTGTTATTGTTTCGTAACTGCATGAAACTCGATGCAAAACGGGGTGAACTGGTCTAATTAAAGCAAAAGTTCATGCCACGAAGTCATGTCGGGATTTTTCACAGTGAATGCACCCAATCCACCCCATTAGACCCTAAACTCATGTTTTGGTAAGTTTCATAGTGTTTGGGTTTATCTGTTATCGTTTCGTAACTGCATGAAACTCGGTGCAAAATGGTGTGAACTGGTGCAATTAATGCAAAAGTTCGTGCCACGAAGTCATGTCGGGATTTTTTTCAACAAATGCACCCAATCCGCCCCATTGGACCCTAAACTCATGTTTTGGTGCGTTGCATATTGTTTGGGTGCATTTGGAATCGTTTCGTAACTGCAAACTCCGTGCAAAACAGTGTGAACTGGTGCAGTTAATGCACAAGCCCATGCCACGAAGTCACGTCGTAATTTTTCGCAACGAACACACCCAATCCACTCCATTAGACCCTAAACTCATGTTTTGGTGTGTTGCATAGTGTTTGGGTGCATTTGTTATCGTTTCGTAACTGCTAGAAACTCGATGCAAAATAGGGTGAACTGGTGCAATTAATGCAAAAGTTCATGCCACGAAGTCACGTCGGGATTTTTTGCAATGAACGCACCCATTCCACCCCATTGAAACCTAAACTCATGTTTTCGTAAGTTTCATAGTGTTTGGGTGCATTTGTTATGGTTTCGTAACTGCACGAAACTCGGTGTAAAATGGTGTGAACTGGTGCAATTAATGCAAAAATATGTGCCACGAAGTCATGTCGGGATGTTTCACAACGAATGCACCCAATCCACTCCATTGGACCCCAAACTCTTGTTTTGGTGTGTTGCATAGTGTTTGGGTGCATTTGGGATCGTTTTGTAACTGCATGAAACTCGATGCAAAACAGAGTGAACTGTCGCTATTAATGCAAAAGTTCGTGCCACGAAGTTACGTCAGGATTTTTCACAACGAACGCACCCAATCCACCCCATTGGGCCCTAAACTCATGTTTTGGTAAGTTTCAAAGTGTTTGGGTTCATCTGTTATCATTTCGTAACTGCATGAAACTCGGTGCAAAATGGTGTGAACTGGTACAATTAATGCAGAAGTTCGTGCCACGAAGTCACGTCAGGATTTTTCGCAACGAACGCACCTAATCCACCCCATTGGACCCTAAACACATGTTTTGGTGCGTTGCATAGTGTTTGGGTGCATTTGGAATCATTTTGTAACTGCAAACTCGGTGCAAAACAGTGTGAACTGGTGCAATTAATGCACAAGCCCGTGCCACGAAGTCACGTCGGGATTTTTCGCAACAAACGCACCCAATCCACTCCATTAGACCCTAAACTCATGTTTTGGTGTTGCATAGTGTTTGGGTCCATTTGTTATCGTTTCGTAACTACATGAAACTCGATGCAAAATAGGGTGAACTGGTGCAATTAATGCAAAAGTTCATGCCACGAAGTCATGTCGGGATTTTTTGCAATGAACGCACCCAATCCACCCCATTGAACCCTAAACTCATGTTTTGGTAAGTTTCATAGTGTTTGGGTTCATCTGTTATCGTTTCGTAACTGCATGAAACTCGGTGCAAAATAGTGTGAACTGGTGCAATTAATGCACAAGCTCGTGCCACGAAGTCACGTCGGGATTTTTCGCAACGAACACACCTAGTCCACTCCATTGGACCCCAAACTCATGTTTTGGTGCGTTGCATAGTGTTTGGGTGCATTTGTTATCGTTTCGTAATTGCATGAAACTCGATGCAAAACGGGGTGAACTGGTGTAATTAAAGCAAAAGTTCATGCCACGAAGTCACGTCGGGATTTTTCACAGTGAACGAACCCAATCCACCCCATTAGACCCTAAACTCATGTTTTGGAAAGTTTCATAGTATTTGGGTTTATCTATTATCGTTTCGTAACTGCATGAAACTCGGTGCAAAATGGTGTGAACTGGTGCAATTAATGCAAAAGTTCGTGCCACGAAGTCATGTCGGGATTTTTTGCAACAAATGCACCCAATCCGCCCCATTGGACCCTAAACTCATGTTTTGGTGCGCTGCATATTGTTTGGGTGCATTTGGAATCGTTTCGTAACTACAAACTCCGTGCAAAACAGTGTGAACTGGTGTAATTAATGCACAAGCCCGTGCCACGAAGTCGCGTCGGGATTTTTCGCAACGAACGCACCCAATCCACTCCATTAGACCCTAAACTCATGTTTTGGTGTGTTGCATAGTGTTAGGGTGCATTTGTTATCGTTTCGTAACTGCTTGAAACTCGATGCAAAATAGGGTGACCTCGTGCAATTAATGCAAAAGTTCATGCCATGAAGTCACGTCGGGATTTTTTGCAATGAACGCACCCAGGCCACCCCATTGAAACCTAAACTCATGTTTTCGTAAGTTTCATAGTGTTTGGGTGCATTTGTTATGGTTTTGTAACTGCATGAAACTCGGTGCAAAACGGTGTGAACTGGTGCAATTAATGCAAAATTACGTGCCACGAAGTCACGTCGGGATGTTTCGCAACGAATGCACCCAATCCACTCCATGGGACCCTAAACTCATGTTTTGGTGTGTTGCATAGTGTTTGGGTGCATTTGGGATCGTTTTGTAACTGCATGAAACTCGATGCAAAACAGAGTGAACTGTCGCAATTAATGCAAAAGTTCGTGCCACGAAGTCACGTCAGGATTTTTCGCAACGAACGCACCCAATCCATCCCATTGGGTCCTAAACTCATGTTTTGGTAAGTTTCAAAGTGTTTGGGTTCATCTGTTATCATTTCGTAACTGCATGAAACTCGGTGCAAAACGCTGTGAAGTGGTACAATTAATGCAAAACTTCGTGCCACGAAGTCACGTCTGGATTTTTCCCAACGAACGCACCTAATCCACCCCATTGGACCCAAAACTCATGTGTTTGGTGCGTTGCATAGTGTTTGGGTGCGTTTGGAATCGTTTTGTAACTGCAAACTCGGTGCAAAACAGTGTGAACTGGTGCAATTAATGCACAAGCCCGTGCCACGAAGTCACGTCGAGATTTTTCGCAACAAACGCACCCAATCCACTCCATTAGAGCCTAAACTCATGTTTTGGTGTGTTGCATAGTGTTTGGGTCCATTTGTTATCGTTTCGTAACTGCTTGAAACTCGATGCAAAATAGGGTGAACTGGTGCAATTAATGCAAAAGTTCATGCAACGAAGTCACGTCGGGTTTTTTTGCAATGAACGCACCCAATCCACCCCATTGAACCCTAAACTCATGTTTTGGTAAGTTTCATAGTGTTTGGGTTCATCTGTTATCGTTTCATAACTGCATGAAACTCGGTGCAAAACAGTGCGAACTGGTGCAATTAATGCACAAGCTCGTGCCACGAAGTCACGTCGGGATTTTTCGCAACGAACGCACCTAGTCCACTCCATTGGACCCCAAACTCATGTTTTGGTGCGTTGCATAGTGTTTGGGTGCATTTGTTATCGTTTCGTAACTGCATGAAACTCGATGCAAAACGGGGTGAACTGGTGTAATTAAAGCAAAAGTTCATGCCACGAAGTCACGTCGGGATTTTTCACAGTGAACGCACCCAATCCACCCCATTAGACCCTATACTCATGTTTTGGTAAGTTTCATAGTGTTTGGGTTTATCTGTTATCGTTTCGTAACTGCATGAAACTCGGTGCAAAATGGTATGAACTGGTGCAATTAATGCAAAAGTTCGTGCCACGAAGTCATGTCGGGATTTTTTGCAACAAATGCACCCAATCCGCCCCATTGGACCCTAAACTCATGTTTTGGTGCGTTGCATATTGTTTGGGTGCATTTGGAATCGTTTCGTAACTACAAACTCCGTGCAAAACAGTGTGAACTGGTGCAATTAATGCACAAGCCCGTGCCACGAAGTCACGTCGGGATTTTTCGCAACGAACGCACCCAATCCACTCCATTAGACCCTAAACTCAAGTTTTGGTGTGTTGCATAGTGTTTGGGTGCATTTGTTATCATTTCGTAACTGCTTGAAACTCGATGCAAAATAGGGTGAACTGGTGCAATTAATGCAAAAGTTCATGCCACGAAGTCACGTCGGGATTTTTTGCAATGAACGCACCCAGTCCACCCCATTGAAACCTAAACTCATGTTTTCGTAAGTTTCATAGTGTTTGGGTGCATTTGTTATGGTTTCGTAACTGCATGAAACTCGGTGCAAATCGGTCTGAACTGGTGCAATTAATGCAAAAATACGTGCCACGAAGTCACGTCGGGATGTTTCGCAATGAATGCACCCAATCCACTCCATTTGACCCTAAACTCATGTTTTGGTGTGTTGCATTGTGTTTGGGTGCATTTGGGATCGTTTTATAACTGCATGAAACTCGATGCAAAACAGAGTGAACTGTCGCAATTAATGCAAAAGTTCGTGCCACGAAGTCACGTCAGGATTTTTCGCAACGAACACACCCAATCCACCCCATTGGGCCCTAAACTCATGTTTTGGTAAGTTTCAAAGTGTTTGGGTTCATCTGTTATCATTTCGTAACTGCATGAAACCCAGTGCAAAATAGTGTGAACTGGTGCAATTAATGCAAAAGTTCGTGCCACGAAGTCACGTCAGGATTTTTCGCAACGAACGCACCTAATCCACCCCATTGGACCCTAAACTCATGTTTTGGTGCGTTCCATAGTGTTTGGGTGCATTTGGAATCGTTTTGTAACTGCAAACTCGGTGCAAAACAGTGTGAACTGGTGCAATTAATGCACAAGCCCATGCCACGAAGTCACGTCGGGTTTTTTCGCAACGTACGCACCCAATCCACTCCATTATTCCCTAAAGTCATGTTTTGGTGTGTTGCATAGTGTTTGGGTGCATTTGTTATCGTTTCGTAAATGCTTGAAACTCGATGCAAAATAGGGTGAACTGGTGCAATTAATGCAAAAGTTCATGCCACGAAGTCACGTCGGGATTTTTTGCAATGAACGCACCCAATCCACCCCATTGAACCCTAAACTCATATTTGCGTAAGTTTCATAGTGTTTGTGAACTGGTGCAACTAATGCAAAAATACGTGCCACGAAGTCACTTCGGGATGTTTCGCAACGAATGCACCCAATCCACTCCATTGGACCCTAAACTCATGTTTTGGTGTGTTGCATAGTGTTTGGGTGCATTTGGGATCGTTTTGTAACTGCATGAAACTCGATGCAAAACAGAGTGAACTGTCGCAATTAATGCAAAAGTTCGTGCCACGAAGTCACTTCAGGATTTTTCGCAACGAACGCACCCAATCCACCCCATTGGGCCCTAAACTCATGTTTTGGTAAGTTTCAAAGTGTTTTGGTTCATCTGTTATCATTTCGTAACTGCATGAAACTCGGTGCAAAACGGTGTGAACTGGTACAATTAATGCAAAAGTTCGTGCCACGAAGTCACGTCAGGATTTTTCGCAACGAATGCGCCTAATCCACCCCATTGGACCCTAAACTCATGTTTTGGTGCATTGCATAGTGTTTGGGTGCATTTGGAATCGTTTTGTAACTGCAAACTCGGTGCAAAACAGTGTGAACTAGTGCAATTAATGCACAAGCCTGTGCCACGAAGTCACGTCGGGATTTTTCGCAACAAACGCACCCAATCCACTCCATTAGACCCTAAACTCATGTTTTGGTGTGTTGCATAGTGTTTGGGTCCATTTGTTATCGTTTCGTAACTGCTTGAAACTTGATGCAAAATAGGGTGAACTGGTGCAATTAATGCAAAAACTCATGCCACGAAGTCACGTCAGGATTTTTTGCAATGAACACACCCAATCCACCCCATTGAACCCTAAACTCATGTTTTGGTAAGTTTCATAGTGTTTGGGTTCATCTGTTATCGTTTCGTAAATGCATGAAACTCGATGCAAAACAGTGTGAACTGGTGCAATTAATGCACAAGCTCGTGCCACGAAGTCACGTCGGGATTTTTCGCAACGAACGCACCTAGTCCACTCCATTGGACCCCAAACTCATGTTTTGGTGCGTTGCATAGTGTTTGGGTGCATTTGTTATCGTTTCGTAACTGCATCAGACTTGATGCAAAACGGGGTGAACTAGTGTAATTAAAGCAAAAGTTCATGCCACGAAGTCACATCGGGATTTTTCACGGTGAACGCACCCAATCCACCCCATCTAACCCTAAACTCATGTTTTCATAAGTTTCATAGTGTTTGGGTGCATTTGTTATGGTTTTGTAACTGCATGAAACTCGGTGCAAAACGGTGTGAACTGGTGCAATTAATGCAAAAGTTCGTGCCACGAAGTCACGTCGGGATGTTTCGCAGCGAACGCATCCAATCCACTCAATTGGACCCTAAACTCATGTTTTGGTGCGTTGTATAGTGTTTGGGTGCATTTGTTAACATTTTGTAACTGTATGAAACTCGGTGCAAAACGGGGTGAACTGGGGCAATTAATACAAAAGTTCGTGCCATGAAGTCACATCGGGATTTTTCACAACAAACGCACCCAATCCACCCCATTGGACCGTAAACTCATGTTTTGGTTTGTTGCATAGTGTTTGGGTGCATTTGGGATCGTTTCGTAACTGCATTAAAACTCGATGCAAAATAGGGTGAACTGGTGCAATTAATGCAAAAGTTCATGCCACGAAGTCACGTCGGGATTTTTCGCAACGAACGCACCCAATCCACCCCATTGGACCCTAAGCTCATGTTTTGGTAAGTTTCATAGTGTTTGGGTTCATTTGTTATTATTTCGTAACTACATGAAACTCAGTGCAAAACGTTGTGAACTGGTGCAATTAATGCAAAAGTTTGTGCCACGAAGCCACGTCCGGATTTTTTGCAACGAACGCACCCAATCCACCCCATTGGACCCTAAACTCATGTTTTGGTGCGTTGCATAGTGTTTGGGTGCATTTGGGAATGTTTCATAACTGCGTCAAACTCGGTGCAAAACAGTGTGAACTGGTTCAGTTAATGCAAAAATACGTGCGACGAAGTCACATCGGGATTTTTCGCAACGAACGCACCCAATCCACCCCATTGGACCCTAAACTTATGTTTTGGTAAGTTTCATATTGTTTGGGTTCATCTGTTATCATTTCATAACTGCATGAAACTCGGTTCAAAATGTTGTGAACTAGTGCAATTAATGCAAAAGTTCGTTCCATGAAGCCACGTCCGGATTTTTCGCAACGAACGCAATCCACCCCATTGAACCCTAAACTCATGTTTTGGTGCGTTGCATAGTGTTTGGGTGCATTTGGGATCGTTTCGTAATCGCATGAAACTCGGTGCAAAATAGTGTGAACTGGTGCAATTAATGCAAAAATACGTGCCACAATGTCACGTCGGGATTTTTCGCAACGAACGCACCCAATCCACTCCATTGGACCCTAAACTCATATTTTGGTGCGTTGCATAGTGTTTGGTTGCATTTGGGATCATTTCGTAACCGCATGAAACTCGATGCAAAACAGGGTGAACTGGTGCAATTAATGCGAAAGCTCGTGCCACGAAGTCACGACGGGATTTTTCTCTACGAACGCACCCAATCCACCCCATTGGACCCTAAACTCATGTTTTGGTGCGTTGCATAGCGTTTGGGTGCATTTGGGATCGTTTCGTAACTGCATGAAACTCGATGCAAAATAGAGTGAACTGGTGCAATTAAAGCAAAAGTTCGTGCCACGAAGTCATGTCGGGATTTTTCACAACTAACGCACCCAATCCGCCCCATTGGACCATAAACTCATGTTTTGGTGCGTTGTATAGTGTTTGGGTACATTTGGGATAATTTCGTAACTCCATGAAACTCAATGCAAAATAGGGTGAACTGGTGCAATTAATGCAAAAGTTCGTGCCACGAAGTCACGTCGGGATTTTTCACAACGAATGCACCCAATCCTCCCCATTGGACCCCAAACTCATGTTTTGGTAAGTTTCATAGTGTTTGGGTTGATCTGTTCGTAACTGCAGGAAACTCGGTGCAAAACAGTGTGAACTGGTGCAATTAAAGCACAAGCTCGTGCGACGAAGTCATGTCGGGATTTTTCGCAACGAACGCACCTTGTCCACTCCATTGGACCCCAAACTCATGTTTTGGTGCATTGCATAGTGTTTGGGTGCATTTGTTATCATTTCGTAACTGCATGAAACTCGATGCAAAACAGGGTGAACTGGTGTAATTAAAGCAAAAGTTCATGCCACGAAGTCACGTCGGGATTTTTCACAGTGAACGCACCCAATCTGATGAGGACACCACAAGTACGTCTACACCAGCAGCACCTTCTCCAGTGCCTCCAGATGCACCTCCACCCCAGGCGCCACCTTCTGGGCCAATCACTCAGGCCCGTGCAAGAGAACTAAACTTCGTCATGCTACTGAAGAATGAAGGCCTAGAAGAATAGAAGCTGGCCCAACAGAGGCCCTTGTGTGGGCGCCTAGGGCTGCGCCCTTCCCCTTTCCCTGGACGCCAGGGGCGGCGCCCCCATCTCCTGGCCGCACCTCCCCTAGGGGCTACGCCCCCTCTCCCTATATTTAGATAGAGGTTTCCTTTCTTTTCAGACTTGAGTTTTGCTTTACATCTAGCTTTAGCTACTCTTGAACACGCGCAAATCAGCGCTATCCTCATATATTCAGAACTCCACCTTCGAGTGATAATCAGATTGCTCGCATCTTTTTCTTGTTCGTTCTTCGATTGCAGACAGGAAACGATCTTCGTGATCAGGCTGATCTTGCATCAACAAGGTCGGTAACCACAGGGAGTTGGTTCAGCGATTGCATTGGCGCTTCGGGCTCGCTCGTCGTAGTCGGATCGTGAGGGTCATCTTCCAACAAGTCGAATTTATCCCCACTCACCGAAAGATCGGGCACTCCGGCTCTATCAAGTGGTATCAGCTTTCCAGGTTGATCGGTGAGTTTATCGAGTGTTTTTTTCCATTACCTACAGTACACAAAACCTAAAAAAATTATCAGGTTAGATCCTTGTCCCAGCACCCTTTTGAGCCTTGCACTTTCTTTCAATAATTTGCATTGTTGAATTTGTGTGCTTACGCGTTCAATTGTTGCTGGTTACTTTGTGTTCTATCCTTGTTTTCTTTTCTTCTAACCCTAGCGCCGCCACCATCTCTCTGCCGCTCGCCATCCCCCACGCGCCGGCCTTCTTCTGGATCGCGCCGGTCCCCTGATCGCCACCCCTCGGGATCGCGCGTCCCTGGACCGCAACATCCCTCTGGAACACGCCGTCCTCTAGGTCGCGCCTACCCCAGGATTGCACTGACCTGCCCCTGACCGCCCTCCGCTGCCTTGTGTGTTTTGGAAAGTCAAAAAAAAAAGGAAAGCAATCAAAAATAGGTTGCCTCATATTGGCTGATCTCGGCTCACTCTTGAGAGAGAGTATCTTTTTTTTACCGGACTACCCCTACCCTTCCAGAAAAAGTGTGTGTGGTGACTTGCTCTTTTGTATTCTTTTGTTCATATAACCAGTTTGTGATTTTCTCCGAAAAAAAGGACAAAGACGAAAACAGATAGGAGGTGGGCGATCTCGTTTTTGGGCGTCGGCCTTCTGTCACGCAGGTCGCCAGCCGTGTGCGCCCCCCTGCTTCTTTTTTTTGCACCACTTTTGCACTTTGTCTCCAGCAGCTTTGCACAAGTTTAGCACTATAATTCAACTTTGCATTATTGTTTGATTGTGCTAATCCTTGATTTGAGTGCAGCCTACCCAGAACTCCACATATTTCTACGACGAGCAGATTTTGTTTCTCCAGGCAATCGCTCCTCCAATCTTTCGCGAGTTTCCCTGTGTGCGTGGTAAGAATGGATAAGAATTTGATAATAGCACTACTGTGAGCGCCTTAGACCCTTGTTGTCGTAGGCTTTGTTTTTGTGTTTGTGCTAACTATGGCAGGAGACGAAGGCATGACGGATGAAAAGCTGCAGGACATGCGGACACGAGTTGATGGACTGGCCGCGGACATGAAGACGATGCATTAACGGCTTGACTCGACGATCACGTCATCGACCGAGAGGTTCGATCAGCTCGACCTCACTCAGATGGCCGCTAAGACCACGCTCGACACCATCATGGCACGGCTCGACACATTGTCCACATCGATCACAAAGTTGCAGAAGGATTATGGTGGTGACACGGAACAGGAAGAGGGTACTCGCAGCGGTCGTGCCCGCCGTGTGGTACGTCATCAACATAATGACTCATTTCCTAAGATGAAATTTAAAATTCCGTCTTTTAATGGCAAATATGATCCTGCTGCATATCTTGATTGGGAACTAGAGGTCGACCAGAAATTTTCATGCCATGATATTCCTGTTAATTCTCATGTTAAAGCTGCTATTAGTGAATTTACTGATTTTGCTTTAATTTGGTGGCATGAATATAAACAAAAACATCCCACTCCCACCACTTGGACTCAATTAAAAGCTGCCATGCAACACAGATTTGTCCCTTCATATTATGCACGAGATTTGCTTGGAAAAATGCAGTGCTTTTTGACAAGGTCAACAATTTGTTGAGGACTATTATCAGGAGTTACAAAAAGGTATGATTCGTTGTGGTTTGTTTGAGACAGACGACGCTGCTATGGCACATTTTCGCGGTGGTTTGAACCACGAAATTCAAGACATCCTTGATCATAAAGAATATTCTAATATGACCACATTGTTTGCATATGCTTGCAAAGCTGAACGTGAAGTGCAGGGACGCCGTTCGAAGACACATCCTAACACTTTTGCAGGAAGAAGCCCGGCAACCAGCTCAGCGCATGCTCTACCTGCGCATCCATGACCAGCAGTACACCATGCGAGAGGTCGGCCAAACCTGCAGCACCCTCTCCCACAGGCGTTGTTCCTTCCACAGGACGTACACGGGATATTCAGTGCCATCGTTGCAAAGGATTTGGGCACATGATTCGGGACTGCCCAAACAAGCGTACCTTGCTCATCTGTGACAATGGTGAGTACTCTTCTGAAAGTGATTCCGAAGAAACTCGACATGCTATGCTTGCCACTAACCATGCAGCTAATGAGGAGGTACATGTCACCCCGGGCGATGCAGATAGGTATGAAAATCTTGTTGTGCAGCGTGTTCTTAGTACACAGGTCGCCCAGCCCGAGAAAAATCAGCGCCACACTCTGTTCCATACTAAAGGCGTTGTTCAGGAGTGGTCGATTCGCATCATCATCGACAGTGGCAGCTGCAACAATCTGGCAAGTACCGTGCTGGTAGAAAAATTGTCTTTACCCACTCGTAAGCATCCGAATCCATATCACATTCAATGGCTTAATGATGGTGGAAAAATTAGAGTAACACGGTCGGTGCGTGTTCCTTTCTCTATGGGTGCTTACTCTGATTATGTTGATTGTGATGTTATTCCTATGGAAGCATGCTCTTTGTTACTTGGTCGACCTTGGCAATATGATACTGATAGCTTACATCATGGTCGTTCGAATCATTATTCTCTCATGTTTAAGGGTCAGAAAATAATTAAACATCCAATGACACCTGAACAAATTGTTAAAGATGATCTTGCTCGAGCTGCTAAGCATACTAAACAACTTGAACCATCACCATCGACCTCTAATTCTGAAATCAAGTTGAATGCCCTTGTTTTACTTGCTACATGTGCTGATTTTAATGATCTACGCGATGCTCATTTGCCCTGCTATGCACTTGTATGCTCTAGTGTGCTCGTTTCACTTGATGATGCACCGTCTTTGGATATTCCCCCATTGGTTGCTAACCTTTTGCAGGAGTACGCTGATGTCTTTCCCAATGACTTGCCACCGGGTCTTCCACCACTCCGTGGCATTGAGCACCAGATCGATCTCATTCCAGGCGCACAGCTTCCGAACCACGCACCATACCGTACAAATCCGGATGAGATGAAGGAGATCCAGCGCCAGGTACAGGCGTTGCTCAACAAGGGTTACATCCGTGAGTCTCTTAGCCCTTGCTCAGTTCCTGTGTTACTTGCTCCAAAGAAAGATGGATCATGGCGTATGTGTGTAGACTGTCGTGCTATTAATAACATCACCATTCGTTATCGATATCCTATACCACGTCTTGATGATATGCTAGATGAGCTTAGTGGTGCCATTATTTTCACTAACATTGATTTGCGTAGTGGTTACCACAAGATTAGAATGAAACTGGGTGATGAATGGAAAACGGCTTTTAAAATGAAATTTTGGTTATATGAATGGTTGGTTATGCCGTTTGGATTGACTAATGCTCCCAGTACCTTTATGCGCTTAATGAATGAAGTTCTAAGGCCTTTCATAGGATTGTTCGTTGTTGTCTATTTTGATGATATCCTGATTTACAGCAAGTCTATGCAAGAACATTTAGAACATTTGCGTGCTGTTTTTGATGCGTTGCGTGCTGCTCACTTGTTTGGTAACATAGAAAAATGCATCTTTTGCACACAACGTGTCTCGTTTCTTGGCTACGTTGTTACTCCACAGGGCATTGAGGTGGACAGCAGCAAGATTGATGCCATTCGGGAATGGCTTACACCGACGACGGTCACAAAAATTCGGAGCTTTCTTGGACTTGCCGGTTTCTACCGCAGGTTCGTCCGTGACTTTAGTTCCATTGCAGCACCTCTACATGAGCTTACAAAGAAAGGTGTGCCGTTTACTTGGAGTGATTCGTAGGAGGTAGCGTTCAACACTTTGAAAGATAAGTTAACACATGCTCATCTCTTGCAATTGCCTGATTTTAGTAAAGTGTTTGAACTTGAATGTGATGCCAGCGGTATTGGGCTCGGTGCTGTTTTGTTACAAGAAGGAAAACCGGTTGCTTATTTTAGTGAAAATTAAGCGGTGCTAGTCTGAGATATTCTACTTATGATAAGGAGCTTTATGCTTTAGTTCGCACTTTGCAAACATGGCAGCACTATCTTTGGCATTGCGAGTTTATAATCCATTCTGATCATGAGGCTTTGAAACATATTCGTACCCAAATAAATCTGAATTGTCGTCATGCAAACTGGGTAGAATTCATTGAGTCCTTTCCTTACATCATTAAACACAAGAACGGGAAGGAAAATGTCATTGCCGATACTTTGTCTCGTAGATATACCATGCTCTCACAGCTAGATTTTAAAATCTTTGGCTTGCAAATTGTGAAAGATCAATATGTCAACGATGCTGATTTTAATGATATCCTCACACATTGTATGAATGGAAAACCATGGGGCAAATTCCACATGCAGGATGGTTTCCTGTTTCGCGCTAGCAAGCTGTGTGTTCCAGCAAGCTCGGTTCGTCTTTTGTTGTTACAGGAAGCACATGGAGGTGGCCTCATGGGACACTTTGGCGTCTACAAGACACATGAGGTGCTGGCTGCACACTTCTTCTGGCCACGGATGCGCCGTGATGTCGAGCGCCTTGTTGCACGCTGCACTACTTGTCAGAAAGCTAAGTCACGATTGAGCAACCATGGTTTGTATATGCCTTCGCCTGTCCCTACTTCCCCTTGGCTTGATATATCTATGGACTTTGTTTTGGGATTGCCTAGAACTAAGAAGGGGAGGGATCGCATTTTTGTGGTTGTTGATAGATTCTCCAAAATGGCTCATTTTATACCTTGTCATAAAACTGATGATGCTAGTAGTGTTGCTGAATTGTTCTTTCGAGAGATTATTCGTTTGCATGGTATTCCGAATACAATAGTCTCTGATCGTGATGCTAAGTTTCTCAGTCATTTTTGGAGATCTCTTTGGAATAATTTGGGAACTAAATTGCTGTTTAGCACAACTTGCCACCCTCAAACTGATGGACAAACTGAGGTGGTGAATAGAACTTTATCAACCATGCTTAGGGCTGTTTTAGACAAAAATTTGAGACGTTGGGAGGATTGTTTGCCTCATATTGAATTTGCGTACAATCGTGCAACGCATTCTTCTACAAAGATGTGCCCTTTTCGGATTGTTTATGGCTACATTCCTCGGGCGACTATTGATTTGTTTTCGCTTGATGCTGAGGACGGCCCACATATAGATGTTGTTGCACATGTTGAACACATGCTTAACCTCCACGAACAAACACAACAAAACATTGCTGCTACTAATGCTAAGTATTAGGTTGCTGGTAGTAAAGGAAGAAAACATGTTACTTTTGAACCAAGTGATATGGTTTGGCTGCATTTGCGAAAGGATCATTTTCCTACTTTGCGTCGTTCTAAATTGATGCCTCGTGCTGCTGGTCCTTTTAAGGTGCTAACCAAGATTAATGATAATGCTTATGTCCTTGACCTGCCTGCGGAGTTTGGTGTTTCCACTAGTTTTAATGTTGCAGATTTGAAACCATATGCGGGCGAGGATGAGGAGTTGCCATCGAGGACAACTTCAGTTCAAGAAGGGGAGGATGATGAGGACACCACGAGTACGTCTACACCAGCAGCACCTTCTCCAGCGCCTCCAGATACACCTCCACCCCAGGCGCCACCTTCTGGGCCAATCACTCGGGCCCGTGCAAGAGAACTGAACTTTGTCATGCTACTGAACAATGAAGGCCCAGAAGAATAGAAGCTGGCCCAACAGAGTCCCTTGTGTGGGCGCCTAGGGCTGCACCCTTCCCCTTTCCCTGGACACTAGGGGCGGCGCCCCATCTCCTGGCCGCACCTCCCCTAGGGGCTGCGCCCCCTCTCCCTCTATTTAGAGAGAGGTTTCCTTTCATTTCAGACTTGAGTTTTGTTTTACATCTAGCTTTAGCTACTCTTGAACACACGCAAATCAGCGCTGTCCTCGTGTATTCAGAACTCCACCTTCGAGTGATAATCAGATTGCTTGCATTTTTTTCTTGTTCGTTCTTCGATTGCGGACAGGAAACGATCTTCGTGATCAGGCTGATCTTGCATCAACAAGGTCAGTAACCACAGGGAGTTGGTTCAGCGATTGCATTAGCGCTTCGGGCTTGCTCGTCGTAGTCGGATCGTGAGGGTCATCTTCCACCAAGTCGAATTTATCCCCACTCACAGAAAGATCGGGCACGTCGGGATTTTTTGCAACGAACGCACCCAATCCACTCCATTTGACCCAAACTCATGTTTTGGTGCGTTGCATAGTGTTTGACCCAAAACTCATATTTTTTGCATAGTATTTGGGTGCATTTGGGATCGTTTCATAACTACATGAAACTCGATGCAAAACAGAGTGAACTGGTGCAATTAAAGCAAAAGTTCGTGCCACAAAGTCACGTCAGGATTTTTCACAACGAACGCACCCAATCCGCCCCATTGGACCCTAAACTCATGTTTTGGTGCATTGTATAGTGTTTGGGTGTATTTGGGATCATTTCGTAACTCCATGAAACTCGATGCAAAACAGGGTGAACTGGTGCATTTAATGCAAAAGTTCGTGCCACGAAGTCACGTCGGGATTTTTCGCAACGAACGCACCCAGTCCACCCCATTGGACCCTAAACTCATGTTTTGGTAAGTTTCATAGTGTTTGGCTTCATCTGTTATCATTTCGTAATAGCATGAAACACGGTGCAAAATGGTGTGAACTAGTGCAATTAATGCAAATGTTCGTGCCACGAAGCCACGTCCGGATTTTTCGCAACGAACGCACCCAATCCACCCCATTGGACCCTAAACTCATGTTTTGGTGCGTTGCATAGTGTTTGGGTGCATTTGGGATTGTTTTGTAACTACATGAAACTCGGTGCAAGACAGAGTGAACTGGTGCAATTAATGCAAAAATACGTGCCACAAAGTCACGTCTGGTTTTTTCACAACGAATACACCCAATCCACTCCATTGGACCCTAAACTCATGTTTTGGTGAGTTGCATAGTGTTTGGGTGCATTTGGGATCGTTTCGTAAATGCATAAAACTCGGTGCAAAACAGAGCGAACAGGTGCAATTAATGCAAAAATACATGCCACGAGGTCACGTCGGGATTTTTTGCAACGAATGCACCGAATCCACTCCATTGGACCCTAAACTCATGTTTTGGTTCGTTGCATAGTATTTGGGTGCATTTGGGATCATTTTGTAACTGCATGAAACTCGATGCAAAACAGAGTGAACTGGTGCAATTAATGCAAAAGTTCGTGCCACGAAGTCACGTCAGGATTTTTCGCAACGAACTCACCCAATCCGCCCCATTGGACCCTAAATTCATGTTTTGGTGCATTGTATAGTGTTTGGGTGCATTTGTTAACGTTTCGTAACTGCATGAAACTCAGTGCAAAACGGGGTGAACTAGTGCAATTAATATAAAAGTTCGAGCCATGAAGTCACATCGGGACTTTTCGCAATGAACGCACCCAATCTGCCCCATTGGACCGTAAACTCATGTTTTGGTGTGTTGCATTGTGTTTGGGTGCATTTGGGATCATTTCGTAACTGCATGTAACTCGGTGCAAAACGGTGTGAACTGGTGCAATTAATGCAAAAGTTCGTGCCACGAAGTCACGTCGGGATTTTTCGCAATAAACACACCCAAGCAACACCATGGGACCCTAAACTCATGTTTTGGTGCGTTGCATAGTGTTTGGGTGCATTTCGGATCGTTTCGTAACTGCATGAAACTCGGTGCAAAACAGTGTGAACTGGTGCAATTAATGCAAAAGTACGTGCCACGAAGTCACGTCGGGATTTTTTGCAACGAACGCTCCCAATCCACTCCATTGGACCCTAAAGTCATGTTTTGGTGCATTGTATAGTGTTTGGGTGCATTTGTTAATGTTTCGTAACTGCATTAAACTCGGTGCAAAACGGGGTGAACTGGTGCAATTAATACAAAAGTTCGAGCCATGAAGTCACATCGGGATTTTTCGCAACGAACGCACCCAATCCGCCCCATTGGACCATAAACTCGTGTTTTTTTGCGTTGCATTGTGTTTGGGTGCATTTGGGATCATTTCCTAACTGCATGAAACTCGATGCTAAACAGGGTGAACTGGTGCAATTAATGCAAAAGTTTGTGCCACGAAGTCACGTCTGGATTTTTCGCTATAAACACACCCAATCAACCCCATAGGACCCTAAACTCATGTTTTGGTGCATTGCATAGTGTTTGGGTGCATTTGGGATCGTTTCGTAACTGCATGAAACTCGGTACAAAATAGTGTGAACTGGTGCAATTAATGCAAAAGTACGTGCCACGAAGTCACGTCGGGATTTTTTGCAACGAACGCACCCAATCCACTCCATTGGACCCAAAACTCATGTTTTGGTGCGTTGCATAGTGTCTGAGTGCATTTGGGATCATTTCATAACTGCATGAAACTCGATGCAAAACAGAGTGAACTGGTGCAATTAAAGCAAAAGTTCGTGCCACAAAGTCACGTCGGGATTTTTCACAACGAACGCACCCAATCCGCCCCATTGGACCCTAAGCTCATGTTTTGGTGCATTGTATAGTGTTTGGTTGCATTTGGGATCATTTCGTAACTCCATGAAACTCGATGCAAAACAGGGTGAACTGGTGCAATTAATGCAAAAGTTCGTGCCACGAAATCACTTCGGGATTTTTCGCAACGAACGCACCCAGTCCACCCCATTGGACCCTAAACTCATGTTTTGGTAAGTTTCATAGTGTTTCGGTTCATCTGTTATCATTTCATAACAGCATGAAACATAGTGCAAAATGGTGTGAACTAGTGCAATTAATGCAAATGTTCGTGCCACGAAGCCACGTCCGGATTTTTCGCAACGAACGCACCCAATCCACCCCATTGGACCCTAAACTCATGTTTTGGTGCGTTGCATAGTGTTTGGGTGCATTTGGGATCGTTTCGTAACTACATGAAACTCGGTGCAAGACAGAGTGAACTGGTGCAATTAATGCAAAAATACGTGCCACGAAGTCACGTCGGGATTTTTTGCAACTAATGCACCCAATCCACTCCATTGGACCCTAAACTCATGTTTTGGTGCGTTCCATCGTGTTTGGGTGAATTTGGGATCATTTCGTAACTGCATGTAACTCGGTGCAAAACGGTGTGAACTGGTGCAATTAATGCAAAAGTTCGTGCCACGAAGTCACGTCGGGATTTTTCGCAATAAACACACCCAAGCAACACCATGGGACCCTAAACTCATGTGTTGGTGCGTTGCATAGTGTTTGGGTGCATTTGGGATCGTTTCGTAACTGCATGAAACTCGGTGCAAAACAGTGTGAACTGGTGCAATTAATGCAAAAGTACGTGCCACGAAGTCACGTCGGGATTTTTTGCAACGAACGCACCCAATCCACTCCATTGGACCCTAAAGTCATGTTTTGGTGCATTGTATAGTGTTTGGGTGCATTTGTTAATGTTTCGTAACTGCATGAAACTCGGTGCAAAACGGGGTGAACTGGTGCAATTAATACAAAAGTTCGAGCCATGAAGTCACATCGGGATTTTTCGCAACGAACGCACCCAATCCGCCCCATTGGACCATAAACTCGTGTTTTTTGCGTTGCATTGTGTTTGGGTGCATTTGGGATCATTTCGTAACTGCATGAAACTCGATGCTAAACAGGGTGAACTGGTGCAATTAATGCAAAAGTTTGTGCCACGAAGTCATGTCGGGATTTTTTGCAACGAACGCACCCAATCAACCCCATTGGACCCTAAACTCATGTTTTGGTGCATTGCATAGTGTTTGGGAGCATTTGGGATCGTCTAGTAACTGCATGAAACTCGGTGCAACACAGTGTGAACTGGTGCACTTAATGCAAAAGTACGTGCCACGAAGTCACGTCGGGATTTTTTGCAACGAACGCACCCAATCCACTCCATTTGACCCAAAACTCAGGTTTTGGTGCATTGCATAGTGTTTGGGTGCATTTGGGATCGTTTCGTAACTGCATGAAACTCGGTGCAAAATAGAGTGAACTGGTGCAATTAATGCAAAAATACGTGCCACGAAGTCACGTCAGGATTTTTTGCAACGAATGCACCCAATCCACTCCATTGGACCCTAAACTCATGTTTTGGTGTGTTGCATCGTGTTTGGGTGAATTTGGGATCATTTCATAACTGCATGTAACTCGGTGCAAAACGGTGTGAACTGGTGCAATTAATGCAAAAGTTCGTGCCACGAAGTCACGTCGGGATTTTTCGCTATAAACACACCCAATCAACCCCATAGGACCCTAAACTCATGTTTTGGTGCATTGCATAGTGTTTGGGTGCATTTGGGATTGTTTCGTAACTGCATGAAACTCGGTACAAAATAGTGTGAACTGGTGCAATTAATGCAAAAGTACGTGCCACGAAGTCATGTCGGGATTTTTTGCAACGAACGCACCCAATCCACTCCATTGGACCCAAAACTCATGTTTTGGTGCGTTGCATAGTGTCTGAGTGCATTTGGGATCATTTCATAACTGCATGAAACTCGATGCAAAACAGAGTGAACTGGTGCAATTAAAGCAAAAGTTCGTGCCACAAAGTCACGTCGGGATTTTTCACAACGAACGCACCCAATCCGCCCCATTGGACCCTAAGCTCATGTTTTGGTGCATTGTATAGTGTTTGGTTGCATTTGGGATCATTTCGTAACTCCATGAAACTCGATGCAAAACAGGGTGAACTGGTGCAATTAATGCAAAAGTTCGTGCCACGAAATCACTTCGGGATTTTTCGCAACGAACGCACCCAGTCCACCCCATTGGACCCTAAACTCATGTTTTGGTAAGTTTCATAGTGTTTCGGTTCATCTGTTATCATTTCGTAACAGCATGAAACATAGTGCAAAATGGTGTGAACTAGTGCAATTAATGCAAATGTTCGTGCCACGAAGCCACGTCCGGATTTTTCGCAACGAACGCACCCAATCCACCCCATTGGACCCTAAACTCATGTTTTGGTGCGTTGCATAGTGTTTGGGTGCATTTGGGATCGTTTCGTAACTACATGAAACTCGGTGCAAGACAGAGTGAACTGGTGCAATTAATGCAAAAATACGTGCCACGAAGTCACGTCAGGATTTTTCACAACGAATACACCCAATCCACTCCATTGGACCCTAAACTCATGTTTTGGTGAGTTTCATAGTGTTTGGGAGCATTTGGGATCGTCTGGTAACTGCATGAAACTCGGTGCAACACAGTGTGAACTGTGCAATTAAAGCAAAAGTACGTGCCACGAAGTCACGTCGGGATTTTTTGCAACGAACGCACCCAATCCACCCCATTTGACCCAAAACTCATGTTTTGGTGCATTGCATAGTGTTTGGGTGCATTTGGGATCGTCTGGTAACTGCATGAAACTCGGTGCAACACAGTGTGAACTGGTACAATTAATGCAAAAGTACGTGCCACGAAGTCACGTCGGGATTTTTTGCAACGAACGCACCCAATCCACTCCATTTGACCCACAACTCATGTTTTGGTGCGGTGCATAGTGTTTGGGTGCATTTGGGATCATTTCGTAACTGCATGAAACTCGATGCAAAACAGAGTGAACTAGTGCAATTAATGCAAAAGTTTGTGCCACGAAGTCACGTCGGGAGTTTTTGAAATGAACGCACCCAATGAACCCAATTGGACCCTAAACTCATGTTTTGGTGCATTGAATAGTGTTTGGGTGCATTTGGGATCGTTTCGTAACTGCATGAAACTCGGTGCAAGACAGAGTGTGAAGCGCATCTTGGCCGATAGATGCTAATGGTAAGTTTCGGTGATTAATGTCAACCGTATGCGACTAACATGTGTTTTGAAGGAAAACTCAATGACTGGATTAGTCTCATATGAAATATGAAAGGAGACCACTCAATTCGAAACAATCATGCGAACCAAGGACTCAATTTGAAAGCTTAAGGACCTTTCTAGTCTCAAGTGTCACAAGGAGATGGAGGACACTTGTTTTAGCTGGGTTTTATACTTTCTAGTTCTTGATCGTACTACTAAGAGGAGTTCATGAGTTAGTAGCTTGATCAAAATTTAGTTGGCCTTAGAAATCTTGCACACTCACTCAAAAACAGCAAAAGATGGTCAATAGAAGTTAACACAACTCTTGGAAGAAGAAACAATCAAAGTCACATTCGAATCCAAGTCAATTCAGCTGAAAACAAAGAAAAACAGCAGCACCGGTTGATCCAGTGCCCTAGCGTCGGAGCATCCGATGCATGGCGGAAGGACCGATGCCCTGTCGGTCTATCTTCTCTAGAAGCGGGCAGGAATCAAGTCAAAAACTCTAAAGCACCGGTTGAACCGATGGTCCCAAGAAAAGAACCGGTGCATTAGATGTACTTTGTTCCAGAGAGCATGTTTTGGTGGACTTCAACTTCTCTTCAGCACCGGTTGAACCGACGCTTCAGAATCAAAGCACCGGTGCATTGGATGTACTTTGTTCCAGAACGCTTGTTTGAGTTGATCAGTGAACCTCTTCAGCACCGGTTGAACCGATGCCCCTACAGAGCATGCACCGGTGCAATGACGCAAGCGTGGATACTGTGTCAGAACTCCAATGGCTACTAATTGGACACAGAGAGACCGGTTGAACCGATGCTTATACTTTCTATCCCGTCGGTTCTTCCGGTGGTCACGGTTTTTCTGCAGAAAACTTCCAACGGCTATGTGACCTCCTCCACTCTATATAAGGGTACCCCCTGGCTCATTTCAGTTGCCTTTGACACCCTGAATACTTGAGGCCACCCTTGAGAAGAAGAGAAAGTGCTTTGAGCAAAAGAGAGAAGATCTAGTGCCTTGTTTGTGCTTCAACCTTGAAGAATTCATCCTTTCCAAGTGTAGCAAGTGTGCTTGAGCTAGGGCCAACTGAGTGTAGGTCAAGTGAAGGCTTAGGAGCTTGTTACTCTTGGTGATTGGCAGCACCTAGACGATCTTGGTGATTGAAGGTGTTTCTTTCGGAGCTTGCCAAGGATTGTGGGAGCCCGAAGAAGTTTGTACGAGGCTTGAGCTCCACCACGCCAGGATGGAGAATGGAGACTCTTAGTGAGCGCCCAAGTCTCGGTGACATGGGAGGTGACAAGACTCTTAGTGAGTGTCACAACGTGGATTAGGGGTGTGTGCCAACACATCGACACCACGGGAAAAAATCCGGTTGTCTCTTGCTCACTCTTTCATTTCAAGCACTTACTTTCTTGCAATTTTTCATGTGCTTGATCTTAGAGATCATAACTTAGCTCTACCTTGCTTAGTTTCTTATCTTTGCTAGCTTGTGTAGTTTGCTTAGTTAGCCGGTTGGTGAATTGAGCCTTTCTAGCATTGCATAAGTTAAGGTTGTTTTATTTGTTTTAGAAATTTGAAAAATGCCCACTTCACCCCCCTCTTGGTCCATCGATCCTTACAATTGGTATCAAAGCCTCGTTGCTCATTTGGATCATTAGGCTTCACCGCCTAGAGCTATGGCCAAGATTGGAGGTTCGCCGCCTCACTTCGAGGGCAAGAACTTTGCCTATTGGAAAGTTCGTATGGCCGCATACCTTGATGCGATTGCCCCGAAGTGTGGTTGGCAACAAAGACCGGGTTCACCGGAACTCCCACCTCGGAGCAATTAAAATGGAATGCTAAGGCTAGAAATGCTATATTCGAAGCCATTATTGATGAAGTCTTTGCTAGAGTAAATGGCATAGACTTAGCAAGTGATATATGGAAAGAGCTAATTGAAATTCATGAAGACTCCACAAAAGTCCGTGAACAAAAATATCACTTGTTTAGAGCTAAGTATGATTCCTTTAAGATGCTAGCTCACAAAAATTGCAATGATATGTATTCTCGCTTGAATGTCATTGTCAAGGACATTAATGCTCTTGAAGTTTCTAAAATTGACAGTGGCTCCATCAACCGCAAGATTCTCATGCTCCTTCCGAAGCCCAAGTATAACATCATCAATGCTATGCTTCAAAAGGTGAATCTTGATACAATGGAAGTGGGAGAGCTTGTGGGCGAAATTCGCGCTCATGAAATGGGTATCCTTGGTATGTCCGAAGAGCCAACTACAAGCAAGTCAATCGCTCTCAAAACCAAGGCAAACAAGCCCCGCAAGCTCAAGATGATCAAGCAAGAATCAAGCTCAAGCAATGAAGAAGAAGATCATCATGAAAGCTCATCCGATGAAGAAGAAGATGGAGAACTTGCTCTCATGATGAGAAAGTTCACACGCTTGAGTGACAAGATCAACAAGAAGTGTTACAACTTTGACCCTAAAAGAAGAATGTTTCGGCCAAGGGAAGATATCAAGAACAAAACTTGCTACAATTGTGGAGAAAAAGGTCACATCTCTCCAAATTGCCCCAAGCCGGACAAGAGAAAGAAGGACAACAAGAGCAAGCATCGCCATGATTCAAGCGATGATGATGATGATGAAGATGAAAAGAAGAACAAAAACAAGAAACATGGGAGGAAGAAGAGCCATGACAAGAAGACCAAGAGGAGGTTCTTGGTAGAAAAACAAGAGTGGGTGACCGATGTCTCATCAAGCGAAGAGTCAAGTGATGAGGAAGAAGATATCGTCACCATCGCCCTCACCAATGAAGAATCATCGCTACCTCCACCTCCCATGTGCCTCATGGCAAAAGGTAAAACAAAGGTATGTGAGGAGGATAGTGATAGTGATAATAATAGTGATGATGAGCTTGACCCTTTTGAGTTTACTAACCTTATTAATGAGTATACATCCGTTATTAAGAGGGAAAAGGGCAAAGTCAAGATTCTTGAGAGCACTCATGCCAAGTTAGAGCTTGCCCACTCCGACTTTCTTGGCAAGTACAATGACTTGCTCAAAAAGCACACAAGAGAGGGGTGATCACTGGCTTGAAGGACGTCACATTTGACAAGAACAAGTTATGCAAAGCATGCCAAGCCGGGAAGCAAGTTGCAACACATCATCCCATCAAGACGATGTTGTCTACCTCTAAGCCGCTCGAGCTACTACACATGGATCTCTTTGGTCCAACTACATACAAGAGCATTGGTGGTAACCTCTATTGCCTAGTAATCGTTGATGATTTTTCACGCTATACTTGGGTCATGTTTCTAGGCAATAAGGGTGAAACTCCGGAAATCTTCAAGACATTTGCAAGAAGAGTTCAAAGGGAGTACAACTCCCCAATTGTGAAGATCCAGAGTGACAACGGCACCGAGTTCAAAAATATGAAGATTGAAGAATGGTGCGATGAAGAGGGCATCGAGCATGAATTCTCCGCCACCTACACGCCTCAACAAAATGGAGTGGTGGAAAGAAAGAACAAGACACTCATCACTCTAGCAAGAGCAATGTTGGATGATTATGGCACGTCCGAGAAGTTTTGGGCGGAAGCAATCAACACGGCGTGTCATGCATCCAACCGAGTGTATCCCCACCGACTCCTCAAGAAAACTCCATATGAGCTCATCACCGGGAAGAAACCAAATATATCCTACTTTCGAGTCTTTGGTTACAAATGCTTCATTTATAAGAAGAAAAGGCTCGGTAAGTTTGAGAGTAGATGTGATGAAGGTTTCTTTCTTGGTTATGCATCAAACTCCAAAGCATATAGAGTATTCAATCAAACCTCCGGGTTAGTTGAAGAAACATGTGATGTGGAGTTTGATGAATCTAATGGCTCCCAAGAGGAGGTTGTTGGCTATGACAATGTAGGTGATGAGGAGATTGATGAAGCTTTGAAGAAGATGTCCATTGGGGATATAAAGCCAGAAGAGGTGCATAAAGGCAATGATCAAGGGGGAGGACCTTCCTCATCTACACCAAGCACCTCCACAACCTCAAAGAGATGTGCCAACGCCAACACCCCAAGTCCAAGAACAAGAAGAGCAATTTGTTCCACCACAAGCACAAGTCACCCATGATCCACCCCAACAAGGATCCACGCAAGTACCGCTAGTGAAGCATGGTCGCATCACCAAGGATCATCCAATTGATCAAATCATTGGTAGTCCTTCCAAGGGAGTAAGAACTCGCTCTAAGCATGCTTCATTTTGTGAATATTACTCGTTTGTTTCTTGTATTGAACCCACTAGCATAGAGGAAGCACTTGAGGACTCGGATTGGGTGATGGCCATGCAAGAAGAATTGAACAACTTCACCCGCAATGAAGTTTGGGTCCTCGAAGCTCCTCCGAAAGACAAGAACATCATCGGCACAAAGTGGGTCTTCCGAAACAAGCAAGATGAACATGGGGTGGTGATACGCAACAAAGCAAGACTTGTGGCAAAAGGGTTCTCTCAAGTCGAAGGTTTGGATTTTGGTGAAACTTTTGCTCCGGTCGCAAGACTTGAAGCTATCCGCATCCTTCTTGCTTACTCTTCACATCATAATATCAAGTTATATCAAATGGATGTAAAAAGTGCATTCTTAAATGGCGTTATTAACGAACTTGTTTATGTTGAGCAACCTCCCGGGTTCGAAGATCCGAGGAATCCTAACCATGTTTATAGGTTGCACAAGGCACTCTATGGGCTCAAACAAGCTCCAAGGGCTTGGTATGAGAGGCTTCGTGACTTCCTAATCATGCAAGGCTTCAAGATCGGGAGGGTGGACACCACATTGTTCACAAAAAGACGTCAACAGGGATCTTTTCATTTGTCAAATTTATGTTGACGATATTATCTTTGGCTCAACTAATGATTCTCTAAGCCATGAGTTTGCTACCATGATGTCTAGGGATTTCGAGATGTCCATGATCGGCGAATTGACCTTTTTCCTTGGTTTTCAAGTCAAACAAATGAAGGAAGGGACATTCATCCATCAAGAAAAGTACACTAAAGATATCTTGAAGAAGTTCAAGATGGATGAATGCAAGCCGATCAAGACACCCATGGCAACCAATGGGCATCTCGACTTCGATGTGGACGGTAAACCGATTGATCAATCCCTCTATCGTTCTATGATAGGGTCTTTGCTTTACCTTACCGCATCTAGGCCCGATATAATGTTTAGTGTGTGCTTGTGTGCCCGCTTTCAAGCAAACCCAAAGGAATCACACCTCTCGGCTGTGAATAGGATCCTTCGGTATCTCAAGCACACCCCAAGCATAGGCTTGTGGTACCCCAAAGGAGCTAACTTAGATCTCTTGGGATACTCGGATTCGGATTTTGCCGGAAGCCGGGTGGATCGCAAGAGTACCTCCGGGGGTTGCCACTTGCTTGGGCGTTCTCTAGTTTCTTGGTCAAGTAAGAAGCAAAATTTCATGGCTTTGTCCACCGCGGAAGCGGAATATATAGCGGCCGGTGCATGTTGTGCCCAAATCCTATATATGAAGCAAACCCTTTTGGACTTTGGTGTGAAACTAGATAGGATACCACTCCTTTGTGACAATGAAAGTGCCATAAAAATTGCCAAAAATCTGGTTCAACACTCTCGCACAAAGCACATTGATATTCGCCATCACTTCTTGCGTGATCACGAAGCTAAAGGAGACATATCTCTTCAAGGTGTGAGATCCGAGGAGCAATTGGTGGATATTTTCACAAAACCATTAGACGAGAGTACTTTTGTTAGGCTAAGGAATGAGCTTAATGTATTAGATGCGGCAAACGTCATGTAAGTTGCCATGTCATATAGAAAAATGCATACATATAGGACACTTGTCTAACCTTGTCAAGATAATGATGAACATGGGTCTTGCATGAGCCGGTGGTCTTCGTTTCGCTCATGGCATGAAGAATGGTTCATCATGAAGAAGCTTGCCAAGGGTTCAAACTTGACAAGATAGATTTAAATTCGTGCAATGCATGTGCTTGTCATATAGAATGCATCCATGTTTAAATTCTAGCTTTGCATTGGCATTGCATCTCGTTAGTAGCATCACAAGGGAGCAAATCACACTTCGAGAAAGATATTCATGCTAAATATGATATATCATCTCTACAAGGGTGATAAGATCAATGTTGCGCTTTAATGCCTATTGAGTCACGTCCTATCGAACTTAAAGTTTCAATCTCTAAGTTCATAGGCAAAGTGGCTCATATATTTGGTTTTTGTGTTTAAATCTCGCTTGGTTCTTAATTTGCCTATGTTTATATAAAAGCTTGCGAGCACTTAGTATGAGTGTTTGAGGGGTGAGGTTGTCTCTCGAAAATGGTCCAAATTGAGTGTTTATGGCTTTGGTTTTGAAAATTTGGATCGGAAGTAGAGTTTGTAGTTCAGCAGAAATTTTCCTTAACCACCGGTTAAACCGACGCCATGTTTTTTCCTTCATCGGTTCAACCGGTGCTTAAGTCTTCGTGGCTCGGTTTCTGCATCGTCTCTGGAACAACCTCCGACCGTTACACCGATGGCCACCGGTGCATCCGATGGTTGGCGGATGAACCGACGCCTCAGCATCGGTTCAACCGGTGCTACTACGTGGAGTTTTGGCCCTTGCAGTGTCTCTGGACCTTACTCCTGCCGTTGCACCGACGCCCGTCGGATGTTCCGATGCCTCAGTGGCGGTTCTTCCGGTGCCCCTGTTGACCACGTTTTCATCTCAATCAGATCTGGTCAAAGTTACACCGGTAGTTACACCGATACCTTTTTCACCGAACCATCGGACCTTCCGGTGCCTTAGGGTTGGCGGGCCCGCACAACCTGTTTCACTTAACCTCTCCGCGGGCCCCGCACGTTAGTTACTGTGGCCTCTTCTTCTACCTCGCGAACCGCCGCCCCGCACCTGGCACTACTCTGCCGCCGCCCGCGCCTTCGCTCCACCGCCGCTGCTCAACACGCCGCCGCTGGTCCTCTGCGCCGCCGCCCGCACGAGCCTCAAAAGCACCGCGCCCGCGCCACGACAGCTCCGCGCCTGCGCCGCCCACAAGCCACCGACCGCACGCCGCCGTCATACTCGTCCAGCGCCGCCTGCACTGCTGCTCCTCCTGCTCCACTCCTTCCCCACGCATGAGCTTTCAAGCCCGATTTGAGTTCCTTCCACCCATTGCCCGAGTGCACGCCAGGTGTTCGAGGAATTGCATCTTAGACTTTTTCTGTTGATTTCTTCCCTGATTTGCAAGGATGGCTGGTGACAAGAAGGGCAAGGGTAAGATGGTTGTGCAGAAGAAGAAGAAGCACACCCGTGAGGACCGCGAGCGAGAGCAAGCTGAGGCAGTTGCAGACGCAGCAGACAGGTAGGGTTCACTCAGGATAAGAGATCCTCAGGCTCAGGGGGAGCCACAGCAGCAGTTACGTCACTCAAGACGTACTCAGACAGCTTAGACCACACCTGAGTCCCGCTCACGTCCATGGACTCGAGGTGGTGGTACTCAGAGGGGAGCAGATCATGCACAGCAGCAGCAGCACACCGGCAGTGGCACTCAGACAGGAGGTCAGGACAATGGTGAGGAGCTACCCGAGGTTGAGTTATTTGATCTCAGGGGTATTCCAGGACCTAGGGTCAAGAGACTGAGATATGTCACCCCGGAGCAGTGGTTTCCCGAGCAGAGAGACGTTGGAGTTGATCATCGCTTTCACACTCTGCTTCAGGAGTCTTTTTACCACGCCTACTGCCAGTTGGATATCAAGATCAGTGAGCACAAGATGCTCCACTAGGTGGCTATGCGTGTGGCAGCAGGAGGGATTCTAGTGCTTCCTCTCTTCGAGAGATATGATGGATTGCCTGCTCTACTCAGTGAGAGGTCTAGATACATTCGAGAGTGGGTTCGAGTCTTCTACGCCACTCTGTTTATTGAGGAGGACCGGCAGTTTATTGACTTCATGTTCCAGGAGAGGCACTATCGTTTGACCCGAGCTCGACTAGCTACCCTGCTTGGAGTTCAGATTGCCGAGGAGCCACACTTCGTGCCCTATCAGGCTTATGGCAGCACGGTGCCTCCTCATCGTCCTCATGAGTCTCACGTCCCGTCTGACGAGGAGATCAGTGTTCTCTTTGAGCAGCCTTTCCTGCCTGGCACACCGAGGACCCCGGACAGACTAACTCACGTAGCTCACTCAGTACATCTAGCTTTAAGGAAGAGTTTGTTGTTTCGGATTGGATACAATAAGGGGATCACAGCTCTGCAGCAGTGGCTTCTACTGTATATCATGACAGGACGAGACTTCGACCTCGTTGATTTCTTTATCTGCGAGCTAGAGGACGTGATTCTGGATGGAATGACAGTTCACCATCGCCATCCTTTTGCTCATTGGATCTGCTGGATACTGGCTCATCTCAGTCAGAATGAGCATATGGATGAGCTGGAGCAGTCGAGGACGTACTTCAGTTTTTCTCACCCGCTACTCCTCGAGACGGTCGTCGTGGCTCGAGAGGCCAGCGACAAGCACAGCGGATTCTGAATGAGCGTGTCTTGGCTGCGGGCAGAGTTGCAGACGATCCGACAGCAGCCGAGGATGCCTCACTAGCAGCAGCAGAGGCCCAACTCCCACACTATCTAGTCACAGACTCAGAGGACTCGGAGGATGACGAGGATTTCATACCTACTGTGACCGTCCCTCGAGGAGCTCATGACGATGAGGCAGGATCCTCTGGTGCAGCCCGCACCCCTGCTCCTCCAGTTTCCACTGCTCAGGTCACACAGCCAGATTCCCTTGCAGCCATACTTTCTCAGCTATCAGACCAGCAGGACAGATTTGCTGCAGCTCAGCTGAGTATGCAAGCCGAGCAGGCTCGCCAGCAGGAGGCACAGACACTAGTGCTTGAGGGGATCCGGCAGCAGCAGGAGGCCATGAGACTACAGCTACAGCAGCAGTCCTAGATTCAGCAGCAGATGTTCACATTCTTCTCGGGATGCTTCGGTTAGCTATACCGTCACACTGGACTGCCTAAGCCTCAGCTCCCTACACCCCAGCAGCTCCAGTTCGACCCCACAGCTCCTGCTCCACCTATTGGTAGTTTCGTGCAGACACCCTTGTCATCCTTCCCGATGTCACCACTTCTTCAGACCGGGTTGTTTGCCAGTCCTGTTCCTACTTCTGCTCCGGCACCTGCTCCACAGCCTAGTGTTTGGACTGCCGAGCAGCGTGCAGAGTTCCTTAGGCAGAAGTAGATCCTACACCAGCTCCAGCACCCCTCGGCTCAGTCCCTCACTTTCGAGTGGCCTGAGGTGCTCCGTCCGTCCGTCGTGCGCCCCACTCAGCCAGACCTGACTCCCGTCACGTCTGCTCCTCCGACGGACTCCACGGTCGTCGCCGAGCCAGTTACTACCGCTACACCAGCTACTTCTGCTGCTCCGACGACTCCGGTCGAGCAGAAGTCCTCTTCGGTCGATGATGACTGGACGGACGACGAAGCCGACGACTCCGCCGCTCAGTTCTCCACCGGACCCAGCCTGAAGACCCCGCCTTCTCCAGCTCAAGATTAGTTTGCCTTCCTTTTTGGTGCTTTGTTGCCAAAGGGGGAGATAGTTAGGGGGAGAAGAGATAGGGGGAGCTTGGTGGTTTGTGGCGTGATTGGATCTTCTTGGATTTTGTGTATGTACATGTTTTTTGGATATTGTGTGTGCTCTGTGTTGACATGTCCCTACATGTGCTTTATTTCGAGTAATGCATGCTTGCTGTTCGCTTTCAATTTCATATCTTGTGTATCTCTACTTTGTGTTGTCATCAATCAACAAAAAGGGGGAGATTGAAGCGCATCTAGGCCGATAGATGCTAATGGTAAGTTTCGGTGATTAATGACAACCGTATGCGACTAACGTGTTTTTTGAAGGAAAACTCAATGACTGTATTAGTCTCATATGAAATATGAAAGGAGACCCCTCAATTCGAAACAATCATGCGAACCAAGGACTCAATTTGAAAGCTTAAGGACCTTTCTAGTCTCAAGTGTCACAAGGAGATGAAGGACACTTGTTTTAGCTTGGTTTTATAGTTTCTAGTTCGTGATCGTACTACTAAGAGGAGTTCATGAGTTAGTAGCTTGATCAAAATTTAGTTGGCCTTAGTAATCTTGCACACTCACTCAAAAACAGCAAAAGATGGTCAATAGAAGTTAACACAACTCTTGGAAGAAGAAACAATCAAAGTCACATTCGAATCCAAGTCAATTCAGCTGAAAACAAAGAAAAACAGCAGCACCGGTTGATCCAGTGCCCTAGCGTGGGAAGATATCAAGAATAAAACTTGCTACAATTGTGGAGAAAAAGGTCACATCTCTCCAAATTGCCCCAAGCCGGACAAGAGAAAGAAGGACAACAAGAGCAAGCATCGCCATGATTCAAGCGATGATGATGATGATGAAGATGAAAAGAAGAACAAAAACAAGAAACATGAGAAGAAGAAGAGCCATGACAAGAAGACCAAGCTCTTCCCATAGAAAAAGGGCAACACCAAGAGGAGGTTCTTGGTAGAAAAACAAGAGTGGGTGACCGATGTCTCATCAAGCGACGAGTCAAGTGATGAGGAAGAAGATATCGTCACCATCGCCCTCACCAATGAAGAATCATCGCTACCTCCACCTCCCATGTGCCTCATGGCAAAAGGTAAAACAAAGGTATGTGAGGAGAATAGTGATAGTGATAATAATAGTGATGATGAGCTTGACCCTTTTGAGTTTACTAACCTTATTAATGAGTATACATCCGTTATCAAGAGGGAAAAGGGCAAAGTCAAGATTCTTGAGAGCACTCATGCCAAGTTAGAGCTTGCCCACTCCGACTTTCTTGGCAAGTACAATGACTTGCTCAAAAAGCACAATGAGTCACTTGTACTTGCTAAGCAAGTTGAAGAGAGCCACAAAAAGCTTAAACTAGAGCATAGGGAGTTGGCTCACAAATATCAAGAACTTGAATTTGCCTATGAAGCAATTGACCCAAGTCTTGAGAACTTTGTCAATGAAACTATTGAAAAGGTCAATGCTTCTACTTCATGTGATGACCTACTCATTAATGCAAATGCCACTAATATTGTGCCCGAGCTTGCTCCTTCTAGGGAAAAGGAATTGATGGATCAAGTGGCAAGCCTCAAGAGTAGTGTGGAGAAGCTCTCAAGAGGAGAATACATCCACAAGGAAATTCTCTTCAACAATGCTCGTGACTATGGCAAGAGAGGTCTTGGTTCATTCCCGGAGCCAAATCAAGGGACTACTCCTTCTCCGGAGATCAAGACTAGCTTCATCAAGGAAGTTGGTTCATATTGCCAACATTGCCAAGTCACCGGGCACCACACTAGAGAGTGCACCTTACCATCACGCCCTCTTCCCACTTTACCTAAGAATTACTCATCAATGTTTCAAAATAACCATTTTCACTTGAGTAAAGTGAAGGGCAAGGTGAAGGCCAAATTCATTGGCAAAATTGCTAAGGAGTCAAAGAAGAAGTTCCCTAAGCAACTTTGGGTCCCAAAAGCTCTTGTCACACATGTGCAAGGCCCAAAGCTTATTTGGGTGAACTGGTGCAATTACTGCAAAAGTTCGTGCCACGAAGTCACGTCGGGATTTTTTGCAACGAACGCACCCAATCAACACCATTGGACCCTAAACTCATTTTTTGGGTGCATTGCATAGTGTTTGGGAGCATTTGGGATCATCTCGTAACTGCATGAAACTCGGTGCAACACAATGTGAACTGGTGTAATTAATGCAAAAGAACGTGCCACGAAGTCACGTCGGGATTTTTTGCAACGAACGCACCCAATCCACTCCATTTGACCCAAAACTCATGTTTTGGTGCGTTGCATAGTGTTAGGGTGCATTTGGGATCATTTCGTAACTCCATGAAACTCGATGCAAAACAGGGTGAACTGGTGCAATTAGTGCAAAAGTTCGTGCCACGAAGTCACGTCGGGATTTTTCGCAACGAACGCACCCAGTCCACCCCATTGGACCCTAAACTCATGTTTTGGTAAGTTTCATAGTGTTAGGGTTCATCTGTTATCATTTCGTAACTGCATGAAACACAGTGCAAAACGGTGTGAATTAGTGCAATTAATGCAAATGATCGTGCCACGAAGCCAGTTCCGGATTTTTTCGCAACGAACGCACCTAATCCACCCCATTAGAACCTAACCTCATGTTTTGGTGCGTTGCATAGTGTTTGGGTGCATTTGGGATCGTTTCGTAACTACATGAAACTCG
Organism: Panicum virgatum; assembly: GCF_016808335.1. NCBI lineage: Eukaryota > Viridiplantae > Streptophyta > Magnoliopsida > Poales > Poaceae > Panicum > Panicum virgatum. The sequence goes on along the minus strand of NC_053150.1, from coordinate 15,728,112 downwards.
GTGCAAGACAGAGTGAACTGGAGCAATTAATGCAAAAATACGTGCCACGAAGTCACGTCGGGATTTTTCACAACGAATACACCCAATCCACTCCATTGGACCCTAAACTCATGTTTTGGTGAGTTGCATAGTGTTTGGGTGCATTTGGGATCGTTTCGTAACTGCATGAAACTCGGTGCAAAACAGAGCGAACAGGTGCAATTAATCTAAAAATACATGCCACGAAGTCATGTCAGGATTTTTCGCAACGAATGCAACGAATCCACTCCATTGGACCCTAAACTCATGTTTTTGTTCGTTGCATAGTATTTGGGTGCATTTGGGATCGTTTTGTAACTGCATGAAACTCGATGCAAAACAGAGTGAACTAGTGCAATTAATGCAAAAGTTCGCGCCACGAAGTCACGTCAGGATTTTTCGCAACGAACGCACCCAATCCGCCCCATTGGACCCTAAACTCATGTTTTGGTGCATTGCACAGTGTTTGGGTACATTTGGGATCGTTTCGTAACTGCATGAAACTCGATGCAAAACAAGGTGAACTAGTGCAATTAAAGCAAAAGTTCGCGCCACGAAGTCACGTCGGGATTTTTTGCAACGAACGCACCCAATCAACCCCATTGGACCCTAAACTCATGTTTTGGTGCATTGCACAGTGTTTGGGAGCATTTGGGATCGTCTGGTAACTGCATGAAACTCGGTGCAACACAGTGTGAACTGGTGCAATTAATGCAAAAGTACGTGCCACGAAGTCACGTCGTGATTTTTTGCAACGAATGCGCCCAATCCACTCCATTTGACCCGAAACTCATGTTTTGGTGAGTTGCATAGTGTTTGGGTGCATTTTGGATCGTTTCGTAACTGCATGAAACTCGGTGCAAAACTGAGTGAACTGGTGCAATTAATGCAAAAATACGTGCCACGAAGTCACGTCGAGATTTTCCGCAACGAATGCACCCAATCCACTCCATTGGACCCTAAACTCATGTTTTGGTGCGTTGCATATTGTTTGGGTGCATTTGGGATCGTTTCGTAACTGCATGAAACTCGATGCAAAACAGAGTAAACTGGTGCAATTAATGCAAAAGTTCATGCCACGAAGTCACGTCGGGAGTTTTTGAAATGAACGCACCCAATGAACCCCATTGGACCGTAAACTCATGTTTTGGTGCATTGCATAGTGTTTGGGTGCATTTGGGATCATTTCGTAACTGCACGAAACTCGATGCAAAATAGAGTGAACTGGTGCAATTAATGCAAAAATACGTGCCACGAAGTCACGTCGGGATTTTTTAAAACGAACACACCCAATCCACTCCATTGGACCCTAAACTCATGTTTTGGTGCATTGCATAGTGTTTGGGTAGATTTGGGATCGTTTCGTAACCGCATGAAACTCGATGCAAAACTGGGTGAACTATTGCAATTAATGCAAAAGCTCGTGCCACGAAGTCACGCCGGGATTTTTCTAGACAAATGCACCCAATCCACCCCATTGGACCCTAAACTCATGTTTTCGTGCGTTGTATAGTGTTTGGGTGCATTTGGGATCATTTCGTAACTCCATGAAACTCGATGCAAACAGGGTGAACTGGTGCAATTAATGCAAAAGTTCGGGCCACGTCGGGACTTTTCGCAACGTACGCACCCAATCCACCCCATTGGACCCTAAACTCAAGTTTTGGTAAGTTTCATATTGTTTGGTTTCATCTGTTATCGTTTCATAACTGCATGAAACACGGTGCAAAACGGTGTGAACCAGTGCAATTATTGCAAATGTTCGTGCCACAAAGCCACGTCTGGATTTTCCACAACGAACGTACCCAATCCACCCCATTGGACCCTAAACTCATGTTTTGGTGCATTGCATAGTGTTTGGGTGCATTTGGGATCGTTTTGTAACTTCATGAAACTTGGTGCAAAACAGAGTGAACTGGTGCAATTAATGCAAAAATACGTGCCACGAAGTCACGTCGGGATTTTTCGCAACGAATGCACCCAATCCACTCCATTGGACCCTAAACTCATGTTTTGGTGCGTTGCATAGTGTTTGGGTGCATTTGGGATCGTTTTGTAACTGCATGAAACTCGATGCAAAACACATTGAACTGGTGCAATTAATGCAAAAGTTCGTGCCACGAAGTCACGTCAGGATTTTTCACAACATACGCACCCAATCCACCCCATTGGACCCTAAACTCATGTTTTGGTGCATTGCATAGTGTTTGGGTGCATTTGGGATCATTTCGTAACTGCATGAAACTCGGTGCAAGACAGAGTGAACTGGTGCAATTAATGCAAAAATACGTGCCACAAAGTCACGGTGGGATTTTTCGCAACGAATACACCCAATCCACTCCATTGGACCCTAAACTCATGTTTTGGTAAGTTGCATAGTGTTTGGGTGCATTTGGGATCGTTTCGTAACTACATGAAACTCGGTGCAACACGGAGTGAACTGGTGCAATTAATGCAAAAATACGTGCCACGAAGTCACGTCGGGATTTTTCGCAACGAATGCACCCAATCCACTCCATTAGACCCTAAACTCATGTTTTGGTGCGTTGCATAGTGTTTGGGTGCATTTGGGATCGTTTTGTAACTGCATGAAACTCGATGCAAAACAGAGTGAACTGGTGCAATTAATGCAAAAGTTCGTGCCACGAAGTCACGTCAGGATTTTTCGCAACAAACGCACCCAATCCACCCCAATACCCTAAACTCATATTTTGGTGCATTGTATAATGTTTGGGTGCATTTGTTAACATTTCGTAACTGCATGAAACTCGGTGCAAAACGGGGTGAACTGGTGCAATTAATACAAAAGTTCGAGCCAAGAAGTCACATCGGGATTTTTCGCAATGAACGCACCCAATCCGCCCCATTGGACCGTAAACTCTTGTTATTTTGCGTTGCATTGTGTTTGGGTGCATTTGGGATCGTTTCGTAACTGCATGAAACTCGATGCTAAATAGGGTGAACTGGTGCAATTAATCCAAAAGTTCGTGCCACGAAGTCACGTCGGGATTTTTTTGCAACGAACGCACCCAATCAACCCCATTGGACCCTAAACTCATGTTTTGGGTGCATTGCATAGTGTTTGGGAGCATTTGGGATCATCTCGTAACTGCATGAAACTCGGTGCAACACAGTGTGAACTGGTGCAATTAATGCAAAAGAACGTGCCACGAAGTTACGTCGGGATTTTTTGCAACGAACGCACCCAATCCACTCCATTTGATCCAAAACTCATGTTTTGTTGCGTTGCATAGTGTTTGGGTGCATTTGTTAACGTTTCGGAACTGCATGAAACTCGGTGCAAAACAGGGTGAACTGGTGCAATTAATACAAAAGTTCGTGCCATGAAATCACATCGGGATTTTTCGCAACGAACGCACCCAATCCGCCCCATTGGACCGTAAACTCATGTTTTGGTGCGTTGCATTGTATTTGGGTGCATTTGGGATCGTTTCGTAACTGCATGAAACTCGATGCAACACAGTGTGAACTGGTGCAATTAATGCAAAAGTACGTGCCACGAAGTCACGTCGGGATTTTTTGACACGAACGCACCCAATCCACTCCATTTGACCCAAAACCCATGTTTTGGTGCGTTGCATAGTGTTTGGTTGCATTTGGGATTGTTTCGTAACTGCATGAAACTCGATGCAAAACAGAATGAACTGGTGCAATTAATGCAAAAGTTCGTGCCACGAAGTCACGGCGGGATTTTTTGCAACGAACGCACCCAATCAACCCCATTGGACCCTAAACTCATGTTTTGGTGCATTGCATAGTGTTTGGGTGCATTTGGGATCGTTTCGTGACTACATGAAACTCGATGCAAAACAGAGTGAACTGGTGCAATTAAAGCAAAAGTTCGTGCCACGAAGTCACGCCGGGATTTTTCACAACGAATGCACCAATCCGCCCCATTGTACCCATTTTATTATACAATTAGGAGTTGTTTTGGTAAATTCTTCGGGATGATTCATGTACTAACCCGCCACTTGGCACCCGAACTTGACCGTTTTCGATTTTGTCCTGGATTTTGGAGAATGTTGCATTTTGACAGGAAATTGGACATTTTCGGAGATGTTTTGACGCATGGTTATAACTGGGCTAAGATGAGGAATAAGAGGAAGGGGTCAGAAAGGGCCCAGGCCAGCCGGCCTGGAGTCCTTGGGCTGGCCGGCCTAGCCCATTTCGGAGCCCAATCGGTCTCAGTTTTCTTCAGCACGAAGTATGCGTCAACCCTAATCTATGTTTTACCAAAACCACTCCTCATCGTCCCTCAGCGCCGCTGCAAGTTGGAGGACATCAAGGGATCCATCCCTTGCCGGAGAATTCACCACCATGATCGACTACGCTTCGATTAGCTTCATGGGGTAAAGTCCTCGTTTGTTCATGGGGTTGTAAGGAGATCTTGAGTTGTAATTGCCGAATCCTTTATGAGATTGATCTACCATGATTCTTGTTGATGATGTTTTGATGCCTAATAGTTCGTGACTTGGCTTTGGGTTTGCTTTGCTCTTGCATGGTTTACTTAGATTACATCAACTATCGTGTTCTTGTTGATTCGTTACCGATTATCCTCGTGTAGTGACAGTATGCGGGAGGGAAAGGTTTTGATCTTGGAACACACCTTTGGTAGATTAGATCCATTCTTCATTGCTTGGCGAGTACATCTCTAGTGCTCCTAAACCCTATGGACAAATGCTCTTCATATCTTGTGCACACGTCTATCATTGCTCACTAGTCTAGATTAGATTAGATTAGATTAGATTGGTTAGATTAGGTCTATTTCACACTCAAACACTCAATATAGATCTTTTACCAACATCATTAGTCCTTAGTTAAGCATAGTAATACACTTGTTCCGTGGATTGATAAACCTTGGGGGAATACTATAAGGGAAAAGCTACACGATCCGTGCGCTTGCGGTACGTAAATTGGCGCTTTAAGAAGCGTCAACAAGCTTTTCTGGCGCCGTTGCCGGGGACAAGCGATTTTGCTACGTATAACTTTGTATTAATTTTGTTGGTTACTAACACCTAACCTTTTCCATAGAAAATTTTTGTTTTCTTGTTTTTGTTTTGATTTTCTAGATGGATTATCTCATTCAACACGTGGAGGAAGGAGAAAAATCACTAAGGGATTATGCAAGCCCGCGATCGGAGGACTTCGACATGCAAAAATCAGATTCGGTGTTGCGAGCCACCAAGTACGAGATCAAGCCTCAAATTATCAAGATGGCGGCGGCAAACCCCTTTAGAGGAGATGAGACGGACAACCCATATAGACATATCAAGTGGTTCACAATGCTATGCAACACGGTATAACAAGACGGAGTTCCGCTAGCTTGGTTTAGATGGAATCTTTTCCCATACTCACTTGCGGAAGAAGCGAGAAGATGGTTTGCACTTGCATCTTTCGAGGTAAAAGGAAATTGGAATGACTTGATGAAGAAATTTTGCGAGCAGTTCTTTCCGTTAAGCAAGGTTCAACATATTCGGAAGCAAGTGATCAACTTCGCGCAAGGAGAAGAAGAAGCGATAGATCAAGCATGGGATAGATTCAATGGATTGACTGAACAAGGACCGAAGCTCGGATTATCCGGTGAAGTACTCTTGCATACTTTTTATTTTTCCCTAACCCCCGAGTGCATGCAATTTGTTCAAATGTGTGCAGGAGGAGATCTCATGGAGAAAACACTCACGGAAGCCGCCCAACACCTACAAAAAATCAGCAAGGGTGCGGCCATGCGAAGAGATTGGGAAAAATGATATTCGGCAAGCTCCGAGGAAGAATCTCAAGTGCGGGTGCTTGCTGGAATTTTCAGAAAAGAGGCATCGGAAGTGAGGGAAGAACAACCGAAGCATGGGAAAGTCATAGAGACAAACCACGATGAAGAAGCATCGATCCGGAGGGCAACGAAAGACGACCCGGAAAAGAAAGGAAGAACCATAGGCACCGCCAAATCGCTAAGGGAATTCGAGCAAATGGATTGGATACCAATTGACTTCGGAAGATTGTTCGACAAAGCAACACCGCATCCAAATCAGCGAGGAATGGCGAAGGTGATAGCGGAAGACTTCCCGCCGGATAATCACACGGGATATACATTTGGCAAGGAATCGGCCGGTGATATTATTCGGAAACTTTTTAAAGAAAAAGAGGAAGAGATTGACTTGGACAAAGTGCTGGAGGTCAAAAAGATCATGGGAGTGAAATCGGAATCATCACCCTATGTGCACATAGCCCAAGTATATGCGATTGGAAGTGATCAAGGCGAAGGTAATCCATCACCCACACCTCGTGTTGATTGCATGATAGACGGAACAAAATGTTGCAATGTTTTATGTGACATTGGCGCCCATGTTAGTGTGATGAGTTCCAAGGTTTATGTTGAGCTTTTTAACGAAACATCAAACCTAGATGCCACAATCATTAAATTGATCATGGGAGATGGTAGATTAATCAAACCGCTAGGAGTGCTTAGAAATCTAAATGTTGCTATAGCGGGTAAAAAAATTCCTACCGACTTTTTTGTGATTAACGCTAGTAATGATAAGCATGAAGGCATAATCCTTGGAAAACCCTTTCTTAAATTAGTAAATGCTGTTCTAGATGTTGGAAAAGGGATTGTCACTTTTGATCTAGATGGAGAGAAGTGCACATTTGAATTTTATTCAAAACCGTCTTTTGCTTCACCTCTACCTCTTGATAACGAAGAGGTAGAGAGCATTCGTTCCATTGATTCTTTCAGGGATCCTCTCCAATGCGCTTTGGAGAATGAAGATGCTCAAGATGATCAAGACGGAGAACTAGTGGAAACAATGGAAGAGTTGAAGCCGCAACACGGGAATTTGGAGGAAGAAAAATTTGAAGACATTGGAGAGTTAGATCAAGAAGAGGATGGTGCGCCCGATGTTGAGATGAAGCCACTCCCCAAGGGATTGAAATATGAATTTTTGGGAGATGGCAAGACTTTTCCGGTGATTATTAGCGACGAATTGAGCCCGGAAGAGACGGAGAAGTTGCTGAATTTATTGAAGAAGCACAAAAAGGTGATCGGCTACTCGATTAACGACTTGAAAGGTATTAGCCCCGCTTTTTGCACACATCATATACAACTCGAGGAGCAATACAAGCCGGTCATAGAGCATCAAAGAATGTTGAGCCATGCTATGCGTGATGTGGTGAAGAAGGAGGTTATGAAATTGTTGAATGCCGGAATAATATACCCCGTGCCACATAGTGAATAGGTAAGCCCCGTGCATTGCGTTCCGAAGAAAGGAGGACTCACGGTTGTGAAAAATGAGAAGGAGCAATTGATACCACAAAGAACCGTCACGGGATGGAGGATGTGCATCGATTATAGAAAATTGAATAAGGCAACGAGGAAGGATAATTTTCCACTACCATTCATTGACGAGATGCTAGAAAGGTTGGCAAAGCATTCACACTTTTGTTACCTTGATGGATACTCGGGATTCTTCCAAATACCTATTCATCCAGATGATCAACATAAGACCACGTTTACTTGCCCGTATGGAACTTTTGCATATCGGAGGATGCCTTTTGGATTGTGCAATGCGCCCGCTTCTTTTCAAAGGTGCATGATGGCTATATTTTCAGATTTCGTAGAAAAGATTATGGAGGTATTCATGGATGATTTCTCGGTGCATGGTACTAGCTTTGATAATTGCTTGGCAAATTTGGAGAAAGTTCTTAAAAGATGTGGAGAGGTTGATCTTGTGCTTAATTGGGAGAAGTGTCATTTCATGGTGAAAGAAGGAATTGTCCTCGGTCATGTTATCTCCGAGAGAGGGATAGAGGTGGACAGAGCAAAAATAGAAACCGTGGAGAAATTGCCACCACCTACGGACATCAAATCTTTGAGGAGCTTCCTCGGTCATGCCGGATTCTATAGGAGGTTCATAAAGGATTTTTCAAAAATCACCAAGCCGTTGACACAACTTCTCCAAAAAGATGTGGAATACATCTTCGATAATGATTGTCTTCACGCATTTCGAACACTCAAGCAATCCCTCATAAGTGCTCCTATCATGCAACCTCCGGATTGGAATCTACCTTTTGAAATCATGTGTGATGCAAGCGACTACGCCGTAGGAGCTGTTCTTGGACAAAGGAAAGAGGGGAAGGTAAATGCTATCTACTACGCAGGCAAGACTCTCAATGAAGCCCAATTTAATTATGCAACAACGGAGAAAGAATTGCTTGCCGTGGTATTAGCCTTCGAAAAATTCAGATCATACATAGTAAATTCAAAGGTGATAGTTTATACCGACCATGCGGCAATCAAGTATCTCTTGTCCAAGAAAGATGCTAAACCATACTTGATTTGATGGATCCTATTGCTACAAGAATTCGATGTGGAGATAAGGGACAAGAAAGGAGCAGAAAATGTTGTGGCCGACCACCTATCAAGGATGAACCAGGGAGATGATGGAAAAGAACCTATCGAGGATCAAATGAGAGATGATCACTTATATAGCATTCTCGACAAAGATAGTTGGATGAATGAAATAATAAGGGCAATAAAAGGGATGCCCTTGGATCACTTGGACAAGAATGCAAGGAAAAGAGTGATCGCGGAAAGAAGAAAATACTATTGGGATCCACCATACTTATATAGATATGGAGAAGATGGAGTCCTAAGAAGATGCATACCAAGGGAGGAACGTGAAGAAGTTCTAAGGAAGTGTCACTCGTCTGGATATGGAGGACATTATGGGCACTTTAGAACTCAAGCTAAGGTATGGGCTAGTGGATTCTATTGGTCCGAGATGCATGAAGACACGAAAAGATTTGTTTTGACTTGTCCGGAATGCCAAATGACGGGGAATATCTCGCAAAGGAATGCCATGCCATTGAACTACAACTTCCAAATAGATCTATTTGATGTCTGGGGAATCGATTTCATGGGACCATTTGTGAACTCACATGGATTTGAGCATATTTTGGTGATTGTGGACTATGTTTCAAAGTGGGTTGAAGCTATGCCATGTCGGAAGGCATCAACGGAGGAGTCCATAAACATGATTAATTCGGTAATCTTCCCTCAATATGGCGTCCCGAGAATATTGATAAGCGACGGAGGAACACACTTCACGGGCAAAGACTTTGGTAAATGCTTGAAGAAATTGGGAATTGAACATAGAGTGTCCACGGCTTATCACCCCCAAACAAATGGACAAGCGTAAACTTCGAACAAGCAATTGATGGAAATTTTAAAGAAGACCGTGGTAAATGGAGGAAAAGATTGGTCGAAGAGACTAGATGATGCACTATGGGCATATCGTACGGCACACAAAACCCCGATTGGTATGACTCCTTATCAATTTGTTTATGGAAAAACATGCCACTTGCCGGTTGAGCTAGAACATAAGGCGTATTGGGCAATGAAGGAAATGAACTTTGATGCGGAAGCCGCTGGAATTAAAAGGAGAATCCAAATAAGCGAATTGGAGGAGTTAAGATTGAAAGCGTACAATAGTGCATCAATTTACAAAGAAAGGATGAAGAGATGGTACGACAAATGATTACAAAACAAGGAATTCAAAGAAGGAGACAAGGTCCTACTCTACAATTCAAGATTCAAACTATTTGGCAAAGGAAAATTACAAAGTAAATGGGATGGACCATACGTCGTACACTCGGTTTCACCCACGGGAGCGGTGAAAATCATGGATGCGAAAGGCGACCAATATGTGGTGAACGGACAGCGAATAAAGGTATTCTTGGAGCCCGACATCGTGCCCCTTCATTACATCGACATATACACCATGGATGAGGAACCAGAACGTCAAGTCTAACGACGTTAAGCAAGGTAAGTTTGTAAATATTCTCTTTTAGATTTTATTTTCATAGTTTTATTTCTATTCTGGATGAACTTTGAGTAAAACATAGTCTTCTAATTTATTGGTGCGCACCTCATAAAAAGTTGAAGTCCAGGGGGCTGAAAAACCCCCTAGGCCGGCCGGCCCAACACCCCTAGGCCGGCCGGTCTAAGCCTTCTCGTGTGCGAATCGGTCTCGATTTTTGGTAGGTGCCAGATAAGGAAATTTCAAACATGTGCCTTATAGATTTCGCATGCCAAAACCGAAGAGATTTTGGACTTCTTGTCCAAGTCTTTTCGGGATATAAATAGAGGCGTGGGTTAGATCTATTATCTCATACTTTTCAATCTACACCACCACCTCGTGAGAGACTTCGACAATGGCCGGTCCAGCGAGCGCAAGAGCTATGATTGAAGCGATGGAGATCAATGAGAGGGGCATGATGCCCGACACCCCCACGCCAAGAACGCCTAGTCCCATCTCGGCAACTGGTGCGTTGCCCCTCCTTGTCGAAGCAAATCGATGTGAAGCGAAAGCCCCTCCGAAGAAATTCAATACTCAAGCAAGGATGAGCGTCGGAGGGAAGGGCCTTCAATGGTACAACGAGAAGCTAGCTCAAGCCCAAAGGGTGGTCGTCGTCATCAGCAGCGATGAAGACGAAGGCGAGAGGCGACAAGACAAAAAGCCACCCGCGCCTAGGCATTCCTTGCGCCTCCTCAAAGTTAAAAGAAAGAACTACATCGAGCACACCCCGGAGCCGAAGGATTATGCGGGGGACAGCGATTGGGAGAGCATCATGAGCCCTGGTTCATGGGGCGCCACCGGTTGTGACTACGATGATGATTGGCTGGGGTGGCCCGAAGAGGAGAGAAGGGAAGAAGACGACCCCTCCGGAGGTGATAGCGGCAAGAAGAAGGACGATGACGAGCCCGAAGATGACAGCCCCAACCGCGGCGGGCATCACTTCGGGTGCTGTTTCAAGTGCCGCAATGAAATCGCGGATCTCCGCACCACCATCGATAGGTGTCACGATCGAATCGTGGCAATGGATCGAAGGATGGACGACATCGAGAGCTTGGTTGAGAGAGACTACAACTTCCTTGTCCGCAACATAAGGAAGTTATTCGGGATGGTCGGAGATCTACAAAAGCAAGGAGGAAGGCGTCCAAGATGCAATTGCTCGAGGTGCCGTTGAGAACACCGACGAGCGTCACACCCGTCTTTTATATCATTGCGACGAGGACACCGCATAATCTAAGCATGGGGGAAGGTGTGACGACTCGTAGATCGAATTTTGGTCTTTGTTTATTCGAAAGTTCATCGTGTGTGTGTGCTTTATTTTTCGCATGTGTGAGAGTCATAGTCTAGCGTTGTGTGCTTTATTTTTCGCATGTGTGAGAGTGAGTCTTAAATTAGTGTTGAGTCATGAAAACAAAATAAAAAGAGTCTTTGTTTTTGTTGGATCGTGCAATTTTATTTATGCATTCAGTTTTACTTTATTTTCTTTAAAAGCAATTGTTCACGAGCGTTATCATGAAAATTATTTCGTATTTGTGGAGCTTAGTAGATTATTCGTCCATGTTAATACCCACACTTGAGCTTTGATTAGGGCTGGAAACGAGCCGAGCCGAGCCTGGCTCGGCTCGGCTCGGTGTGGCTCGGTGGGTTAGCGAGCCGAGCCAAGCTCGGCTCGGTCATTTTGCGAGCTGGGAAAGTCGGCTCGGCTCGGCTCGTTAAAGGCTCGCGAGCCGGCTCGAGCCAGCTCGCGAGCCGACTCACTGCTGTAGCATATTCATGCAGATTAGTCTTTGCATATAGTTTATACTTACACAGGCAAGACCGCAAGATAAAAAACAACTAATGAGCTAAACATTTATCTACTCATCTACATACTACAGCCAAGTCCCAAGTCCAGCTCCAAGCCTCCAAGCATTCCACAAAACTACAAAAGCAGGCAGCCAGCCAGCCAGGCGCCCAGCCGCCCAGGTAGGCACTGAGGCACTGAGGCACCATCCACAATTCCACATCCAGGATCCAGCAGACCAGCAAGCAACCCAAGTCCAGCTCCAAGCCTGCAAGCATTCCACAAAACTACAAAAGCAGGCAGCCAGGCGCCCAGGCGCCCAGGCACCATCCACATCCAGCAGACCAGCAAGCCACCCAAGTCCAGCTCCAAGCCTCCAAGCATTCCACAAAACTACAAAAGCAGGCAGCCAGGCGCCCAGCCGCCCAGGCACCATCCACATCTAGCAAGCAACGGCGAAGTCCAGCTGACCAGCTCCATCTCCATGTCCTGATGTCTCCACTCTCCAGCCTAGAAAACATGCAATAGAGAATAGACATAAAAATCAGTATTTCGTAACACTATTGTAATAACAGATGAAAATCACATCTTACTAGTTACTCTCTACAAAGCTTTTTGGAAATGAATATTCTCGATGTCATCCTCCTCATCTTCTTCCTGAAAATAGAAAGAGTAATTAAAGTCAAACAAAAAAAAAAGAAACCAACTAGAACAAATAGTTAACGAATAACATACCACATATCTACGGGTTCCATCATGTGCACCTCGAATCCAGCTAGATGCGCATATCAATGCCTCCACCGTAGAACGGCGTAGAGAACTACGATAGTCATCTAGAGTTCTACCCCCAGTGCTAAAAGTAGACTCTGAAGACACAGAGGTTGCCGGAACAGTTAAGAACTTCTTTGCCATTTTCGACACCACCAGAAATCTATGTGAATTAACCTTCCACCAGTTCAGCAAATCAAACTCTTTGTCTTCTAAACTCACATTCAGCTCATCCAAATAGATGAGCAGCTCACTCTTTGATGGGTTCGCTTCAGTAGATGATAAATATGACTGAAATTCACATGAAGTAGAAGGCAAACCGCACGATCTATCAATCGTCAAGGATGAGGATGCATTGGACTTGCTTTGAGCAGCTTTTTTCTCTCTATGCTGCAACGCACACTCTTCATACAACTTTTCTAACTCAGCTCGAACTTCCTGTATCTCAAATCCACTTTGGTCTACATCAAAAATCCTACCAAAGCACCACTCAATATATCTCATCTTATACCTCGGATCTAGGATAGTAGCAACCACCATAACATTATTCTTTTCTTCCCAGTACTTGTTGAATTTTTCCATCATTGCAGTACCCATTTTCTTCAAATTTAAATTATTGGAAAACATTGCTGCCCTCAATGCAATCTTGACATCCACAATGTGAGGATAGAATAGATTTGTAGTGGGATATGAAGAAGTTGACAATGCAGTGGTTACCTTAGCTAAATATGCAAGAATTGGTTCAATTGCAACAAACAAATCCCATTCCTCAGTCGTAGGTTCCCACTTATAGTTTAAATCTGCATCAGCATATGCTTGAATAGCTTCCTTGTAAGCTATAGCAGTACGCAACATCTTGTATGTTGAACTCCACCTCGTTGACACATCAAGCCTCATCCCTTCTCCAATTTGCAATGCAAGAGATCTACATATCTCTACAAACTTATGCATGCGAGATGGAGACTTCTTAAGGTACTTCACAGTGCACCTTAAGTTCTCTATCAAGGAAGCTAATGCGGTAGTTCCATCATTGACAACTAAATTAATAATGTGTGCACAACACCGGACAAGGAAGTATTTTGCATTGAAGGCATAACCCTGTCTAGCTGCAAACCTAGCCCTCAAACCACGGATAGCACCATCATTGTTTGCAGCATTATCTAGAGTCAAGGATATAATCTTATCCTCTATTTTCCATGCAGCAACACAATCATATGCAGCTTGTCCTATCACAGGTCCTTTGTGTGGAGGATCTAACTCAAAAAAATACAGCACACGATATTGCATTTTCCAATCACTATCTATGTAGTGTGCAACCAAACACATATACGATAATGTTTGATTAGATGTCCACAAATCAGTGGTTAAGGAAATGAAATCCACACCTTTATTGATCTTTGCTAGTGCTTTTTTTTCAGACTCAGACACTTTCAAGCATTCAGCTTTTATGGTCTTCCTACCAATAAACTGGTATAGAGGATTCAAATAAGTCATGACAATGTTAAACCATGTGTGCTCAACCATCCTAAATGGGTACTCATGAACTATAATCATCTTGGCAATTAATTTCTTAACTTGATCATGATTATAATCTTTTGGAGACGTGATAGTAGGGAGACTAGAACCAGATTCACCTGCCTTTGAAGGAGCAAAGCTCAAAAGTTTTTGATCTAGCTTCTCTGCTATATGTTTCTTGTACATGTCACAATTCTTCATGTGCCTTGATAATGTCGACGTTGTTGACCCTTGTATGTAAGCATACATCTTCTTACAGTATTTGCACTTTGCCTTTGATAACACTTTTCCCTTCTCATTCGGATCTGGCATAGTCACCTTATCAAAGACATCCCAAACTTTGGATTTGTTCCTGCTGCCCCCTTCCCCTTGCACCTTAACCTTCTTCTTCACCCCCCTGCGCCTTTTCTTGCCTCCTTTTCCACTTCCACCATCAGATTCAGCAGCACCTTTCCCACCTAGCACTATCATCTCATCCTCAGACATCTCATCGTTCTTGTCAAATGAATTACTCTCTGAATCAGTCCCCTCACTTTCATTACTCTTCCCTTGCACAGGAGATTCCATACCCAAGAGCTAAACAGATTGCTACGGGCAAAATAAGAAAGCATCTCAAATTACCTTATACTGCTCAGTGCAGAAGAATGAATCAAGATATTCTTGCAGACTCTAAATGATTTTGTTTTCTTATTAAAGTACCTGGGGCGGTGGACGGTGGTTCTCCTCGGCCAGCTGCTTGCACCAGCGCTTGAGGTACTCGCAGAGTCGCAGTCCACCTCCGTCTGCTTGAGCTTGGTCCGGGCGCGGCGGTTCTGGAACCACACCTCCACCTACCGCGGCCGCAGAGAGATTGAATGGCATAAGATTGTTTGACATGCTGAAATAAGTAGCCACTCCACCCCTATCTCTTTTTGTACCAAGTGAAATATAGTCGATACCAGGAAACAGGAACTGACCAATTTAATTCCTTTTTTTTTTGAAATCATGGGCATTCATTTAGTATGGAAAAGAATGAATGTTTGTGAGAAATACAGATTAGATTCTCTTGAGATAGGCAAAATACCAAGCATGAAAAAATCAGCTATAAATCAGTCAAGCAATGACCAAGCTGTTGCTAGAAATACAGCAACACAACATATGGAATAAATACCGAATATAATCTTAATGCAAACTAATCCACATGGAGTTATATGCAGAGAAACTTCTGCAAGCATCAAGAATCACAAAAGGTACTAGAAAAACCAATTTCTGCTTCTGCAATGGAGAACGAGCAACCGATCGATCAGCCATGGCGTTCTGCAGCAGCACATATATATCCATTGATTTCTTATCGATCGAGGCGTACCGGAGTGGCGGTGGGTTCGTTCAGGCGCAGCTTGGGGTCGAGGCGTCGAGCTCGAGCCGTCGAGGATGAAGCGGGAGTTGGGCGGCGGTCGGCGCCTCGGGTCTCGGCGGCTTCAGATCGAGGAAGTCCGGCGTCTGGTGGAGGCCGGCGGCGGCAGCGCTACGCGGTCTGGATCTGGGATCGTCGCCCGTGGCCACGCAGAGGCCCTCAGCGGCGAGGAGGAAGTCACGGAGGCCACCGGTGCCCGCGAGGTTGGATGCGATGCCGGCGTAGTACTTGATGGCGGCGGGGGACGCCGGCGTCGGGCACCTCCGCGCCTGGGGGACGGCCGGGAGCCCGGGACAGGGGAACCGGGGAGCGGAGTAGCGGCTGCGCGGCTGCGCGGTTGTCTGGTGCCCTGGTCCACGGATGGGGTTGAGAGGGGGGAGTTAGGGTTCAGCTATTGGGCTTTGGTGGGCTACTGGGCTGGCTTGGGCTGGTTTTTGCTCAGCTCGCGAGCCGGCTCGCGAGCCAGAGCGATCCGGCTCGGCTCGGCTCGGCGTTTTAGCGAGCCGCGAAAAGAGGCTCGGCTCGGCTCGTTCTTAGCTCGCGAGCCGCTCCGAGCCAAGCCGCTCCGAGCCCGAGCCGAGCTTCGAGCCGCGAGCTTTTTTTCCAACCCTAGCTTTGATCTAGCGCTTGGTTTTGATTACGCTTGCGAGTAAGGCATGATTTGGAGGACTTTAATTTCATAAAAATAATAAAACCCCTACAAACATAAGGTTGATCAAGTTCTTGGTAAGTTGAGAGTAAAAATCCTATCATCCACAAGCTATATTCGTTCCACCATAAGTATTGGATGTACATTGAGTTGTGTTAGGATTTCTTTCTCTTGGGAGTTTTAATTTTGAGCAATGATCATGTCCATATTTTTCCATCTCTGAATTTCTAGCGCTGTCAATATTTGGTAATGAGAATTCCTCATTGGAACAACTCATGAGATCTACCGGATTCCAAAACCCGAACCCGAGATTATCTTGTTTATTATCGTCTTCCTTGACCACAACCCAATTGTGAGGATACGTTCTGTTTCTGTGCATGATTTGTATAAAACATAACTTTGGGATGAAGAAAGGAAGGAGTACTAGAAAGACGGACCGAATCCGACCTGGGAAAGCCCCAGGCCGGCCAGCCTACACCTCTTGAGCCGGCCGGCCTAGGCCTCTCTGGTCTCGGTTCGGGCTCCAAAAATTTAGGGAGACACTTCGGAGATTTTCCTATCTATGTTTTATAGAAAGTGTCCTATGAAAAGGTTCGGAATAGAGAGAGAAAATTCGGGAGAGAAAAATAAAAAAAGGAAAGAGAAAAGAAAGAAAAAAAATGTATGAGAAGAGAAGAAAAAAAGAATAAATGAAGAGATTCTATGGTTAGAGAAGTGCAAAGAGATATCACCTTGTTGTTTGAGAACAACATCCTCAATTCCAACCATGTGCAATCCAACAACGAGGACGATGCTTGTGCCTTGAAGTCAATCTTTTTGTATGCCTTTGCACATGTCCACCATTCTAAATCTTCTTACCCTTGAACCCTTTACATTATGGAGAAACTCTCATGATCATTGACTCGGAAGGTAAGCAATCATTAGAAGGTTTTCTTTATTTGACAATATATGTATATACTTTGCTAAGCCTCACCTATAGCCCCACTTTATACTTGAGAGACTTTTGGGAGATGAGAGTTTGCAATTAATAATAGGATAGCCACTTTTATCGAGAGACATGAAAGGACTTGTGCAAGAATTTTTGGTCTAACCTTTGTTGCAGGGTATTTTGTTTCTTAATAAAAAAAAGAGAGAAAAACCTCCAACGATGGCAAGAAAAGCAAGTGTTGTCGATATTCGAGTTGCCGGCTAAAGGTAAGAGTCATGGAGTAATATTGGATGAGTTTTTAAACGCCCATGATATGATTATCCTCGCTGCTCCTCTGACCTTTGTTTGAAGAAATATTGTTAGACTTGTTTGCATAAGTGAATTTTGCAGTTCGAGAACTCTTGAGCAACCCTTGGAAGGATTTGATGATTTGATTTGCTCGAGGACGAGCAAAAGCTAAGCATGGGGGGAATGTTGGCGCTCCTTAAGTACCCATTTTATTATACAATTAGGAGTTGTTTTATTAAATTCTTCGGGATGATTCATGTACTAACCCGCCACTTGGCACCCAAACTTGACCATTTTCGATTTGGTCCTGGATTTTGAAGCATGTTGCATTTTGATCGGAAATTGGACATTTTTGGAGATGTTTTGACGCATGGTTATAACTGGGCTAAGATGAGGAATAAGAGGAAGAGGCCACACGCGAAAGATGGGACCGAAAGGGGCCAGAAAGGGCCCAGGCCGGCCAGCATGGAGTCCTTGGGCCGGCCAGCCTAGCCCATTTCGGCGCCCAGTCGGTCTCAGTTTTCTTCAGCACGAAGTATGCGTCAACCCTAATCTATGTTTTACCAAAACCATCGACCATATCTGCCTATAAATACCTCGAAGCCGCCGTCAAAGAGGAGGATCACAGGAGGGCAGCAGAAAAGATCGAGAGGAACTAGAGAAGAGCATCCAGAGATACATTCGAGTTAGACACAAGAGAAAGGCGACACCGGAGGCCTCATCGTCCCTCGGCGCCGCTGCAAGTTGGAGGACAGCAAGGGATCCATCCCTTGCCGGAGATTTCACCACCATGATCGACTACGCTTCGCTTAGATCCATGGGGTAAAGTCCTCGTTTGTTCATGGGGTTGTAAGAAGATCTTGGGTTGTAATTGCCGAATCCTTTATGAGATTGATCTACTATGATTCTTGATGTTTTGATGCCTAATAGTTCGCGACTTGGCTTTGGGTTTGCTTTGCTCTTGCATGGTTTACTTAGATTACATCAACTATCATGTTCTTGTTGATTCGTTACCGATTATCCTCGTGTAGTGACATTATGTGGGAGGGAAAGGTTTTGATCTTGGAACACACCATTCGTAGATTAGATCCGTTCTTCATTGCTTGGCGAGTACATCTCTAGTGCTCCTAAACCCTATGGACAAATGCTCTTCATATCTTGTGCACACGTCTATCATTGCTAACTAGTCTAGATTAGATTAGATTGGTTAGATTAGATCTATTTCACACTCAAACACTCAATATAGATCTTTTACCAACATCATTAGTGCTTAGTTAAACATAGTAATACACTTGTTCCGTGGATTGATAAACCTTGGGGGAATACTCTAAGGGAAAAGCTACACGATTCGTGCGCTTGCGGTACGTAAATTGGTGCTTTAAGAAGCGTCAATAGGACCCTAAACTCATGTATTGGTGCATTGTATAGTCTTTGGGTGCATTTGGGATCATTTTGTAACTCCAGGAAACTCGATGCAAACAGGGTGAACTGGTGCAATTAATGCAAAAGTTCGGGCCACGAAGCCACGTCGGGATTTTTCGCAACGTACACAACCAATCCACCCCATTGGACCCTAAACTCATGTTTTCTTAACTTTCATAGTGTTTGGGTGCATTTGTTGTAGTTTCGTAACTGCATGAAACTCGGTGCAAAACGGTGTGACCTGGTGCAATTAATGCAAAAGTTCGTGCCACGAAGTCACGTCCGGATTTTTCGCAACAAACACACCAAATCAACCCCATTGGACTCTAAACTCATGTTTTGGTGCATTGCATAGTGTTTGGGTGCATTTGGGATCGTTTCGTAACTGCATGAAACTCGGTGCAAAACAGTGTGAATTGGTGCAATTAATCCAAAAGTACGTGCCACGAAGTCACGTCGGGATTTTTTGCAACGTACGCACCCAATCCACTCCATTGGACCCTAAACTGATGTTTTGGTGTGTTGCATAGTGTTTGGGTGCATTTGGGATCGCTTCGTAACCGCATGAAACTCGATGCAAAATAGGGTGAACTATTGCAATTAATGCAAAAGCTCGTGCCACGAAGTCACGCCGGGATTTTTCTAGACGAATGCACCCAATCCACCCCATTGGACCCTAAACTCACATTTTGGTGCGTTGTATAGTGTTTGGGTGCATTTGGGATCATTTCGTAACTCCATGAAACTCGATGCAAACAGGGTGAACTGGTGCAATTAATGCAAAAGTTTCGGCCACGAAGCCACGTCGGGATTTTTCACAACGTACGCACCCAATCCACCCTATTGGACCCTAAAGTCAAGTTTTGGTAAGTTTCATAGTGTTTGGGTTCATCTGTTATCGTTTCGTAACTGCATGAAACTCGGTGCAAAACGGTGTGAACTGGTGCAATTAATGCAAAAAATCGTGCCACGAAGCCACGTCCGGATTTTTCGCAACGAACGCACCCAATCCACCCCATTGGACCCTAAACTCATATTTTCTTAAGTTTCATAGTGTTTGGGTGCATTTGTTATGGTTTCGTAACTGCATGAAACTCGGTGCAAAACGGTGTGAACTGGTGCAATTAAGCAAAAGTTCGTGCCACGAAGTCACGTCCGGATTTTTCACAACGAACGCATCGAATCCACGCCATTGGACTCTAAAGTCATGTTTTGTTGTGTTGCATAGTGTTTGGGTGCATTTGGGATTGTTTTGTAACCGCATGAAACTCGATGCAAAACAGGGTGAACTAGTGCAATTACTGCAAAAGCTCGTGCCACAAAGTCACGCTGGGATTTTGCTCTGCGAACGCTCCCAATCCATCTCATTGGACCCTAATCTCATGTTTTGGTGCGTTGTATAGTGTTTGGGTGCATTTGGGATCGTCTTGTAACTGCATGAAACTCGATGCAAAACAGAGTGAACTGGTGCAATTATTGCAAAAGTTCGTGCCACGAAGTCACGTCGGGATTTTTCACAACGAATGCACCAATCCGCCCCATTGGACCCTAAACTTATGTTTTGGTGCATTGTATAGTGTTTGGGTGCATTTGGGATCATTTCGTAACTCCATGAAACTCGATGCAAACAGGGTGAACTGGTGCAATTAATGCAAAAGTTCCGGCCACGAAGCCACGGCGGGATTTTTCGCAACGTACGCACCCAATCCACCCCATTGGACCCGAAACTCAAGTTTTGGTAAGTTTCATAGTGTTTGGGTTCATCTGTTATCGTTTCGTAACTGCATGAAACTCGGTGCAAAACAGTGTGAACTGGTGCAATTAATGCAAAAGTTCGTGCCACGAAGTCACGTCTGGATTTTTCGCAACGAATGCACCTAATCCACCCCATTGGAACCTAAACACATGTTTTGGTGCATTGTATAGTGTTTGGGTGCATTTGGGATCGTTTCATAACTGCATGAAACTCGATGCAAAACTGAGTGAACTAGTGCAATTAATGCAAATGTTCGTGCCACGAAGTCATGACGGGATTTTTTGCAATGAACGCACTCAATCAACCCCATTGGACCCTAAACTCATGTTTTGATGCATTGCATAGTGCTTGGGTGCATTTGGGATCATTTCGTATCTGCATGAAACCCTATGCAAAATAGAGTGAACTGGTGCAATTAATGCAAAAATACGTGCCACGAAGTCACATCGGGATTTTTCACAACGAATGCACCCAATCCACTCCATTGGACCCCAAACTCATGTTTTGGTGCGTTGCATAGTGTTTGGGTGAATTTGGGATCGTTTCGTAACTGCATGTAACTCGGTGCAAAACGGTGTGAATTGGTGCAATTAATGCAAAAGTTCGTGCCACGAAGTCACGTCGGGATTTTTCGCAACGAACGCACCCAATCCACTCCATTGGACCCTAAACTCATGCTTTGGTGCGTTGCATAGTGTTTGGGTGCATTTGTGATCTTTTCGTAACCGCATGAAACTCGATGCAAAACTGGGTGAACTATTGCAATTAATGCAAAAGCTCGTGCCACGAAGTCATGCCGGGATTTTTCTAGACGAATGCACCCAATCCACCCCATTGGACCCTAAACTCATGTTTTATTGTGTTGCATAGTGTTTGGATGCATTTGGGATCGTTTCGTAACTACATGAAACTCGATGCAAAACAGAGTGAACTGGTGCAATTAAAGCAAAAGTTTGTGCCACGAAGTCACGTCGGGATTTTTCACAACGAATTCACCAATCCGCCCCATTGGACCCTAAACTCATGTTTTGGTGCTTTGTATAGTGTTTGGGTGCATTTGAGATCATTTCGTAACTCCATGAAACTCGATGCAAACAGGGTGAACTGGTGCAATTAATGCAAAAGTTCGGGCCACGAAGCCACGCCGGGATTTTCGCAACGTACGCACCCAATCCACCCCATTGGACCCTAAACTCAAGTTTTGGTAAGTTTTATATTGTTTGGGTTCATCTGTTATCATTTCATAACTGCATGAAACTCGGTGCAAAACGGTGTGAACTGGTGCAATTAATGCAAAAGTTCGTGCCACGAAGCCACGTCCGGATTTTTCGCAACAAACACACCCAATCAACCCCATTGGACCCTAAAGTCATGTTTTGTTGTGTTGCATAGTGTTTGGGTGCATTTGGGATTGTTTTGTAACCGCATGAAACTCGATGCAAAACAGGGTGAACTAGTGCAATTACTGCAAAAGCTCGTGCCACGAAGTCACGCTGGGATTTTGCTCTGCGAACGCTCCCAATCCATCTCATTGGACCCTAATGTCATGTTTTGGTGCGTTGTATAGTGTTTGGGTGCATTTGGGATCGTCTTGTAACTGCATGAAACTCGATCCAAAACAGAGTGAACTTGTGCAATTATTGCAAAAGATCGTGCCACGAAGTCACGTCGGGATTTTTCACAACGAATGCACCAATCCGCCCCATTGGACCCTAAACTTATGTTTTGGTGCATTGTATAGTGTTTGGGTGCATTTGGGATCATTTCGTAACTCCATGAAACTCGATGCAAACAGGGTGAACTGGTGCAATTAATGCAAAAGTTCCGGCCACGAAGCCACGTCGGGATTTTTCGCAACGTACGCACCCAATCCACCCCATTGGACCCGAAACTCAAGTTTTGGTAAGTTTCATAGTGTTTGGGTTCATCTGTTATCGTTTCGTAACTGCATGAAACTTGGTGCAAAACGGTGTGAACTGGTGCAATTAATGCAAAAGTTCGTGCCACGAAGTCACGTCTGGATTTTTCGCAACGAATGCACCTAATCCACCCCATTGGAACCTAAACACATGTTTTGGTGCATTGTATAGTGTTTGGGTGCATTTGGGATCGTTTCATAACTGCATGAAACTCGATGCAAAACTGAGTGAACTAGTGCAATTAATGCAAATGTTCGTGCCACGAAGTCATGACGGGATTTTTTGCAATGAACGCACTCAATCAACCCCATTGGACCCTAAACTCATGTTTTGATGCATTGCATAGTGCTTGGGTGCATTTGGGATCATTTCGTATCTGCATGAAACCCTATGCAAAATAGAGTGAACTGGTGCAATTAATGCAAAAATACGTGCCACGAAGTCACGTCGGGATTTTTCACAACGAATGCACCCAATCCACTCCATTGGACCCCAAACTCATGTTTTGGTGCGTTGCATAGTGTTTTGGTGAATTTGGGATCATTTCGTAACTGCATTTAACTCGGTGCAAAACGGTGTGAATTGGTGCAATTAATGCAAAAGTTCGTGCCACGAAGTCACGTCGGGATTTTTCGCAACGAACGCACCCAATCCACTCCATTGGACCCTAAACTCATGCTTTGGTGCGTTGCATAGTGTTTGGGTGCATTTGTGATCTTTTCGTAACCGCATGAAACTCGATGCAAAACTGGGTGAACTATTGCAATTAATGCAAAAGCTCGTGCCACGAAGTCATGCCGGGATTTTTCTAGACGAATGCACCCAATCCACCCCATTGGACCCTAAACTCATGTTTTATTGTGTTGCATAGTGTTTGGATGCATTTGGGATCGTTTCGTAACTACATGAAACTCGATGCAAAACAGAGTGAACTGGTGCAATTAAAGCAAAAGTTTGTGCCACGAAGTCACGTCGGGATTTTTCACAACGAATTCACCAATCCGCCCCATTGGACCCTAAACTCATGTTTTGGTGCTTTGTATAGTGTTTGGGTGCATTTGAGATCATTTCGTAACTCCATGAAACTCGATGCAAACAGGGTGAACTGGTGCAATTAATGCAAAAGTTCGGGCCACGAAGCCACGCCGGGATTTTCGCAACGTACGCACCCAATCCACCCCATTGGACCCTAAACTCAAGTTTTGGTAAGTTTTATATTGTTTGGGTTCATCTGTTATCATTTCATAACTGCATGAAACTCGGTGCAAAACGGTGTGAACTGGTGCAATTAATGCAAAAGTTCGTGCCACGAAGCCACGTCCGGATTTTTCGCAACAAACACACCCAATCAACCCCATTGGACCCTAAAGTCATGTTTTGTTGTGTTGCATAGTGTTTGGGTGCATTTGGGATTGTTTTGTAACCGCATGAAACTCGATGCAAAACAGGGTGAACTAGTGCAATTACTGCAAAAGCTCGTGCCACGAAGTCACGCTGGGATTTTGCTCTGCGAACGCTCCCAATCCATCTCATTGGACCCTAATCTCATGTTTTGGTGCATTGTATAGTGTTTGGGTGCATTTGGGATCGTCTTGTAACTGCATGAAACTCGATGCAAAACAGAGTGAACTGGTGCAATTATTGCAAAAGTTCGTGCCACGAAGTCACGTCGGGATTTTTCACAACGAATGCACCAATCCGCCCCATTGGACCCTAAACTTATGTTTTGGTGCATTGTATAGTGTTTGGGTGCATTTGGGATCATTTCGTAACTCCATGAAACTCGATGCAAACAGGGTGAACTGGTGCAATTAATGCAAAAGTTCCGGCCACGAAGCCACGTCGGGATTTTTCGCAACGTACGCACCCAATCCAACCCATTGGACCCGAAACTCAAGTTTTGGTAAGTTTCATAGTGTTTGGGTTCATCTGTTATCGTTTCGTAACTGCATGAAACTTGGTGCAAAACGGTGTGAACTGGTGCAATTAATGCAAAAGTTCGTGCCACGAAGTCACGTCTGGATTTTTCGCAATGAATGCACCTAATCCACCCCATTGGACCCTAAACACATGTTTTGGTGCATTGTATAGTGTTTGGGTGCATTTGGGATCGTTTCATAACTGCATGAAACTCGATGCAAAACTGAGTGAACTAGTGCAATTAATGCAAATGTTCGTGCCACGAAGTCATGACGGGATTTTTTGCAATGAACGCACTCAATCAACCCCATTGGACCCTAAACTCATGTTTTGATGCATTGCATAGTGCTTGGGTGCATTTGGGATCATTTCGTATCTGCATGAAACTCTATGCAAAATAGAGTGAACCGGTGCAATTAATGCAAAAATACGTGCCACGAAGTCACGTCGGGATTTTTCACAACGAATGCACCCAATCCACTCCATTGGACCGCAAACTCATATTTTGGTGCGTTGCATAGTGTTTGGGTGAATTTGGGATCGTTTCGTAACTGCATGTAACTCGGTGCAAAACGGTGTGAATTGGTGCAATTAATGCAAAAGTTCGTGCCACGAAGTCACGTCGGGATTTTTCGCAACGAACGCACCCAATCCACTCCATTGGACCCTAAACTCATGTTTTGGTGCGTTGCATAGTGTTTGGGTGCATTTGTGATCTTTTCGTAACCGCATGAAACTCGATGCAAAACTGGGTGAACTATTGCAATTAATGCAAAAGCTCGTGCCACGAAGTCATGCCGTGATTTTTCTAGACGAATGCACCCAATCCACCCCATTGGACCCTAAACTCATGTTTTATTGTGTTGCATAGTGTTTGGATGCATTTGGGATCGTTTCGTAACTACATGAAACTCGATGCAAAACAGAGTGAACTGGTGCAATTAAAGCAAAAGTTTGTGCCCCGAAGTCACGTCGGGATTTTTCACAATGAATTCACCAATCCGCCCCATTGGACCCTAAACTCATGTTTTGGTGCTTTGTATAGTGTTTGGGTGCATTTGAGATCATTTCGTAACTCCATGAAACTCGATGCAAACAGGGTGAACTGGTGCAATTAATGCAAAAGTTCGGGCCACGAAGCCACGCCGGGATTTTCACAACGTACGCACCCAATCCACCCCATTGGACCCTAAACTCAAGTTTTGGTAAGTTTTATATTGTTTGGGTTCATCAGTTATCATTTCATAACTGCATGAAACTCGGTGCAAAACGGTGTGAACTGGTGTAATTAATGCAAAAGTTCGTGCCACGAAGCCACATCCGGATTTTTCGCAACGAATGCACCCAATCGACCCCATTGGACCCTAAACTCATGTTTTCGTAAGTTTCATAGTATTTGGGTGCATTGTTTATGGTTTCGTAACTGCATGAAACTCGGTGCAAAATGGTGTGAACTGGTGCAATTAATACAAAAGTTTGTGCCACGAAGTCACGTCCGGATTTTTCGCAACGAACGCATTGAATCCACTCCATTGGACCCTAAACTCATGTTTTGGTGCGTTGTATAGTATTCGGGTGCATTTGTTAATGTTTCGTAACTGCATGAAACTCGGTGAAAAACGGGGTGAACTGGTGCAATTAATGCAAAAGATCGTGCCATGAAGTAACATCGGGATTTTCGCAATGAACGCACCCAATGCGCCCCATTGGATCCTAACCTCATGTTTCGGTGTGTTGCATAGTGTTTGGGAGCATTTGTTATGGTTTCGTAAATGCATCAAACACGGTACAAAATGGTGTGAACTAGTGCAATTAATGCAAAAGTTCATGCCACGAAGTCACGACGGAATTTTACGCAACGAACGCACCCAATCAACCCCATTGGACCCTAAACTCATGTTTTGGTGCGTTTCATAGTGTTTGGGTGCATTTGGGATCATTTTGTAACTGTATGAAACTCGGTGTAAAACAGTGTGAACTGGTGCAATTAATGCAAAAGTACGTGCCACGAAGTCACGTCGGGATGTTTTGCAGTGAACGCACCCAATCCACTCCATTGGACCCTAAACTCATGTTTTGGTGTGTTGTATAGTGTTTGGGTGCATTTGGGATCGTTTCGTATCCGCATGAAACTCGATGCAAAACCGGGTGAACTAGTGCAATTAATGCAAAAGCTCATGCCACGAAGTCATGCCGGGATTTTTCTCTACGAACGCACACAATCCACCCCATTGGACCCTAAACTCATGTTTTGGTGAGTTGCATAGTGTTTGGGTGCATTTGGGATCGTTTCGTAACTGCATGAAACTCGGTGCAAAACAATGTGAACTGACATTAATGCACAAGCTCGTGCCACGAAGTCACGTTGGGATTTTTCGCAACGAACGAAACCAATCCACTCCATTGGACCCTAAACTCATATTTTGGGGCGTTGCATAGTGTTTGGGTGCATTTGTTATTGTTTTGTAACTGCATGAAACTCGATGCAAAACGGGGTCAACTGGTGCAATTAATGCAAAAGTTCGTGCCATGAAGTCACATCGGGGTTTTTCGCAACGAACGCACCCAATCCACCCCATTGGACCCTAAACTCATGTTTTGGTAAGTTTCATAGTGTTTGGGTTCATCTGTTATCGTTTCGTAACTGCTTGAAACTCGGTGCAAAATGGTGTGAACTGGTGCAATTGATACAAAAGTTCGTGCCACGAAGTCACGGCAGGATTTTTCGCAACGAACACACCTAATCCACCCCATTGGACCCTAAACTCATGTTTTGGTGCATTGTATAGTGTTTGGTTGCATTTGTTAACTTTTCGGAACTACATGAAACTCGGTGCAAAATGGGGTGAACTGGTGCAATTACTACAAAAGTTCGTGCCATGAAGTCACATCGGGATTTTTCGCAACGAACGCACCCAATCAACCCCAGTGGACCCTAAACTCATGTTTTGGGTGCATTGCATAGTGTTTGGGAGCATTTAGGATCATCTCGTAACTGCATGAAACTCGGTGCAACACAGTGTGAACTGGTGCAATTAATGCAAAAGTACGTGCCACGAAGTCACGTCGGAATTTTTTGCAACGAACGCACCCAATCCACTCCATTTGACCCAAAACACATGTGTTGGTGTGTTGCATAGTGTTTGGGTGCATTTGGGATCGTTTCGTAACTGCATGAAACTCGATGCAAAACAGAGTGAACTAGTGCAATCAATGCAAAAGTTCATGACACGAAGTCACATCGGGATTTTTTGTAACGAACGCACCCAATCAACCCCATTGGACCCTAAACTAATGTTTTGGTGCATTGCATAGTGTTTGGGTGCATTTGGGATCGTTTCGTAACTGCATGAACCTCGTTGCAAAATAGAGTGAACTGGTGCAATTAATGCAAAAATACGTGCCACGAAGTCACGTCGGGATTTTTTCGCAACGAATGCCCCCAATCCACTCCATTGGACCCTAAACTCATGTTTTGGTGCGTTGCATAGTGTTTGGTTGAATTTGGGATCGTTTCGTAACGGCATGTAACTCGGTGCAAAACGTTGTGAACTAGTGCAATTAATGCAAAAGATCGTGCCACGAAGTCACGTTGGGATTTTTCGCAACAAACACACCCAATCAACCCCGTTGGACCCTAAACTCATGTTTTGGTGCGTCGCATAGTGTTTGGGTGCATTTGGGATCGATTCGTAACTGCATGAAACTCGATGCAAAATAGGGTGAACAATTGCAATTAATGCAAAAGCTCGTGCCACGAAGTCACGACGGGATTTTTCTAGACGAATGCACCCAATCCACCCAAATGGACACTAAACTCATGTTTTAGTGCGTTGCATAGTGTTTGGGTGCATTTGGGATCGTTTCGTAACTACATGAAACTCGATGCAAAACAGAGTGAACTAGTGCAATTAAAGCAAAAGTTCGTGTCATGAAGTCACGTCGGGATTTTTCACAATGAATGCTCCAATCTGCCCCATTGGACCCTAAACTTATGTTTTGGTGCATTGTATAGTGCTTGGGTGCATTTGGGATCATTTCGTAACTCCATGAAACTCGATGCAAACAGGGTGAACTAGTGCAATTAATGCAAAAGTTCGGGCCACGAAGCCACGTCGGGATTTTTCGCAACATACGCACCCAATCCACCCCATTGGACGCTAAACTCAAGCTTTGGTAAGTTTCATAGTGTTTGGGTTCATCTGTTATCGTTTCGTAACTGCATGAAACTCGGTGCAAAACGGTGTGAACTGGTGCAATTAATGCAAAAGTTCGTGCCACGAAGCCACGTCCGGATTTTTCGCAACGAACGCACCCAATCCACCCCATTGGACCCTAAACTCATGTTTTCTTAAGTTTCATAGTGTTTGGGTACATTTGTTATGGTTTCGTAACTGCATGAAACTCGATGCAAAACGGTTTGAACTGGAGCAATTAATGCAAAAGTTCGTGCCACGAAGTCACGTCCGGATTTTTCGCAACGAACGCATCGAATCCACTCCATTGGACCCTAAACTCATGTTTTGGTGCGTTGTATAGTGTTTGGGTGCATTTGTTAATGTTTCGTAACTGCATGAAACTCGGTGCAAAACAGGGAGAACTGGTGCAATTAATGCAAAAGTTCTTGCCATGAAGTCACGTCTGGATGTTTTGCAACAAACGCACCCAATCTACTCCATTGGACCCTAAACTCATGTTTTGGTGTGTTGCATAGTGTTTGGGTGCATTTGGGATCATTTCGTAACCGCATGAAACTCGATGCAAAACAGGGTGAACTGGTGCAATTAATGCAAAAGCTCGTGCCACGAAGTCACGCCGGGATTTTTCTCTACGAACGCACCCAATCCACCCCATTGGACCCTAAACTCATGTTTTGGTGCGTTGTATAGTGTTTGGGTGCATTTGGGATCTTTTTGTAACTGCATGAAACTCGATGCAAAACAAAGTGAACTGGTGCAAATAATGCAAAAGTTCGTGCCACGAAGTCACATCGGGATTTTTTCCGTAACGAACGCACCCAATCCACCCCATTGGACCCTAAACTCATGTTTTGGTAAGTTTCATAGTGTTTGGGTTCATCTGTTATCGTATCGTAACTGCATGAAACTCGGTGCAAAACGGTGTGAACTGGTGCAATTAATGCAACAATACGTGCCACGAAGTCACGTCTTGATTTTTCGCAACGAATGCACCCAATCCACTCCATTGGATCCTAAATTCTGGTTTTGGTGCGTTGCATAGTGTTTGGGTGAATTTGGGATCGTTTCGTAACTGCATGTAACTCGGTGCAAAACAGTGTGAATTGGTGCAATTAATGCAAAAGTTCGTGCCACGCAGTCACGTCGGGATTTTTCGCAACGAACGCACCCAATCCACTCCATTGGACCCTAAACTCATGTTTGGGTGCGTTGCATAGTGTTTGGGTGCATTTGGAATCGTTTCGTAACCGCATGAAACTCGATGCAAAACAGGGTGAACAATTGCAATTAATGCAAAAGCTCGTGCCACAATGTCACGACGGGATTTTTCTAGACGAATGCCTCCAATCCACCCCATTGGACCCTAAACTCTTGTTTTAGTGCGTTGCATAGTGTTTGGGTGCATTTGGGATCGTTTCGTAACTACATGAAACTCGATGCAAAACAGAGTGAACTGGTGCAATTAAAGCAAAAATACGTGCCACGAAGTCACGTCGGGATTTTTCGCAACGAATGCACCCAATCCACTCCATAGGACCCTAAACTCATGTTTTGGTGCGTTGCATAGTGTTTGGTTGAATTTGGGATCGTTTCGTAACTGTATGTAACTCGGTGCAAAACGGTGTAAACTAGTGCAATTAATGCAAAAGTTCGTGCCACGAAGTCACGTTGGGATTTTTCACAACAAACACACCCAATCAATCCCATTGGACCCAAAACTCATGTTTTGGTGCGTTGCATAGTGTTTGGGTGCATTTGGGATGGATTCGTAACTGCATGAAACTCGATGCAAAACAGGGTGAACAATTGCAATTAATGCAAAAGCTCGTGCCACGAAGTCACGACGGGATTTTTCTAGACGAATGCACCCAATCCACCCGATTGGACACTAAACTCATGTTTTAGTGTGTTGCATAGTGTTTGGGTGCATTTGGGATCGTTTCGTAACTACATGAAACTCGATGCAAAACAGAGTGAACTGGTGCAATTAAAGCAAAAATACGTGCCACGAAGTCACGTCGGGATTTTTCGCAACGAATGCACTCAATCCACTCCATTGGACCCTAAACTCATGTTTTGGTGCGTTGCATAGTGTTTGGTTGAATTTGGGATCGTTTCGTAACTGCATGTAACTCGGTGCAAAACGGTGTGAACTAGTGCAATTAATGCAAAAAGTTCGTGCCACGAAGTCACGTCGGGATTTTTCGCAACAAACACACCCAATCAACCCCATTGGACCCTAAACTCTTGTTTTGCTGCGTTGCATAGTGTTTGGGTGCATTTGGGATCGATTCGTAACTGCATGAAACTCGATGCAAAACAGGGTGAACAATTGCAATTAATGCAAAAGCTCGTGCCACGAAGTCACGACGGGATTTTTCTAGACGAATGCACCCAATCCACCCCATTGGTCACTAAACTCATGTTTTAGTGCGTTGCATAGTGTTTGGGTGCATTTGGGATCGTTTCGTAACTACATGAAACTCGATGCAAAACAGAGTGAACTGGTGCAATTAAAGCAAAAGTTCGTGTCACGAAGTCACGTCGGGATTTTTCACAATGAATGCACAATCTGCCCCATTGGACCCTAAACTTATGTTTTGGTGCGTTGTATAGTGTTTGGGTGCATTTGGGATCATTTCGTAACTCCATGAAACTCGATGCAAACAGGGTGAACTAGTGCAATTAATGCAAAAGTTCGGGCCACGAAGCCACGTCGGGATTTTTCGCAACGTACGCACCCAATCCACCCCATTTGACCCTAAACTCAAGTTTTGGTAAGTTTCATAGTGTTTGGGTTCATCTGTTATTGTTTCGTAACTACATGAAACTTGGTGCAAAACGGTGTGAACTGGTGCAATTAATGCAAAAGTTCGTGCCACGAAGCCACGTCCGGATTTTTTCGCAACGAACGCACCCAATCCACCCCATTGGACCCTAAACTCATGTTTTCTTAAGTTTCATAGTGTTTGAGTGCATTTGTTATGGTTTCGTAACTGCATGAAACTCGATGCAAAAAGGTGTGAACTGGTGCAATTAATGCAAAAGTTCGTGCCACGAAGTCACGTCCGGATTTTTCGCAACGAACGCATCGAATCCACTCCATTGGACTCTAAACTCATGTTTTGGTGCGTTGTATAGTGTTTGGGTGCATTTGTTAATGTTTCGTAACTGCATGAAACTCGGTGCAAAACGGGGAGAACTGGTGCAATTAATGCAAAAGTTCTTGCCATGAAGTCACGTCGGGATGTTTTGCAACAAACGCACCCAATCTACTCCATTGGACCCTAAACTCATGTTTTGGTGTGTTGCATAGTGTTTGGGTGCATTTTGGATCGTTTCGTAACCGCATGAAACTCGATGCAAAACAGGGTGAACTGGTGCAATTAATGCAAAAGCTCGTGCCTCGAAGTCACGCCGGGATTTTTCTCTACGAACGCACCCAATCCACCCCATTGGACCCTAAACTCATGTTTTGGTGCGTTGTATAGTGTTTGGGTGCATTTGGGATCTTTTTGTAACTGCATGAAACTCGATGCAAAACAAAGTGAACTGGTGCAAATAATGCAAAAGTTCGTGCCACGAAGTCACATCGGGATTTTTCGTAACGAACGCACCCAATCCACCCCATTGGACCCTAAACTCATGTTTTGGCAAGTTTCATAGTGTTTGGGTTCATCTGTTATCGTATTGTAACTGCATGAAACTCGGTGCAAAACGGTGTGAACTGGTGCAATTAATGCAAAAATACGTGCCACGAAGTCACGTCAGGATTTTTCGCAACGAATGCACCCAATCCACTCCATTGGATCCTAAATTCAGGTTTTGGTGCGTTGCATAGTGTTTGGTTGAATTTGGGATCGTTTCGTAACGGCATGTAACTCGGTGCAAAACGTTGTGAACTAGTGCAATTAATGCAAAAGTTCGTGCCACGAAGACACGTTGGGATTTTTCGCAACAAACACACCCAATCAACCCCGTTGGACCCTAAACTCATGTTTTGGTGCGTCGCATAGTGTTTGGGTGCATTTGGGACCGATTCGTAACTGCATGAAACTCGATGCAAAATAGGGTGAACAATTGCAATTAATGCAAAAGCTCGTGCCACGAAGTCACGACGGGATTTTTCTAGACGAATGCACCCAATCCACCCAAATGGACACTAAACTCATGTTTTAGTGCGTTGCATAGTGTTTGGGTGCATTTGGGATCGTTTCGTAACTACATGAAACTCGATGCAAAACAGAGTGAACTGGTGCAATTAAAGCAAAAGTTCGTGTCATGAAGTCACGTCGGGATTTTTCACAATGAATGCTCCAATCTGCCCCATTGGACCCTAAACTTATGTTTTGGTGCATTGTATAGTGCTTGGGTGCATTTGGGATCATTTCGTAACTCCATGAAACTCGATGCAAACAGGGTGAACTAGTGCAATTAATGCAAAAGTTCGGGCCATGAAGCCACGTCGGGATTTTTCGCAACGTACGCACCCAATCCACCCCATTGGACCCTAAACTCAAGTTTTGGTAAGTTTCATAGTGTTTGGGTTCATCTGTTATCGTTTCATAACTGCATGAAACTCGGTGCAAAACGGTGTGAACTGGTGCAATTAATGCAAAAGTTCGTGCCACGAAGCCACGTCCGGATTTTTCGCAACGAACGCACCCAATCCACCCCATTGGACCCTAAACTCATGTTTTCTTAAGTTTCATAGTGTTTGGGTGCATTTGTTATGGTTTCGTAACTGCATGAAACTCGATGCAAAACGGTTTGAACTGGAGCAATTAATGCAAAAGTTCGTGCCACGAAGTCACGTCTGGATTTTTCGCAACGAACGCATCGAATCCACTCCATTGGACCCTAAACTCATGTTTTGGTGCGTTGTATAGTGTTTGGGTGCATTTGTTAATGTTTCGTAACTACATGAAACTCGGTGCAAAACGGGGAGAACTGGTGCAATTAATGCAAAAGTTCTTACCATGAAGTCACATCGGGATGTTTTGCAACAAACGCACCCAATCTACTCCATTGGACCCTAAATTCATGTTTTGGTGTGTTGCATAGTGTTTGGGTGCATTTGGGATCGTTTCGTAACCGCATGAAACTCGATGCAAAACAGGGTGAACTGGTGCAATTAATGCAAAAGCTCGTGCCACGAAGTCACGCCGGGATTTTTCTATACGAACGCACCCAATCCACCCCATTCGACCCTAAACTCATGTTTTGGTGCGTTGTATAGTGTTTGGGTGCATTTGGGATCTTTTTGTAACTGCATGAAACTCGATGCAAAACAAAGTGAACTGGTGCAAATAATGCAAAAGTTCGTGCCACGAAGTCACATCAGGATTTTTCGTAACGAACGCACCCAATCCACCCCATTGGACCCTAAACTCATGTTTTGGTAAGTTTCATAGTGTTTGGGTTCATCTGTTATCGTATCGTAACTGCATGAAACTCGGTGCAAAACGGTGTGAACTGGTGCAATTAATGCAAAAATACGTGCCACGAAGTCACGTCAGGATTTTTCGCAACGAATGCACCCAATCCACTCCATTGGATCCTAAATTCAGGTTTTGGTGCGTTGCATAGTGTTTGAGTGAATTTGGGATCGTTTCGTAACTGCATGTAACTCGGTGCAAAACGGTGTGAATTGGTGCAATTAATGCAAAAGTTCGTGCCACGAAGTCACGTCGGGATTTTTCACAACAAACACACCCAATCCACCCCATTGGACACTAAACTCATGTTTTAGTGCGTTGCATAGTGTTTGCGTGCATTTGGGATCGTTTCGTAACTACATGAAACTCGATGCAAAACAGAGTGAACTGGTGCAATTAAAGCAAAAATACGTGCCACGAAGTCACGTCGGGATTTTTCGCAACGAATGCACCCAATCCACTCCATTGGATCCTAAACTCATGTTTTGGTGCGTTGCATAGTGTTTGGGTGAATTTGGGATCGTTTCGTAACTGCATGTAACTCGGTGCAAAACGGTGTGAATTGGTGCAATTAATGCAAAAGTTCGTGCCACGAAGTCACGTTGGGATTTTTCGCAACAAACACACCCAATCAACCCCGTTGGACCCTAAACTCATGTTTTGGTGCGTCGCATAGTGTTTGGGTGCATTTGGGATCGATTCGTAAATGCATGAAACTCGATGCAAAATAGGGTGAACAATTGCAATTAATGCAAAAGCTCGTGCCACGAAGTCACGACGGGATTTTTCTAGACGAATGCACCCAATCCACCCAAATGGACACTAAACTCATGTTTTAGTGCGTTGCATAGTGTTTGGGTGCATTTGGGATCGTTTCGTAACTACATGAAACTCGATGCAAAATAGAGTGAACTGGTGCAATTAAAGCAAAAGTTCGTGTCATGAAGTCACGTCAGGATTTTTCACAATGAATGCTCCAATCTGCCCCATTGGACCCTAAATTCAGGTTTTGGTGCGTTGCATAGTGTTTGAGTGAATTTGGGATCGTTTCGTAACTGCATGTAACTCGGTGCAAAACGGTGTGAATTGGTGCAATTAATGCAAAAGTTCGTGCCACGAAGTCACGTCGGGATTTTTCACAACAAACACACCCAATCCACCCCATTGGACACTAAACTCATGTTTTAGTGCGTTGCATAGTGTTTGCGTGCATTTGGGATCGTTTCGTAACTACATGAAACTCGGTGCAAAACGGTGTGAACTGGTGCAATTAAAGCAAAAATACGTGCCACGAAGTCACGTCGGGATTTTTCGCAACGAATGCACCCAATCCACTCCATTGGATCCTAAACTCATGTTTTGGTGCGTTGCATAGTGTTTGGGTGAATTTGGGATCGTTTGGTAACTGCATGTAACTCGGTGCAAAACGGTGTGAATTGGTGCAATTAATGCAAAAGTTCGTGCCACGAAGTCACGTTGGGATTTTTCGCAACAAACACACCCAATCAACCCCGTTGGACCCTAAACTCATGTTTTGGTGCGTCGCATAGTGTTTGGGTGCATTTGGGATCGATTCGTAAATGCATGAAACTCGATGCAAAATAGGGTGAACAATTGCAATTAATGCAAAAGCTCGTGCCACGAAGTCACGACGGGATTTTTCTAGACGAATGCACCCAATCCACCCAAATGGACACTAAACTCATGTTTTAGTGCGTTGCATAGTGTTTGGGTGCATTTGGGATCGTTTCGTAACTACATGAAACTCGATGCAAAATAGAGTGAACTGGTGCAATTAAAGCAAAAGTTCGTGTCATGAAGTCACGTCAGGATTTTTCACAATGAATGCTCCAATCTGCCCCATTGGACCCTAAACTTATGTTTTGGTGCATTGTATAGTGCTTGGGTGCATTTGGGATCATTTCGTAACTCCATGAAACTCGATGCAAACAGGGTGAACTAGTGCAATTAATGCAAAAGTTCGGGCCACGAAGCCACGTCGGGATTTTTCGCAACGTACGCACCCAATCCACCCCATTGGACCCTAAACTCAAGTTTTGGTAAGTTTCATAGTGTTTGGGTTCATCTGTTATCGTTTCGTAACTGCATGAAACTCGGTGCAAAACGGTGTGAACTGGTGCAATTAATGCAAAAGTTCGTGCCACGAAGCCACGTCCGGATTTTTCGCAACGAACGCACCCAATCCACCCCATTGGACCCTAAACTCATGTTTTCTTAAGTTTCATAGTGTTTGGGTGCATTTGTTATGGTTTCGTAACTGCATGAAACTCGATGCAAAACGGTTTGAACTGGAGCAATTAATGCAAAAGTTCGTGCCACGAAGTCACGTCCGGATTTTTCGCAACGAACGCATCGAATCCACTCCATTGGACCCTAAACTCATGTTTTGGTGCGTTGTATAGTGTTTGGGTGCATTTGTTAATGTTTCGTAACTGCATGAAACTCGGTGCAAAACGGGGAGAACTGGTGCAATTAATGCAAAAGTTCTTGCCATGAAGTCACGTCGGGATGTTTTGCAACAAACGCACCCAATCTACTCCATTGGACCCTAAATTCATGTTTTGGTGTGTTGCATAGTGTTTGGGTGCATTTGGGATCGTTTCGTAACCGCATGAAACTCGATGCAAAACAGGGTGAACTGGTGCAATTAATGCAAAAGCTCGTGCCACGAAGTCACGCCGGGATTTTTCTCTACGAACGCACCCAATCCACCCCATTGGACCCTAAACTCATGTTTTGGTGCGTTGTATAGTGTTTGGGTGCATTTGGGATCTTTTTGTAACTGCATGAAACTCGATGCAAAACAAAGTGAACTGGTGCAAATAATGCAAAAGTTCGTGCCACGAAGTCACATCAGGATTTTTCGTAACGAACGCACCCAATCCACCCCATTGGACCCTAAACTCATGTTTTGGTAAGTTTCATAGTGTTTGGGTTCATCTGTTATCGTATCGTAACTGCATGAAACTCGGTGCAAAACGGTGTGAACTGTTGCAATTAATGCAAAAATACGTGCCACGAAGTCACGTCAGGATTTTTCGCAACGAATGCACCCAATCCACTCCATTGGATCCTAAATTCAGGTTTTGGTGTGTTGCATAGTGTTTGAGTGAATTTGGGATCGTTTCGTAACTGCATGTAACTCGGTGCAAAACGGTGTGAATTGGTGCAATTAATGCAAAAGTTCGTGCCACGAAGTCACGTTGGGATTTTTCGCAACAAACACACCCAATCAACCCCGTTGGACCCTAAACTCATGTTTTGGTGCGTCGCATAGTGTTTGGGTGCATTTGGGATCGATTCGTAAATGCATGAAACTCGATGCAAAATAGGGTGAACAATTGCAATTAATGCAAAAGCTCGTGCCACGAAGTCACGACGGGATTTTTCTAGACGAATGCACCCAATCCACCCAAATGGACACTAAACTCATGTTTTAGTGCGTTGCATAGTGTTTGGGTGCATTTGGGATCGTTTCGTAACTACATGAAACTCGAGGCAAAACAGAGTGAACTGGTGCAATTAAAGCAAAAGTTCGTGTCATGAAGTCACGTCGGGATTTTTCACAATGAATGCTCCAATCTGCCCCATTGGACCCTAAACTTATGTTTTGGTGCATTGTATAGTGCTTGGGTGCATTTGAGATCATTTCGTAACTCCATGAAACTCGATGCAAACAGGGTGAACTAGTGCAATTAATGCAAAAGTTCGGGCCACGAAGCCACGTCGGGATTTTTCGCAACGTACGCACCCAATCCACCCCATTGGACCCTAAACTCAAGTTTTGGTAAGTTTCATAGTGTTTGGGTTCATCTGTTATCGTTTCGTAACTGCATGAAACTCGGTGCAAAACGGTGTGAACTGGTGCAATTAATGCAAAAGTTCGTGCCACGAAGCCACGTCCGGATTTTTCGCAACGAACGCACCCAATCCACCCCATTGGACCCTAAACTCATGTTTTCTTAAGTTTCATAGTGTTTGGGTGCATTTGTTATGGTTTCGTAACTGCATGAAACTCGATGCAAAACGGTTTGAACTGGAGCAATTAATGCAAAAGTTCGTGCCACGAAGTCACGTCCGGATTTTTCGCAACGAACGCATCGAATCCACTCCATTGGACCCTAAACTCATGTTTTGGTGCGTTGTATAGTGTTTGGGTGCATTTGTTAATGTTTCGTAACTGCATGAAACTCGGTGCAAAACGGGGAGAACTGGTGCAATTAATGCAAAAGTTCTTGCCATGAAGTCACGTCGGGATGTTTTGCAACAAACGCACCCAATCTACTCCATTGGACCCTAAATTCATGTTTTGGTGTGTTGCATAGTGTTTGGGTGCATTTGGGATCGTTTCGTAACCGCATGAAACTCGATGCAAAACAGGGTGAACTGGTGCAATTAATGCAAAAGCTCGTGCCACGAAGTCACGCCGGGATTTTTCTCTACGAACGCACCCAATCCACCCCATTGGACCCTAAACTCATGTTTTGGTGCGTTGTATAGTGTTTGGGTGCATTTGGGATCTTTTTGTAACTGCATGAAACTCGATGCAAAACAAAGTGAACTGGTGCAAATAATGCAAAAGTTCGTGCCACGAAGTCACATCAGGATTTTTCGTAACGAACGCACCCAATCCACCCCATTGGACCCTAAACTCATGTTTTGGTAAGTTTCATAGTGTTTGGGTTCATCTGTTATCGTATCGTAACTGCATGAAACTCGGTGCAAAACGGTGTGAACTGTTGCAATTAATGCAAAAATACGTGCCACGAAGTCACGTCAGGATTTTTCGCAACGAATGCACCCAATCCACTCCATTGGATCCTAAATTCAGGTTTTGGTGCGTTGCATAGTGTTTGAGTGAATTTGGGATCGTTTCGTAACTGCATGTAACTCGGTGCAAAACGGTGTGAATTGGTGCAATTAATGCAAAAGTTCGTGCCACGAAGTCACGTTGGGATTTTTCGCAACAAACACACCCAATCAACCCCGTTGGACCCTAAACTCATGTTTTGGTGCGTCGCATAGTGTTTGGGTGCATTTGGGATCGATTCGTAAATGCATGAAACTCGATGCAAAATAGGGTGAACAATTGCAATTAATGCAAAAGCTCGTGCCACGAAGTCACGACGGGATTTTTCTAGACGAATGCACCCAATCCACCCAAATGGACACTAAACTCATGTTTTAGTGCGTTGCATAGTGTTTGGGTGCATTTGGGATCGTTTCGTAACTACATGAAACTCGAGGCAAAACAGAGTGAACTGGTGCAATTAAAGCAAAAGTTCGTGTCATGAAGTCACGTCGGGATTTTTCACAATGAATGCTCCAATCTGCCCCATTGGACCCTAAACTTATGTTTTGGTGCATTGTATAGTGCTTGGGTGCATTTGAGATCATTTCGTAACTCCATGAAACTCGATGCAAACAGGGTGAACTAGTGCAATTAATGCAAAAGTTCGGGCCACGAAGCCACGTCGGGATTTTTCGCAACGTACGCACCCAATCCACCCCATTGGACCCTAAACTCAAGTTTTGGTAAGTTTCATAGTGTTTGGGTTCATCTGTTATCGTTTCGTAACTGCATGAAACTCGGTGCAAAACGGTGTGAACTGGTGCAATTAATGCAAAAGTTCGTGCCACGAAGCCACGTCCGGATTTTTCGCAACGAACGCACCCAATCCACCCCATTGGACCCTAAACTCATGTTTTCTTAAGTTTCATAGTGTTTGGGTGCATTTGTTATGGTTTCGTAACTGCATGAAACTCGATGCAAAACGGTTTGAACTGGAGCAATTAATGCAAAAGTTCGTGCCACGAAGTCACGTCCGGATTTTTCGCAACGAACGCATCGAATCCACTCCATTGGACCCTAAACTCATGTTTTGGTGCGTTGTATAGTGTTTGGGTGCATTTGTTAATGTTTCGTAACTGCATGAAACTCGGTGCAAAACGGGGAGAACTGGTGCAATTAATGCAAAAGTTCTTGCCATGAAGTCACGTCGGGATGTTTTGCAACAAACGCACCCAATCTACTCCATTGGACCCTAAATTCATGTTTTGGTGTGTTGCATAGTGTTTGGGTGCATTTGGGATCGTTTCGTAACCGCATGAAACTCGATGCAAAACAGGGTGAACTGGTGCAATTAATGCAAAAGCTCGTGCCACGAAGTCACGCCGGGATTTTTCTCTACGAACGCACCCAATCCACCCCATTGGACCCTAAACTCATGTTTTGGTGCGTTGTATAGTGTTTGGGTGCATTTGGGATCTTTTTGTAACTGCATGAAACTCGATGCAAAACAAAGTGAACTGGTGCAAATAATGCAAAAGTTCGTGCCACGAAGTCACATCAGGATTTTTCGTAACGAACGCACCCAATCCACCCCATTGGACCCTAAACTCATGTTTTGGTAAGTTTCATAGTGTTTGGGTTCATCTGTTATCGTATCGTAACTGCATGAAACTCGGTGCAAAACGGTGTGAACTGTTGCAATTAATGCAAAAATACGTGCCACGAAGTCACGTCAGGATTTTTCGCAACGAATGCACCCAATCCACTCCATTGGATCCTAAATTCAGGTTTTGGTGCGTTGCATAGTGTTTGAGTGAATTTGGGATCGTTTCGTAACTGCATGTAACTCGGTGCAAAACGGTGTGAATTGGTGCAATTAATGCAAAAGTTCGTGCCACGAAGTCACGTTGGGATTTTTCGCAACAAACACACCCAATCAACCCCGTTGGACCCTAAACTCATGTTTTGGTGCGTCGCATAGTGTTTGGGTGCATTTGGGATCGATTCGTAAATGCATGAAACTCGATGCAAAATAGGGTGAACAATTGCAATTAATGCAAAAGCTCGTGCCACGAAGTCACGACGGGATTTATCTAGACGAATGCACCCAATCCACCCAAATGGACACTAAACTCATGTTTTAGTGCGTTGCATAGTGTTTGGGTGCATTTGGGATCGTTTCGTAACTACATGAAACTCGAGGCAAAACAGAGTGAACTGGTGCAATTAAAGCAAAAGTTCGTGTCATGAAGTCACGTCGGGATTTTTCACAATGAATGCTCCAATCTGCCCCATTGGACCCTAAACTTATGTTTTGGTGCATTGTATAGTGCTTGGGTGCATTTGAGATCATTTCGTAACTCCATGAAACTCGATGCAAACAGGGTGAACTAGTGCAATTAATGCAAAAGTTCGGGCCACGAAGCCACGTCGGGATTTTTCGCAACGTACGCACCCAATCCACCCCATTGGACCCTAAACTCAAGTTTTGGTAAGTTTCATAGTGTTTGGGTTCATCTGTTATCGTTTCGTAACTGCATGAAACTCGGTGCAAAACGGTGTGAACTGGTGCAATTAATGCAAAAGTTCGTGCCACGAAGCCACGTCCGGATTTTTCGCAACGAACGCACCCAATCCACCCCATTGGACCCTAAACTCATGTTTTCTTAAGTTTCATAGTGTTTGGGTGCATTTGTTATGGTTTCGTAACTGCATGAAACTCGATGCAAAACGGTTTGAACTGGAGCAATTAATGCAAAAGTTCGTGCCACGAAGTCACGTCCGGATTTTTTCGCAACGAACGCATCGAATCCACTCCATTGGACCCTAAACTCATGTTTTGGTGCGTTGTATAGTGTTTGGGTGCATTTGTTAATGTTTCGTAACTGCATGAAACTCGGTGCAAAACGGGGAGAACTGGTGCAATTAATGCAAAAGTTCTTGCCATGAAGTCACGTCGGGATGTTTTGCAACAAACGCACCCAATCTACTCCATTGGACCCTAAATTCATGTTTTGGTGTGTTGCATAGTGTTTGGGTGCATTTGGGATCGTTTCGTAACCGCATGAAACTCGATGCAAAACAGGGTGAACTGGTGCAATTAATGCAAAAGCTCGTGCCACGAAGTCACGCCGGGATTTTTCTCTACGAACGCACCCAATCCACCCCATTGGACCCTAAACTCATGTTTTGGTGCGTTGTATAGTGTTTGGGTGCATTTGGGATCTTTTTGTAACTGCATGAAACTCGATGCAAAACAAAGTGAACTGGTGCAAATAATGCAAAAGTTCGTGCCACGAAGTCACATCAGGATTTTTCGTAACGAACGCACCCAATCCACCCCATTGGACCCTAAACTCATGTTTTGGTAAGTTTCATAGTGTTTGGGTTCATCTGTTATCGTATCGTAACTGCATGAAACTCGGTGCAAAACGGTGTGAACTG
This sequence comes from Panicum virgatum, assembly GCF_016808335.1. Lineage (NCBI taxonomy): Eukaryota > Viridiplantae > Streptophyta > Magnoliopsida > Poales > Poaceae > Panicum > Panicum virgatum. Next base: position 15,685,990 of record NC_053150.1, on the reverse strand, counting down.
TTGCAATTAATGCAAAAATACGTGCCACGAAGTCACGTCAGGATTTTTCGCAACGAATGCACCCAATCCACTCCATTGGATCCTAAATTCAGGTTTTGGTGCGTTGCATAGTGTTTGAGTGAATTTGGGATCGTTTCGTAACTGCATGTAACTCGGTGCAAAACGGTGTGAATTGGTGCAATTAATGCAAAAGTTCGTGCCACGAAGTCACGTTGGGATTTTTCGCAACAAACACACCCAATCAACCCCGTTGGACCCTAAACTCATGTTTTGGTGCGTCGCATAGTGTTTGGGTGCATTTGGGATCGATTCGTAAATGCATGAAACTCGATGCAAAATAGGGTGAACAATTGCAATTAATGCAAAAGCTCGTGCCACGAAGTCACGACGGGATTTATCTAGACGAATGCACCCAATCCACCCAAATGGACACTAAACTCATGTTTTAGTGCGTTGCATAGTGTTTGGGTGCATTTGGGATCGTTTCGTAACTACATGAAACTCGAGGCAAAACAGAGTGAACTGGTGCAATTAAAGCAAAAGTTCGTGTCATGAAGTCACGTCGGGATTTTTCACAATGAATGCTCCAATCTGCCCCATTGGACCCTAAACTTATGTTTTGGTGCATTGTATAGTGCTTGGGTGCATTTGAGATCATTTCGTAACTCCATGAAACTCGATGCAAACAGGGTGAACTAGTGCAATTAATGCAAAAGTTCGGGCCACGAAGCCACGTCGGGATTTTTCGCAACGTACGCACCCAATCCACCCCATTGGACCCTAAACTCAAGTTTTGGTAAGTTTCATAGTGTTTGGGTTCATCTGTTATCGTTTCGTAACTGCATGAAACTCGGTGCAAAACGGTGTGAACTGGTGCAATTAATGCAAAAGTTCGTGCCACGAAGCCACGTCCGGATTTTTCGCAACGAACGCACCCAATCCACCCCATTGGACCCTAAACTCATGTTTTCTTAAGTTTCATAGTGTTTGGGTGCATTTGTTATGGTTTCGTAACTGCATGAAACTCGATGCAAAACGGTTTGAACTGGAGCAATTAATGCAAAAGTTCGTGCCACGAAGTCACGTCCGGATTTTTCGCAACGAACGCATCGAATCCACTCCATTGGACCCTAAACTCATGTTTTGGTGCGTTGTATAGTGTTTGGGTGCATTTGTTAATGTTTCGTAACTGCATGAAACTCGGTGCAAAACGGGGAGAACTGGTGCAATTAATGCAAAAGTTCTTGCCATGAAGTCACGTCGGGATGTTTTGCAACAAACGCACCCAATCTACTCCATTGGACCCTAAATTCATGTTTTGGTGTGTTGCATAGTGTTTGGGTGCATTTGGGATCGTTTCGTAACCGCATGAAACTCGATGCAAAACAGGGTGAACTGGTGCAATTAATGCAAAAGCTCGTGCCACGAAGTCACGCCGGGATTTTTCTCTACGAACACACCCAATCCACCCCATTGGACCCTAAACTCATGTTTTGGTGCGTTGTATAGTGTTTGGGTGCATTTGGGATCTTTTTGTAACTGCATGAAACTCGATGCAAAACAAAGTGAACTGGTGCAAATAATGCAAAAGTTCGTGCCACGAAGTCACATCAGGATTTTTCGTAACGAACGCACCCAATCCACCCCATTGGACCCTAAACTCATGTTTTGGTAAGTTTCATAGTGTTTGGGTTCATCTGTTATCGTATCGTAACTGCATGAAACTCGGTGCAAAACGGTGTGAACTGGTGCAATTAATGCAAAAATACGTGCCACAAAGTCACGTCAGGATTTTTCGCAACGAATGCACCCAATCCACTCCATTGGATCCTAAATTCAGGTTTTGGTGCGTTGCATAGTGTTTGAGTGAATTTGGGATCGTTTCGTAACTGCATGTAACTCGGTGCAAAACGGTGTGAATTGGTGCAATTAATGCAAAAGTTCGTGCCACGAAGTCACGTCGGGATTTTTCACAACAAACACACCCAATCCACCCCATTGGACACTAAACTCATGTTTTAGTGCGTTGCATAGTGTTTGCGTGCATTTGGGATCGTTTCGTAACTACATGAAACTCGATGCAAAACAGAGTGAACTGGTGCAATTAAAGCAAAAATACGTGCCACGAAGTCACGTCGGGATTTTTCGCAACGAAAGCACCCAATCCACTCCATTGGATCCTAAATTCAGGTTTTGGTGCGTTGCATAGTGTTTGAGTGAATTTGGGATCGTTTCGTAACTGCATGTAACTCGGTGCAAAACGGTGTGAATTGGTGCAATTAATGCAAAAGTTCGTGCCACGAAGTCACGTTGGGATTTTTCGCAACAAACACACCCAATCAACCCCGTTGGACCCTAAACTCATGTTTTGGTGCGTCGCATAGTGTTTGGGTGCATTTGGGATCGATTCGTAAATGCATGAAACTCGATGCAAAATAGGGTGAACAATTGCAATTAATGCAAAAGCTCGTGCCACGAAGTCACGACGGGATTTATCTAGACGAATGCACCCAATCCACCCAAATGGACACTAAACTCATGTTTTAGTGCGTTGCATAGTGTTTGGGTGCATTTGGGATCGTTTCGTAACTACATGAAACTCGAGGCAAAACAGAGTGAACTGGTGCAATTAAAGCAAAAGTTCGTGTCATGAAGTCACGTCGGGATTTTTCACAATGAATGCTCCAATCTGCCCCATTGGACCCTAAACTTATGTTTTGGTGCATTGTATAGTGCTTGGGTGCATTTGAGATCATTTCGTAACTCCATGAAACTCGATGCAAACAGGGTGAACTAGTGCAATTAATGCAAAAGTTCGGGCCACGAAGCCACGTCGGGATTTTTCGCAACGTACGCACCCAATCCACCCCATTGGACCCTAAACTCAAGTTTTGGTAAGTTTCATAGTGTTTGGGTTCATCTGTTATCGTTTCGTAACTGCATGAAACTCGGTGCAAAACGGTGTGAACTGGTGCAATTAATGCAAAAGTTCGTGCCACGAAGCCACGTCCGGATTTTTCGCAACGAACGCACCCAATCCACCCCATTGGACCCTAAACTCATGTTTTCTTAAGTTTCATAGTGTTTGGGTGCATTTGTTATGGTTTCGTAACTGCATGAAACTCGATGCAAAACGGTTTGAACTGGAGCAATTAATGCAAAAGTTCGTGCCACGAAGTCACGTCCGGATTTTTCGCAACGAACGCATCGAATCCACTCCATTGGACCCTAAACTCATGTTTTGGTGCGTTGTATAGTGTTTGGGTGCATTTGTTAATGTTTCGTAACTGCATGAAACTCGGTGCAAAACGGGGAGAACTGGTGCAATTAATGCAAAAGTTCTTGCCATGAAGTCACGTCGGGATGTTTTGCAACAAACGCACCCAATCTACTCCATTGGACCCTAAATTCATGTTTTGGTGTGTTGCATAGTGTTTGGGTGCATTTGGGATCGTTTCGTAACCGCATGAAACTCGATGCAAAACAGGGTGAACTGGTGCAATTAATGCAAAAGCTCGTGCCACGAAGTCACGCCGGGATTTTTCTCTACGAACACACCCAATCCACCCCATTGGACCCTAAACTCATGTTTTGGTGCGTTGTATAGTGTTTGGGTGCATTTGGGATCTTTTTGTAACTGCATGAAACTCGATGCAAAACAAAGTGAACTGGTGCAAATAATGCAAAAGTTCGTGCCACGAAGTCACATCAGGATTTTTCGTAACGAACGCACCCAATCCACCCCATTGGACCCTAAACTCATGTTTTGGTAAGTTTCATAGTGTTTGGGTTCATCTGTTATCGTATCGTAACTGCATGAAACTCGGTGCAAAACGGTGTGAACTGGTGCAATTAATGCAAAAATACGTGCCACAAAGTCACGTCAGGATTTTTCGCAACGAATGCACCCAATCCACTCCATTGGATCCTAAATTCAGGTTTTGGTGCGTTGCATAGTGTTTGAGTGAATTTGGGATCGTTTCGTAACTGCATGTAACTCGGTGCAAAACGGTGTGAATTGGTGCAATTAATGCAAAAGTTCGTGCCACGAAGTCACGTCGGGATTTTTCACAACAAACACACCCAATCCACCCCATTGGACACTAAACTCATGTTTTAGTGCGTTGCATAGTGTTTGCGTGCATTTGGGATCGTTTCGTAACTACATGAAACTCGATGCAAAACAGAGTGAACTGGTGCAATTAAAACAAAAATACGTGCCACGAAGTCACGTCGGGATTTTTCGCAACGAAAGCACCCAATCCACTCCATTGGATCCTAAACTCATGTTTTGGTGCGTTGCATAGTGTTTGGTTGAATTTGGGATCGTTTCGTAACTGCATGTAACTCGGTGCAAAACGGTGTGAACTAGTGCAATTAATGCAAAAAGTTCGTGCCACGAAGTCACGTCGGGATTTTTCGCAACAAACACACGCAATCAACCCCATTGGACCCTAAACTCTTGTTTTGCTGCGTTGCATAGTGTTTGGGTGCATTTGGGATCGATTCGTAACTGCATGAAACTCGATGCAAAACAGGGTGAACAATTGCAATTATTGCAAAAGCTCGTGCCACGAAGTCACGACGGGATTTTTCTAGACAAATGTACCCAATCCACCCCATTGGACACTAAACTCATGTTTTAGTGCGTTGCATAGTGTTTGGGTGCATTTGGGATCGTTTCGTGACTACATGAAACTCGATGCAAAACATAGTGAACTGGTGCAATTAAAGCAAAAGTTCGTGTCACGAAGTCACGTCGGGATTTTTCACAATGAATGCGCAATCTGCCCCATTGGACCCTAAACTTATGTTTTGGTGCGTTGTATAGTGTTTGGGTGCATTTGGGATCATTTCGTAACTCCATGAAACTCGATGCAAACAGGGTGAACTAGTGCAATTAATGCAAAAGTTCGGGCCACGAAGCCACGTCGGGATTTTTCGCAACGTATGCACCCAATCCACCCCATTGGACCATAAACTCAAGTTTTGGTAATTTTCATAATGTTTGGGTTCATCTGTTATCATTTCGTAACTGCATGAAACTCGGTGCAAAACGGTGTGAACTGGTGCAATTAATGCAAAAGTTCGTGCCACGAAGCCACGTCGGGATTTTTTGCAACGAACGCACCCAATCCACTCCATTGGACCCTAAACTCATGTTTTGGTGCGTTGCATAGTGTTTGGGTGCATTTGGAATTGTTTCGTAACCGCTTGAAACTTGATGCAAAATAGCGTGAACAATTGCAATTAATGCAAAAGCTCGTGCCACGATGTCACGACGGGATTTTTCTAGACGAATGCCCCCAATCCACCCCATTGGACCCTAAACTCTTGTTTTAGTGCGTTGCATAGTGTTTGGGTGCATTTGGGATCGTTTCGTAACTACATGAAACTCGATGCAAAACAGAGTGAACTGGTGCAATTAAAGCAAAAATACATGCCACGAAGTCACGTCAGGATTTTTCGCAACGAATGCACCCAATCCACTCTATAGGACCCTAAACTCATGTTTTGGTGCGTTCCATAGTGTTTGGTTGAATTTGGGATCGTTTCGTAACTGCATGTAACTCGGTGCAAAACGGTGTGAACTAGTGCAATTAATGCAAAAGTTCGTGCCACGAAGTCACGTCGGGATTTTTCGCAACAAACACACCCAATCAACCCCATTGGACCCTAAACTCATGTTTTGGTGCGTTGCATAGTGTTTGGGTGCATTTGGAATCGATTCGTAACTGCATGAAACTCGATGCAAAACAGGGTGAACAATTGCAATTAATGCAAAAGCTCGTGCCACGATGTCACGACGGGATTTTTCTAGACGAATGCCCCCAATCCACCCCATTGGACCCTAAACTCTTGTTTTAGTGCGTTGTATAGTGTTTGGGTGCATTTTGGATCGTTTCGTAACTACATGAAACTCGATGCAAAACAGAGTGAACTGGTGCAATTAAAGCAAAAATACATGCCACGAAGTCACGTCGGGATTTTTCGCAACGAATGCACCCAATCCACTCCATTGGATCCTAAACTCATGTTTTGGTGCGTTGCATAGTGATTGGTTGAATTTGGGATCGTTTCGTAACTGCATGTAACACGGTGCAAAACGGTGTGAACTAGTGCAATTAATGCAAAAGTTCGTGCCACGAAGTCAAGTCGCGATTTTTCGCAACAAACACACCCAATCAACCCCATTGGACCCTAAACTCATGTTTTGGTGCGTTGCATAGTGGTTGGGTGCATTTGGGATCGATTTGTAACTGCATGAAACTTGATGCAAAACAGGGTGAACAATTGCAATTAATGCAAAAGCTCATGCCATGAAGTCACGACGGGATTTTTCTAGACGAATGCACCCAATCCACCCCATTGGACACTAAACTCATGTTTTAGTGCGTTGCATAGTGTTTGGGACCATTTGGGATCGTTTCGTAACTACATGAAACTCGATACAAAACAGAGTGAACTGGTGCAATTAAAGCAAAAGTTCGTGTCACGAAGTCACGTCGGGATTTCTCACAATGAATGCACAATCTGCCCCATTGGACCCTAAACTTATGTTTTGGTGCGTTGTATAGTGTTTGGGTGCATTTGGGATCATTTCGTAACTCCATGAAACTCGATGCAAACAGGGTGAATTAGTGCAATTAATGCAAAAGTTCGTGCCACGAAGTCACGTCAGGATTTTTCACAACGAACGCACCCAATCCACCCCATTGGACCCCAAACTCATGTTTTCTTAAGTTTCATAGTGTTTGGGTGCATTTGTTATGGTTTCGTAACTGCATGAAACTCGGTGCAAAACGGTGTGAACTGGTGCAATTAATGCAAAAGTTCGTGCCACGAAGTCACGTCCGGATTTTTCGCAACGAACGCATCGAATCCACTCCATTGGACCCTAAACTCATGTTTTGGTGCATTGTATAGTGTTTGGTTGAATTTGGGATCGTTTCGTAACTGCATTTAACTCGGTGCAAAACGGTGTGAACTAGTGCAATTAATGCAAAAGTTCGTGCCACGAAGTCACGTCGGGATTTTTCGCAACGAACGCACCCAATCCACCCCATTGGACCCCAAACTCATGTTTTCTTAAGTTTCATAGTGTTTGGGTGCATTTGTTATGGTTTCGTAACTGCATGAAACTCGGTGCAAAACGGTGTGAACTGGTGCAATTAATGCAAAAGTTCGTGCCACGAAGTCACGTCCAGATTTTTCGCAACGAACGCACCCAATCCACCCCATTGGACCCCAAACTCATGTTTTCTTATGTTTCATAGTGTTTGGGTGCATTTGTTATGGTTTCGTAACTGCATGAAACTCGGTGCAAAACGGTGTGAACTGGTGCAATTAATGCAAAAGTTCGTGCCACGAAGTCACGTCCGGATTTTTCGCAACGAACGCATCGAATCCACTCCATTGGACCCTAAACTCATGTTTTGGTGCGTTGTATAGTGTTTGGTTGAATTTGGGATCGTTTCGTAACTGCATTTAACTCGGTGCAAAACGGTGTGAACTAGTGCAATTAATGCAAAAGTTCGTGCCACGAAGTCACGTCGGGATTTTTCGCAACGAACGCACCCAATCCACCCCATTGGACCCCAAACTCATGTTTTCTTAAGTTTCATAGTGTTTGGGTGCATTTGTTATGGTTTCTTAACTGCATGAAACTCGGTGCAAAACGGTGTGAACTGGTGCAATTAATGCAAAAGTTCGTGCCACGAAGCCACGTCGGGATTTTTTGCAACGAACGCACCCAATCCACTCCATTGGACCCTAAACTCATGTTTTGGTGCGTTGCATAGTGTTTGGGTGCATTTGGAATCGTTTCGTAACCGCTTGAAACTTGATGCAAAATAGCGTGAACAATTGCAATTAATGCAAAAGCTCGTGCCACGATGTCACGACGGGATTTTTCTAGACGAATGCCCCCAATCCACCCCATTGGACCCTAAACTCTTGTTTTAGTGCGTTGCATAGTGTTTGGGTGCATTTGGGATCGTTTCGTAACTACATGAAACTCGATGCAAAACAGAGTGAACTGGTGCAATTAAAGCAAAAATACATGCCACGAAGTCACGTCAGGATTTTTCGCAACGAATGCACCCAATCCACTCTATAGGACCCTAAACTCATGTTTTGGTGCGTTCCATAGTGTTTGGTTGAATTTGGGATCGTTTCGTAACTGCATGTAACTCGGTGCAAAACGGTGTGAACTAGTGCAATTAATGCAAAAGTTCGTGCCACGAAGTCACGTCGGGATTTTTCGCAACAAACACACCCAATCAACCCCATTGGACCCTAAACTCATGTTTTGGTGCGTTGCATAGTGTTTGGGTGCATTTGGAATCGATTCGTAACTGCATGAAACTCGATGCAAAACAGGGTGAACAATTGCAATTAATGCAAAAGCTCGTGCCACGATGTCACGACGGGATTTTTCTAGACGAATGCCCCCAATCCACCCCATTGGACCCTAAACTCTTGTTTTAGTGCGTTGTATAGTGTTTGGGTGCATTTTGGATCGTTTCGTAACTACATGAAACTCGATGCAAAACAGAGTGAACTGGTGCAATTAAAGCAAAAATACATGCCACGAAGTCACGTCGGGATTTTTCGCAACGAATGCACCCAATCCACTCCATTGGATCCTAAACTCATGTTTTGGTGCGTTGCATAGTGATTGGTTGAATTTGGGATCGTTTCGTAACTGCATGTAACACGGTGCAAAACGGTGTGAACTAGTGCAATTAATGCAAAAGTTCGTGCCACGAAGTCAAGTCGCGATTTTTCGCAACAAACACACCCAATCAACCCCATTGGACCCTAAACTCATGTTTGGTGCGTTGCATAGTGGTTGGGTGCATTTGGGATCGATTTGTAACTGCATGAAACTTGATGCAAAACAGGGTGAACAATTGCAATTAATGCAAAAGCTCATGCCATGAAGTCACGACGGGATTTTTCTAGACGAATGCACCCAATCCACCCCATTGGACACTAAACTCATGTTTTAGTGCGTTGCATAGTGTTTGGGACCATTTGGGATCGTTTCGTAACTACATGAAACTCGATACAAAACAGAGTGAACTGGTGCAATTAAAGCAAAAGTTCGTGTCACGAAGTCACGTCGGGATTTCTCACAATGAATGCACAATCTGCCCCATTGGACCCTAAACTTATGTTTTGGTGCGTTGTATAGTGTTTGGGTGCATTTGGGATCATTTCGTAACTCCATGAAACTCGATGCAAACAGGGTGAATTAGTGCAATTAATGCAAAAGTTCGTGCCACGAAGTCACGTCAGGATTTTTCACAACGAACGCACCCAATCCACCCCATTGGACCCCAAACTCATGTTTTCTTAAGTTTCATAGTGTTTGGGTGCATTTGTTATGGTTTCGTAACTGCATGAAACTCGGTGCAAAACGGTGTGAACTGGTGCAATTAATGCAAAAGTTCGTGCCACGAAGTCACGTCCGGATTTTTCGCAACGAACGCATCGAATCCACTCCATTGGACCCTAAACTCATGTTTTGGTGCATTGTATAGTGTTTGGTTGAATTTGGGATCGTTTCGTAACTGCATTTAACTCGGTGCAAAACGGTGTGAACTAGTGCAATTAATGCAAAAGTTCGTGCCACGAAGTCACGTCGGGATTTTTCGCAACGAACGCACCCAATCCACCCCATTGGACCCCAAACTCATGTTTTCTTAAGTTTCATAGTGTTTGGGTGCATTTGTTATGGTTTCGTAACTGCATGAAACTCGGTGCAAAACGGTGTGAACTGGTGCAATTAATGCAAAAGTTCGTGCCACGAAGTCACGTCCAGATTTTTCGCAACGAACGCACCCAATCCACCCCATTGGACCCCAAACTCATGTTTTCTTATGTTTCATAGTGTTTGGGTGCATTTGTTATGGTTTCGTAACTGCATGAAACTCGGTGCAAAACGGTGTGAACTGGTGCAATTAATGCAAAAGTTCGTGCCACGAAGTCACGTCCGGATTTTTCGCAACGAACGCATCGAATCCACTCCATTGGACCCTAAACTCATGTTTTGGTGCGTTGTATAGTGTTTGGTTGAATTTGGGATCGTTTCGTAACTGCATTTAACTCGGTGCAAAACGGTGTGAACTAGTGCAATTAATGCAAAAGTTCGTGCCACGAAGTCACGTCGGGATTTTTCGCAACGAACGCACCCAATCCACCCCATTGGACCCCAAACTCATGTTTTCTTAAGTTTCATAGTGTTTGGGTGCATTTGTTATGGTTTCTTAACTGCATGAAACTCGGTGCAAAACGGTGTGAACTGGTGCAATTAATGCAAAAGTTCGTGCCACGAAGTCACGTCCAGATTTTTCGCAACGAACGCACCCAATCCACCCCATTGGACCCCAAACTCATGTTTTCTTAAGTTTCATAGTGTTTGGGTGCATTTGTTATGGTTTCGTAACTGCATGAAACTCGGTGCAAAACGGTGTGAACTGGTGCAATTAATGCAAAAGTTCGTGCCACGAAGTCACGTCCGGATTTTTCGCAACGAACGCATCGAATCCACTCCATTGGACCCTAAACTCATGTTTTGGTGCGTTGTATAGTGTTTAGTTGAATTTGGGATCGTTTCGTAACTGCATTTAACTCGGTGCAAAACGGTGTGAACTAGTGCAATTAATGCAAAAGTTCGTGCCACGAAGTCACGTCGGGATTTTTCGCAACAAACACACCCAATCAACCCCATTGGACCCTAAACTCATGTTTTGGTGCGTTGCATAGTGGTTGGGTGCATTTGGAATCGATTCGTAACCGCTTGAAACTCGATGCAAAACAGGGTGAACAATTGCAATTAATGCAAAAGCTCGTGCCACGATGTCACGACGGGATTTTTCTAGACGAATGCCCCCAATCCACCCCATTGGACCCTAAACTCTTGTTTTAGTGCGTTGTATAGTGTTTGGGTGCATTTGGGATCATTTCGTAACTCCATGAAACTCGATGCAAACAGGGTGAATTAGTGCAATTAATGCAAAAGTTCGTGCCACGAAGTCACGTCAGGATTTTTCACAACGAACGCACCCAATCCACCCCATTGGACCCCAAACTCATGTTTTCTTAAGTTTCATAGTGTTTGGGTGCATTTGTTATGGTTTCGTAACTGCATGAAACTCGGTGCAAAACGGTGTGAACTGGTGCAATTAATGCAAAAGTTCGTGCCACGAAGTCACGTCCGGATTTTTCGCAACGAACGCATCGAATCCACTCCATTGGACCCTAAACTCATGTTTTGGTGCATTGTATAGTGTTTGGTTGAATTTGGGATCGTTTCGTAACTGCATTTAACTCGGTGCAAAACGGTGTGAACTAGTGCAATTAATGCAAAAGTTCGTGCCACGAAGTCACGTCGGGATTTTTCGCAACGAACGCACCCAATCCACCCCATTGGACCCCAAACTCATGTTTTCTTAAGTTTCATAGTGTTTGGGTGCATTTGTTATGGTTTCGTAACTGCATGAAACTCGGTGCAAAACGGTGTGAACTGGTGCAATTAATGCAAAAGTTCGTGCCACGAAGTCACGTCCAGATTTTTCGCAACGAACGCACCCAATCCACCCCATTGGACCCCAAACTCATGTTTTCTTATGTTTCATAGTGTTTGGGTGCATTTGTTATGGTTTCGTAACTGCATGAAACTCGGTGCAAAACGGTGTGAACTGGTGCAATTAATGCAAAAGTTCGTGCCACGAAGTCACGTCCGGATTTTTCGCAACGAACGCATCGAATCCACTCCATTGGACCCTAAACTCATGTTTTGGTGCGTTGTATAGTGTTTGGTTGAATTTGGGATCGTTTCGTAACTGCATTTAACTCGGTGCAAAACGGTGTGAACTAGTGCAATTAATGCAAAAGTTCGTGCCACGAAGTCACGTCGGGATTTTTCGCAACGAACGCACCCAATCCACCCCATTGGACCCCAAACTCATGTTTTCTTAAGTTTCATAGTGTTTGGGTGCATTTGTTATGGTTTCTTAACTGCATGAAACTCGGTGCAAAACGGTGTGAACTGGTGCAATTAATGCAAAAGTTCGTGCCACGAAGTCACGTCCAGATTTTTCGCAACGAACGCACCCAATCCACCCATGGACCCACAGTTTCATAGTGTTTGGGTGCATTTGTTATGGTTTCGTAACTGCATGAAACTCGGTGCAAAACGGTGTGAACTGGTGCAATTAATGCAAAAGTTCGTGCCACGAAGTCACGTCCGGATTTTTCGCAACGAACGCATCGAATCCACTCCATTGGACCCTAAACTCATGTTTTGGTGCGTTGTATAGTGTTTAGTTGAATTTGGGATCGTTTCGTAACTGCATTTAACTCGGTGCAAAACGGTGTGAACTAGTGCAATTAATGCAAAAGTTCGTGCCACGAAGTCACGTCGGGATTTTTTCGCAACAAACACACCCAATCAACCCCATTGGACCCTAAACTCATGTTTTGGTGCGTTGCATAGTGGTTGGGTGCATTTGGAATCGATTCGTAACCGCTTGAAACTCGATGCAAAACAGGGTGAACAATTGCAATTAATGCAAAAGCTCGTGCCACGATGTCACGACGGGATTTTTCTAGACGAATGCCCCCAATCCACCCCATTGGACCCTAAACTCTTGTTTTAGTGCGTTGTATAGTGTTTGGGTGCATTTTGGATCGTTTTGTAACTACATGAAACTCGATGCAAAACAGAGTGAACTGGTGCAATTAAAGCAAAAATACGTGCCACGAAGTCACGTCGGGATTTTTCGCAACAAATGCACCCAATCCACCCCATTGGACCCCAAACTCATGTTTTCTTAAGTTTCATAGTGTTTGGGTGCATTTGTTATGGTTCCGTAAACCATTGGACACTAAACTCATATTTTAGTGCGTTGCATAGTGTTTGGGTGCATTTGGGATCGTTTGGTAACTACATGAAATTCGATGCAAAACATAGTGAACTGGTGCAATTAAAGCAAAAGTTCGTGTCACGAAGTCACGTCGGGATTTTTCACAATGAATGCACAATCTGCCCCATTGGACCCTAAACTTATGTTTTGGTGCGTTGTATAGTGTTTGGGTGCATTTGGGATCATTTCGTAACTCCATGAAACTCGATGCAAACAGGCTGAGCTAGTGCAATTAATGCAAAAGTTCGGGCCACGAAGCCACGTCGGGATTTTTCGCAACGTATGCACCCAATCCACCCCATTGGACCATAAACTCAAGTTTTGGTAAGTTTCATAGTGTTTGGGTTCATCTGTTATCATTTCGTAACTGCATGAAACTCGATGCAAACAGGGTGAATTAGTGCAATTAATGCAAAAGTTCGTGCCACGAAGTCACGTCAGGATTTTTCACAACGAACGCACCCAATCCACCCCATTGGACCCCAAACTCATGTTTTCTTAAGTTTCATAGTGTTTGGGTGCATTTGTTATGGTTTCGTAACTGCAGGAAACTCGGTGCAAAACGGTGTGAACTGGTGCAATTAATGCAAAAGTTCGTGCCACGAAGTCACGTCCGGATTTTTCGCAACGAACGCATCGAATCCACTCCATTGGACCCTAAACTCATGTTTTGGTGCATTGTATAGTGTTTGGTTGAATTTGGGATCGTTTCGTAACTGCATTTAACTCGGTGCAAAACGGTGTGAACTAGTGCAATTAATGCAAAAGTTCGTGCCACGAAGTCACGTCGGGATTTTTCGCAACGAACGCACCCAATCCACCCCATTGGACCCCAAACTCATGTTTTCTTAAGTTTCATAGTGTTTGGGTGCATTTGTTATGGTTTCGTAACTGCATGAAACTCGGTGCAAAACAGTGTGAACTGGTGCAATTAATGCAAAAGTTCGTGCCACGAAGTCACGTCCAGATTTTTCGCAACGAACGCACCCAATCCACCCCATTGGACCCCAAACTCATGTTTTCTTATGTTTCATAGTGTTTGGGTGCATTTGTTATGGTTTCGTAACTGCATGAAACTCGGTGCAAAACGGTGTGAACTGGTGCAATTAATGCAAAAGTTCGTGCCACGAAGTCACGTCCGGATTTTTCGCAACGAACGCATCGAATCCACTCCATTGGACCCTAAACTCATGTTTTGGTGCGTTGTATAGTGTTTGGTTGAATTTGGGATCGTTTCGTAACTGCATTTAACTCGGTGCAAAACGGTGTGAACTAGTGCAATTAATGCAAAAGTTCGTGCCACGAAGTCACGTCGGGATTTTTCGCAACGAACGCACCCAATCCACCCCATTGGACCCCAAACTCATGTTTTCTTAAGTTTCATAGTGTTTGGGTGCATTTGTTATGGTTTCTTAACTGCATGAAACTCGGTGCAAAACGGTGTGAACTGGTGCAATTGATGCAAAAGTTCGTGCCACGAAGTCACGTCCAGATTTTTCGCAACGAACGCACCCAATCCACCCCATTGGACCCCAAACTCATGTTTTCTTAAGTTTCATAGTGTTTGGGTGCATTTGTTATGGTTTCGTAACTGCATGAAACTCGGTGCAAAACGGTGTGAACTGGTGCAATTAATGCAAAAGTTCGTGCCACGAAGTCACGTCCGGATTTTTCGCAACGAACGCATCGAATCCACTCCATTGGACCCTAAACTCATGTTTTGGTGCGTTGTATAGTGTTTAGTTGAATTTGGGATCGTTTCGTAACTGCATTTAACTCGGTGCAAAACGGTGTGAACTAGTGCAATTAATGCAAAAGTTCGTGCCACGAAGTCACGTCGGGATTTTTCGCAACAAACACACCCAATCAACCCCATTGGACCCTAAACTCATGTTTTGGTGCGTTGCATAGTGGTTGGGTGCATTTGGAATCGATTCGTAACCGCTTGAAACTCGATGCAAAACAGGGTGAACAATTGCAATTAATGCAAAAGCTCGTGCCACGATGTCACGACGGGATTTTTCTAGACGAATGCCCCCAATCCACCCCATTGGACCCTAAACTCTTGTTTTAGTGCGTTGTATAGTGTTTGGGTGCATTTTGGATCGTTTTGTAACTACATGAAACTCGATGCAAAACAGAGTGAACTGGTGCAATTAAAGCAAAAATACGTGCCACGAAGTCACGTCGGGATTTTTCGCAACAAATGCACCCAATCCACCTCATTGGACCCCAAACTCATGTTTTCTTAAGTTTCATAGTGTTTGGGTGCATTTGTTATGGTTTCGTAAACCATTGGACACTAAACTCATATTTTAGTGCGTTGCATAGTGTTTGGGTGCATTTGGGATCGTTTGGTAACTACATGAAATTCGATGCAAAACATAGTGAACTGGTGCAATTAAAGCAAAAGTTCGTGTCACGAAGTCACGTCGGGATTTTTCACAATGAATGCACAATCTGCCCCATTGGACCCTAAACTTATGTTTTGGTGCGTTGTATAGTGTTTGGGTGCATTTGGGATCATTTCGTAACTCCATGAAACTCGATGCAAACAGGCTGAGCTAGTGCAATTAATGCAAAAGTTCGGGCCACGAAGCCACGTCGGGATTTTTCGCAACGTATGCACCCAATCCACCCCATTGGACCATAAACTCAAGTTTTGGTAAGTTTCATAGTGTTTGGGTTCATCTGTTATCATTTCGTAACTGCATGAAACTCGGTGCAAAACGGTGTGAACTGGTGCAATTATGCAAAAGTTCGTGCCACAAAGACACGTCGGGATTTTTCGCAACAAACACACCCAATCCACTCCATTGGACCCTAAACTCATGTTTTGATGCGTTGCATAGTGTTTGGGTGCATTTGGAATCGTTTCGTAACCGCTTGAAACTCGATGCAAAACAGGGTGAACAATTGCAATTAATGCAAAAGCTCGTGCCACGATGTCACGACGGGATTTTTCTAGACGAATGCCCCCAATCCACCCCATTGGACCCTAAACTCTTGTTTTAGAGCGTTGTATAGTGTTTGGGTGCATTTTGGATCGTTTCGTAACTACATGAAACTCGATGCAAAACAGAGTGAACTGGTGCAATTAAAGCAAAAATACGTGCCACGAAGTCACGTCGGGATTTTTCGCAACGAAC
This sequence comes from Panicum virgatum, assembly GCF_016808335.1. Taxonomy (NCBI): domain Eukaryota; kingdom Viridiplantae; phylum Streptophyta; class Magnoliopsida; order Poales; family Poaceae; genus Panicum; species Panicum virgatum. Next base: position 15,669,906 of record NC_053150.1, on the reverse strand, counting down.
GCACCCAATCCACCCCATTGGACCCCAAACTCATGTTTTCTTAAGTTTCATAGTGTTTGGGTGCATTTGTTATGGTTTCGTAACTGCATGAAACTCGGTGCAAAACGGTGTGAACTGGTGCAATTAATGCAAAAGTTCGTGCCACGAAGTCACGTCCGGATTTTTCGCAACGAACGCATCGAATCCACTCCATTGGACCCTAAACTCATGTTTTGGTGCGTTGTATAGTGTTTGGTTGAATTTGGGATCGTTTCGTAACTGCATTTAACTCGGTGCAAAACGGTGTGAACTAGTGCAATTATTGCAAAAGTTCGTGCCACGAAGTCACGTCGGGATTTTTCGCAACGAACGCACCCAATCCACCCCATTGGACCCCAAACTCATGTTTTCTTAAGTTTCTTAGTGTTTGGGTGCATTTGTTATGGTTTCGTAACTGCATGAAACTCGGTGCAAAACGATGTGAACTGGTGCAATTAATGCAAAAGTTCGTGCCACGAAGTCACGTCCAGATTTTTCGCAACGAACGCACCCAATCCACCCCATTGGACCCCAAACTCATGTTTTCTTAAGTTTCATAGTGTTTGGGTGCATTTGTTATGGTTTTGTAACTGCATGAAACTCGGTGCAAAACGGTGTGAACTGGTGCAATTAATGCAAAAGTTCGTGCCACGAAGTCACGTCCGGATTTTTCGCAACGAACGCATCGAATCCACTCCATTGGGCCCGTAAACTCATGTTTTGGTGCGTTGTATAGTGTTTGGTTGAATTTGGGATCGTTTCGTAACTGCATTTAACTCGGTGCAAAACGGTGTGAACTAGTGCAATTAATGCAAAAGTTCGTGCCACGAAGTCACATCGGGATTTTTCGCAACAAACACACCCAATCAACCCCATTGGACCCTAAACTCATGTTTTGGTGCGTTGCATAGTGGTTGGGTGCATTTGGAATCGATTCGTAACCGCTTGAAACTCGATGCAAAACAGGGTGAACAATTGCAATTAATGCAAAAGCTCGTGCCACGATGTCACGACGGGATTTTTTCTAGACGAATGCCCCCAATCCACCCCATTGGACCCTAAACTCTTGTTTTAGTGCGTTGTATAGTGTTTGGGTGCATTTTGGATCGCTTCGTAACTACATGAAACTCGATGCAAAACAGAGTGAACTGGTGCAATTAAAGCAAAAATACGTGCCACGAAGTCACGTCGGGATTTTTCGCAACGAATGCACCCAATCCACTCCATTGGACCCTAAACTCATGTTTTGGTGCGTTGCATAGTGATTGGTTGAATTTGGGATCGTTTCGTAACTGCATGTAACACGGTGCAAAACGGTGTGAACTAGTGCAATTAATGCAAAAGTTCGTGCCACGAAGTCAAGTCGCGATTTTTCGCAACAAACACACCCAATCCACCCCATTGGACCCCAAACTCATGTTTTCTTAAGTTTCATAGTGTTTGGGTGCATTTGTTATGGTTTCGTAACTGCATGAAACTCGGTGCAAAACGGTGTGAACTGGTGCAATTAATGCAAAAGTTCGTGCCACGATGTTTGGGTGCATGAAACTCGGTGCAAAACGGTGTGAACTGGTGCAATTAATGCAAAAGTTCGTGCCACGAAGCCACGTCCAGATTTTTCGCAACGAACGCACCCAATCCACCCCATTGGACCCCAAACTCATGTTTTCTTAAGTTTCATAGTGTTTGGGTGCATTTGTTATGGTTTCGTCAACCATTGGACACTAAACTCATATTTTAGTGCGTTGCATAGTGTTTGGGTGCATTTGGGATCGTTTGGTAACTACATGAAATTCGATGCAAAACATAGTGAACTGGTGCAATTAAAGCAAAAGTTCGTGTCACGAAGTCACGTCGGGATTTTTCACAATGAATGCACAATCTGCCCCATTGGACCCTAAACTTATGTTTTGGTGCGTTGTATAGTGTTTGGGTGCATTTGGGATCATTTCGTAACTCCATGAAACTCGATGCAAACAGGCTGAGCTAGTGCAATTAATGCAAAAGTTCGGGCCACGAAGCCACGTCAGGATTTTTCGCAACGTATGCACCCAATCCACCCCATTGGACCATAAACTCAAGTTTTGGTAAGTTTCATAGTGTTTGGGTTCATCTGTTATCATTTCGTAACTGCATGAAACTCGGTGCAAAACGGTGTGAACTGGTGCAATTAATGCAAAAGTTTGTGCCACGAAGACACGTCGGGATTTTTCGCAACAAACACACCCAATCCACTCCATTGGACCCTAAACTCATGTTTTGGTGCGTTGCATAGTGTTTGGGTGCATTTGGAATCGTTTCGTAACCGCTTGAAACTCGATGCAAAACAAGGTGAACAATTGCAATTAATGCAAAAGCTCGTGCCACGATGTCACGACGGGATTTTTCTAGACGAATGCCCCCAATCCACCCCATTGGACCCTAAACTCTTGTTTTAGTGCGTTGTATAGTGTTTGGGTGCATTTTGGATCGTTTCGTAACTACATGAAACTCGATGCAAAACAGAGTGAACTGGTGCAATTAAAGCAAAAATACGTGCCACGAAGTCACGTCGGGATTTTTCGCAACGAATGCACCCAATCCACTCCATAGGACCCTAAACTCATGTTTTGGTGCGTTGCAAAGTGTTTGGTTGAATTTGGGATCGTTTCGTAACTGCATTTAACTCGGTGCAAAACGGTGTGAACTAGTGCAATTAATGCAAAAGTTCGTGCCACGAAGTCACGTCGGGATTTTTTCGCAACAAACACACCCAATCAACCCCATTGGACCCTAAACTCCTGTTTTGGTGCGTTGCATAGTGGTTGGGTGCATTTGGGATCGATTTGTAACTGCATGAAACTTGATGCAAAACAGGGTGAACAATTGCAATTAATGCAAAAGCTCATGCCATGAAGTCACGACGGGATTTTTCTAGACGAATGCACCCAATCCACCCCATTGGACACTAAACTCATGTTTTAGTGCATTGCATAGTGTTTGGGACCATTTGGGATCGTTTCCTAACTACATGAAACTCGATACAAAACAGAGTGAACTGGTGCAATTAAAGCAAAAGTTCGTGTCACGAAGTCACGTCGGGATTTCTCACAATGAATGCACAATCTGCCCCATTGGACCCTAAACTTATGTTTTGGTGCGTTGTATAGTGTTTGGGTGCATTTGGGATCATTTCGTAACTCCATGAAACTCGATGCAAACAGGGTGAATTAGTGCAATTAATGCAAAAGTTCGGGCCACAAAGCCACGTCGGGATTTTTGGCAACGTACGCACCCAATCCACCCCATTGGACCCTAAACTCATGTTTTGGTAAGTTTCATAGTGGTTGGGTTCATCTGTTATCATTTCGTAACTGCATGAAACTCGGTGCAAAACGGTGTGAACTGGTGCAATTAATGCAAAAGGTCGTGCCACGAAGACACGCCGGGATTTTTTGCAACGAACGCACCCAATCGACTCCATTGGACCCTAAACTCATGTTTTGGTGCATTGCATAGTGTTTGGGTGCATTTGGAATCGTTTCGTAACCGCTTGAAACTCGATGCAAAATAGGGTGAACAATTGCAATTAATGCAAAAGCTCGTGCCATGATGTCACGACGGGATTTTTCTAGACGAATGCCCCCAATCCACCCCATTGGACCCTAAACTCTTGTTTTAGTGCGTTGCATAGTGTTTGGGTGCATTTGGGATCATTTCGTAACTACATGAAACTCGATGCAAAACAGAGTGAACTGGTGCAATTAAAGCAAAAATACATGCCACGAAGTCACGTCGGGATTTTTCGCAACGAATGCACCCAATCCACTCCATAGGACCCTAAACTCATGTTTTGGTGCGTTGCAAAGTGTTTGGTTGAATTTGGGATCGTTTCGTAACTGCATTTAACTCGGTGCAAAATGGTGTGAACTAGTGCAATTAATGCAAAAGTTCGTGCCACGAAGTCACGTCGGGATTTTTCGCAACAAACACACCCAATCAACCCCATTGGACCCTAAACTCATGTTTTGGTGCGTTGCATAGTGGTTGGGTGCATTTGGAATCGATTCGTAACCGCTTGAAACTCGATGCAAAACTAGGTGAACAATTGCAATTAATGCAAAAGCTCGTGCCACGATGTTTGGGTGCATGAAACTCGGTGCAAAACGGTGTGAACTGGTGCAATTAATGCAAAAGTTCGTGCCACGAAGCCACGTCCAGATTTTTCGCAACGAACGCACCCAATCCACCCCATTGGACCCCAAACTCATGTTTTCTTAAGTTTCATAGTGTTTGGGTGCATTTGTTATGGTTTCGTAAACCATTGGACACTAAACTCATATTTTAGTGCGTTGCATAGTGTTTGGGTGCATTTGGGATCGTTTGGTAACTACATGAAATTCGATGCAAAACATAGTGAACTGGTGCAATTAAAGCAAAAGTTTGTGTCACGAAGTCACGTCGGGATTTTTCACAATGAATGCACAATCTGTCCCATTGGACCCTAAACTTATGTTTTGGTGCGTTGTATAGTGTTTGGGTGCATTTGGGATCATTTCGTAACTCCATGAAACTCGATGCAAACAGGCTGAGCTAGTGCAATTAATGCAAAAGTTCGGGCCACGAAGCCACGTCGGGATTTTTCGCAACGTATGCACCCAATCCACCCCATTGGACCATAAACTCAAGTTTTGGTAAGTTTCATAGTGTTTGGGTTCATCTGTTATCGTTTCGTAACTGCATGAAACTCGGTGCAAAACGGTGTGAACTGGTGCAATTAATGCAAAAGTTCGTGCCACGAAGCCACGTCCGGATTTTTCGCAACGAACGCACCCAATCCACCCCATTGGACCCTAAACTCATGTTTTCTTAAGTTTCATAGTGTTTGGGTGCATTTGTTATGGTTTCGTAACTGCATGAAACTCGATGCAAAACGGTTTGAACTGGAGCAATTAATGCAAAAGTTCGTGCCACGAAGTCACGTCCGGATTTTTCGCAACGAACGCATCGAATCCACTCCATTGGACCCTAAACTCATGTTTTGGTGCGTTGTATAGTGTTTGGGTGCATTTGTTAATGTTTCGTAACTGCATGAAACTCGGTGCAAAACGGGGAGAACTGGTGCAATTAATGCAAAAGTTCTTGCCATGAAGTCACGTCGGGATGTTTTGCAACAAACGCACCCAATCTACTCCATTGGACCCTAAATTCATGTTTTGGTGTGTTGCATAGTGTTTGGGTGCATTTGGGATCGTTTCGTAACCGCATGAAACTCGATGCAAAACAGGGTGAACTGGTGCAATTAATGCAAAAGCTCGTGCCACGAAGTCACGCCGGGATTTTTCTCTACGAACACACCCAATCCACCCCATTGGACCCTAAACTCATGTTTTGGTGCGTTGTATAGTGTTTGGGTGCATTTGGGATCTTTTTGTAACTGCATGAAACTCGATGCAAAACAAAGTGAACTGGTGCAAATAATGCAAAAGTTCGTGCCACGAAGTCACATCAGGATTTTTCGTAACGAACGCACCCAATCCACCCCATTGGACCCTAAACTCATGTTTTGGTAAGTTTCATAGTGTTTGGGTTCATCTGTTATCGTATCGTAACTGCATGAAACTCGGTGCAAAACGGTGTGAACTGGTGCAATTAATGCAAAAATACGTGCCACAAAGTCACGTCAGGATTTTTCGCAACGAATGCACCCAATCCACTCCATTGGATCCTAAATTCAGGTTTTGGTGCGTTGCATAGTGTTTGAGTGAATTTGGGATCGTTTCGTAACTGCATGTAACTCGGTGCAAAACGGTGTGAATTGGTGCAATTAATGCAAAAGTTCGTGCCACGAAGTCACGTCGGGATTTTTCACAACAAACACACCCAATCCACCCCATTGGACACTAAACTCATGTTTTAGTGCGTTGCATAGTGTTTGCGTGCATTTGGGATCGTTTCGTAACTACATGAAACTCGATGCAAAACAGAGTGAACTGGTGCAATTAAAGCAAAAATACGTGCCACGAAGTCACGTCGGGATTTTTCGCAACGAATGCACCCAATCCACTCCATAGGACCCTAAACTCATGTTTTGGTGCGTTGCAAAGTGTTTCGTTGAATTTGGGATCGTTTCGTAACTGCATTTAACTCGATGCAAAACGGTGTGAACTAGTGCAATTAATGCAAAAGTTCATGCCACGAAGTCACGTCGGGATTTTTCGCAACAAACACACCCAATCAACCCCATTGGACCCTAAACTCATGTTTTGGTGCGTTGCATAGTGGTTGGGTGCATTTGGGATCGATTTGTAACTGCATGAAACTTGATGCAAAACAGGGTGAACAATTGCAATTAATGCAAAAGCTCATGCCATGAAGTCACGACGGGATTTTTCTAGACGAATGCACCCAATCCACCCCATTGGACACTAAACTCATGTTTTAGTGCGTTGCATAGTGTTTGGGACCGTTTGGGATCGTTTCGTAACTACATGAAACTCGATACAAAACAGAGTGAACTGGTGCAATTAAAGCAAAAGTTCGTGTCACGAAGTCACGTCGGGATTTCTCACAATGAATGCACAATCTGCCCCATTGGACCCTAAACTTATGTTTTGGTGCGTTGTATAGTGTTTGGGTGCATTTGGGATCATTTCGTAACTCCATGAAACTCGATGCAAACAGGGTGAATTAGTGCAATTAATGCAAAAGTTCGGGCCACGAAGCCACGTCGGGATTTTCGGCAACGTACGCACCCAATCCACCCCATTGGACCCTAAACTCATGTTTTGGTAAGTTTCATTGTGGTTGGGTTCATCTGTTATCATTTCGTAACTGCATGAAACTCGGTGCAAAACGGTGTGAACTGGTGCAATTAATGCAAAAGGTCGTGCCACGAAGACACGCCAGGATTTTTTGCAACGAACGCACCCAATCGACTCCATTGGACCCTAAACTCATGTTTTGGTGCATTGCATAGTGTTTGGGTGCATTTGGAATCGTTTCGTAACCGCTTGAAACTCGATGCAAAATAGGGTGAACAATTGCAATTAATGCAAAAGCTCGTGCCACGATGTCACGACGGGATTTTTCTAGACGAATGCCCCCAATCCACCCCATTGGACCCTAAACTCTTGTTTTAGTGCGTTGCATAGTGTTTGGGTGCATTTGGGATCATTTCGTAACTACATGAAACTCGATGCAAAACAGAGTGAACTGGTGCAATTAAAGCAAAAATACATGCCACGAAGTCACGTCGGGATTTTTCGCAACGAATGCACCCAATCCACTCCATAGGACCCTAAACTCATGTTTTGGTGCGTTGCAAAGTGTTTGGTTGAATTTGGGATCGTTTCGTAACTGCATTTAACTCGGTGCAAAACGGTGTGAACTAGTGCAATTAATGCAAAAGTTCGTGCCACGAAGTCACGTCGGGATTTTTCGCAACAAACACACCCAATCAACCCCATTGGACCCTAAACTCATGTTTTGGTGCGTTGCATAGTGTTTGGGTGCATTTGGAATCGATTCGTAACCGCTTGAAACTCGATGCAAAACAGGGTGAACAATTGCAATTAATGCAAAAGCTCGTGCCACGATGTCACGACGGGATTTTTCTAGATGAATGCCCCCAATCCACCCCATTGGACCCTAAACTCTTGTTTTAGTGCGTTGTATAGTGTTTGGGTGCATTTTGTATCGTTTCGTAACTACATGAAACTCGATGCAAAACAGAGTGAACTGGTGCAATTAAAGCAAAAATACGTGCCACGAAGTCACGTCGGGATTTTTCGCAACGAATGCACCCAATCCACTCCATTGGACCCTAAACTCATGTTTTGGTGCGTTGTATAGTGACTGGTTGAATTTGGGATCGTTTCGTAACTGCATGTAACACGGTGCAAAACGGTGTGAACTAGTGCAATTAATGCAAAAGTTCGTGCCACGAAGTCAAGTCGCGATTTTTCGCAACAAACACACCCAATCAACCCCATTGGACCCTAAACTCATGTTTTGGTGCGTTGCATAGTGTTTGGGTGCATTTGTGATCGATTTGTAACTGCATGAAACTCGATGCAAAACAGGGTGAACAATTGCAATTAATGCAAAAGCTCATGCCATGAAGTCACGACGGGATTTTTCTAGATGAATGCACCCAATCCACCCCATTGGACACTAAACTCATGTTTTAGTGCGTTGCATAGTGTTTGGGACCATTTGGGATCGTTTCGTAACTACATGAAACTCGATACAAAACAGAGTGAATTGGTGCAATTAAAGCAAAAGTTCGTGTCACGAAGTCACGTCGGGATTTCTCACAATGAATGCACAATCTGCCCCATTGGACCCTAAACTTATGTTTTGGTGCGTTGTATAGTGTTTGGGTGCATTTGGGATCATTTCGTAACTCCATGAAACTCGATGCAAACAGGGTGAATTAGTGCAATTAATGCAAAAGTTCGGGCCACGAAGCCACGTCGGGATTTTTGGCAACGTACGCACCCAATCCACCCCATTGGACCCTAAACTCATGTTTTGGTAAGTTTCATTGTGTTTGAGTTCATCTGTTATCGTTTCATAACTGCATGAAACTCGGTGCAAAACGGTGTGAACTGGTGCAATTAATGCAAAAGTTCGTGCCACGAAGCCACGTCCAGATTTTTCGCAACGAACGCACCCAATCCACCCCATTGGACCCCAAACTCATGTTTTCTTAAGTTTCATAGTGTTTGGGTGCATTTGTTATGGTTTCGTAACTGCATGAAACTCGGTGCAAAACGGTGTGAACTGGTGCAATTAATGCAAAAGTTCGTGCCACGAAGTCACGTCCGGATTTTTCGCAACGAACGCATCGAATCCACTCCATTGGACCCTAAACTCATGTTTTGGTGCGTTGTATATTGTTTGGGTGCATTTGTTAACGTTTCGTAACTGCATGAAACTCGGTGCAAAATGGGGTGAACTAGTGCAATTAATGCAAAAGTTCGTGCCATGAAGTCACGTCGGGATGTTTTGCAACAATCACACCCAATCTACTCCATTGTACCCTAAACTCATGTTTTGGTGTGTTGCATAGTGTTTGGGTGCATTTGGGATCGTTTCGTAACCGCATGAAACTCGATGCAAAACAGGGTGAACTGGTGCAATTAATGCAAAAGCTCGTGCCACGAAGTCGCGTCGGAATTTTTCTCTACGAATGCACCCGATCCCCATTGGACCGGAAACTGACGTTTTGTTGCATTTCATACAATTTGGGTGCATTCGGGATCGTTTGGTTGCCTTACGAAACTCGGTGCAAAACGGGTCGAACTAGTGCAAAAGTTCGTACCATGAAGTCGCGTCGGAATTTTTCGCAACGAACGCACCCGATCCACCCCATTGGACCCTAAACTTATGTTTTGGTGCGTTTCGTACTATTTGGGTGCATTTGGGACCATTTGGTTGCCTTTCGAAACTCGGTGCAAAACGGGCCGAACTTGTGCAAAAGTTCGTGCCACGAACTCAAATCAGAATTTTTCGCAACAAATGCTCCTGATACACCCAATCGGACCCTAAACCTTCATTTTGTTGCGTTTCGTACTATTTGGGTGCATTCTGGACCGTTTGGTTGCCTTACGAAACTCAGTGTAAAACGGGCCGAACTAGTGCAAAAGTTCGTGCCACGAAGTCGTGACGGAATGTTTCGCAACAAACATACCTGAAACACCCAATCGGACCCTAAAATGACGTTTTGTTGCGTTTCGTACTGTTTGGGTGCATTCGGGACCGTTTGGTTGCCTTACGAAACTCGGTGCAAAATGGGCCGAACTTGTGCAAAAGGTCGTGCCATGAAGTCGCGTAGGAATTTTTCGCAACAAACACAGCTGAAACACCCCATCGGACCCTAAAATGACATTTTGTTGCGTTTCGTACTATTTGGGTGCATTCGGGACCGTTTGGTTGCCTTACGAAACTCGGTGCAAAACGGGCCGAACTAGTGGAAAAGTTCGTGCCACGAAGTCGCGTCGGAATTTTTCGCAACGAACGCACCCGATCCACCCCATTGGACCGTAAATTGACGTTTTGTTGCATTTCGTACTATTTGGGTGCATTCGGGATCGTTTGGTTGCCTTACGAAACTCGGTGCAAAACGAGTCGAACTAGTTTAAAAGTTCGTACCACAAAGTCGCGTCGGAATTTTTCGCATCAAACGCACCCGATCCACCCCATTGGACCCTAAACTGATGTTTTGGTGCGTTTCGTACTATTTGGGTGCATTCGGGACCATTTGGTTGCTTTACGAAACTCGGTGCAAAACGGGCCGAACTAGTGGAAAAGTTCGTGCCACGAAATCGCGTCGGACTTTTTCGCAACAAACGCACCCGATCCACCCCATTGGACCCTAAACTTATGTTTTTAGTGCATTTCGTACTATTTGGCTGCATTCGGGACCGTTTGGTTGCCTTACGAAACTCGGGGCAAAATGGGCCGAACTAGTGCAAATGTTCGTACCACGAAATCGCGTCGGAATTTTTCGCAACGAACGCACCCAATCCACCCCATTGGACCCTAAACTTATGTTTTGGTGTGTTTCGTACTATTTTTGGTGCATTCGGGACTGTTTGGTTGCCTTACGAAACTCGGTGCAAATCGGGCCGAACTTGTGCAAAAGTTTGTGCCACGAAATAGCGTCGGAATTTTTCGCAACGAATGCACCCGATATTGACGTTTTGTTGTGTTTCGTACTATTTGGGTGCATTTGGGACCGTTTCGTTGCCTTACGAAACTCGGTGCAAAACGGGCCGAACTTGTGCAAAAGTTCGTGCCACGAACTCACATCGGAATTTTTCGCAACAAACGCTCCTGAAACACCCAATCGGACCCTAAACTGATGTTTTGTTGCGTTTCGTACTATTTGGGTGCATTCGGGACCGTTTGGTTGCCTTACGAAACTCGGTGAAAACGGGCCGAACTAGTGCAAAAGTTCATGCCACGAAGTCGCGTCTGAATTTTTCGCAACGAACGCACCCGATCCACCCCATTGGACCCTAAACTGATGTTTTGGTGCGTTTCGTACTATTTGGCTGCATTCGGGACCGTTTGGTTGCCTTACGAAACTCGATGCAAAATGGGCCGAACTAGTGCAAAAGTTCGTACCACGAAATCGCGTCGGAATTTTTCGCAACAAACGCACCCAATCCACCCCATTGGACCCTAAACTTATGTTTTGGTGCGTTTCGTACTATTTGGGTGCATTCGGGGACCGTTTGGTTGCCTTACGAAACTCGGTGCAAAACGGGCCAACTTGTGCAAAAGTTCGGGCCACGAAGCCACGTCGGGATTTTTGGCAACGTACGCACCCAATCCACCCCATTGGACCCTAAACTCATGTTTTGGTAAGTTTCATAGTGTTTGGGTTCATCTGTTATCGTTTCATAACTGCATGAAACTCGGTGCAAAATGGTGTGAACTGGTGCAATTAATGCAAAAGTTCATGCCACGAAGCCACGTCCGGATTTTTCGCAACGAACGCACCCAATCAACCCCATTGGACCCTAAACTCATGTTTTGGTGCGTTGCATAGTGTTTGGGTGCATTTGTGATCGATTTGTAACTGCATGAAACTCGATGCAAAACAGGGTGAACAATTGCAATTAATGCAAAAGCTCATGCCATGAAGTCACGACGGGATTTTTCTAGATGAATGCACCCAATCCACCCCATTGGACACTAAACTCATGTTTTAGTGCGTTGCATAGTGTTTGGGACCATTTGGGATCGTTTCGTAACTACATGAAACTCGATACAAAACAGAGTGAATTGGTGCAATTAAAGCAAAAGTTCGTGTCACGAAGTCACGTCGGGATTTCTCACAATGAATGCACAATCTGCCCCATTGGACCCTAAACTTATGTTTTGGTGCGTTGTATAGTGTTTGGGTGCATTTGGGATCATTTCGTAACTCCATGAAACTCGATGCAAACAGGGTGAATTAGTGCAATTAATGCAAAAGTTCGGGCCACGAAGCCACGTCGGGATTTTTGGCAACGTACGCACCCAATCCACCCCATTGGACCCTAAACTCATGTTTTGGTAAGTTTCATTGTGTTTGAGTTCATCTGTTATCGTTTCATAACTGCATGAAACTCGGTGCAAAACGGTGTGAACTGGTGCAATTAATGCAAAAGTTCGTGCCACGAAGCCACGTCCAGATTTTTCGCAACGAACGCACCCAATCCACCCCATTGGACCCCAAACTCATGTTTTCTTAAGTTTCATAGTGTTTGGGTGCATTTGTTATGGTTTCGTAACTGCATGAAACTCGGTGCAAAACGGTGTGAACTGGTGCAATTAATGCAAAAGTTCGTGCCACGAAGTCACGTCCGGATTTTTCGCAACGAACGCATCGAATCCACTCCATTGGACCCTAAACTCATGTTTTGGTGCGTTGTATATTGTTTGGGTGCATTTGTTAACGTTTCGTAACTGCATGAAACTCGGTGCAAAATGGGGTGAACTAGTGCAATTAATGCAAAAGTTCGTGCCATGAAGTCACGTCGGGATGTTTTGCAACAATCACACCCAATCTACTCCATTGTACCCTAAACTCATGTTTTGGTGTGTTGCATAGTGTTTGGGTGCATTTGGGATCGTTTCGTAACCGCATGAAACTCGATGCAAAACAGGGTGAACTGGTGCAATTAATGCAAAAGCTCGTGCCACGAAGTCGCGTCGGAATTTTTCTCTACGAATGCACCCGATCCCCATTGGACCGGAAACTGACGTTTTGTTGCATTTCATACAATTTGGGTGCATTCGGGATCGTTTGGTTGCCTTACGAAACTCGGTGCAAAACGGGTCGAACTAGTGCAAAAGTTCGTACCATGAAGTCGCGTCGGAATTTTTCGCAACGAACGCACCCGATCCACCCCATTGGACCCTAAACTTATGTTTTGGTGCGTTTCGTACTATTTGGGTGCATTTGGGACCATTTGGTTGCCTTTCGAAACTCGGTGCAAAACGGGCCGAACTTGTGCAAAAGTTCGTGCCATGAAATCGCGTCGGAATTTTTCACAACGATTGCACCCGATATTACCGTTTTGTTGTGTTTCGTACTATTTGGGTGCATTCGGGACCGTTTCGTTGCCTTACGAAACTCGGTGCAAAATGGGCCGAACTTGTGCAAAAGTTCGTGCCACGAACTCAAATCAGAATTTTTCGCAACAAATGCTCCTGATACACCCAATCGGACCCTAAACCTTCATTTTGTTGCGTTTCGTACTATTTGGGTGCATTCTGGACCGTTTGGTTGCCTTACGAAACTCAGTGTAAAACGGGCCGAACTAGTGCAAAAGTTCGTGCCACGAAGTCGTGACGGAATGTTTCGCAACAAACATACCTGAAACACCCAATCGGACCCTAAAATGACGTTTTGTTGCGTTTCGTACTGTTTGGGTGCATTCGGGACCGTTTGGTTGCCTTACGAAACTCGGTGCAAAATGGGCCGAACTTGTGCAAAAGGTCGTGCCATGAAGTCGCGTAGGAATTTTTCGCAACAAACACAGCTGAAACACCCCATCGGACCCTAAAATGACATTTTGTTGCGTTTCGTACTATTTGGGTGCATTCGGGACCGTTTGGTTGCCTTACGAAACTCGGTGCAAAACGGGCCGAACTAGTGGAAAAGTTCGTGCCACGAAGTCGCGTCGGAATTTTTCGCAACGAACGCACCCGATCCACCCCATTGGACCGTAAATTGACGTTTTGTTGCATTTCGTACTATTTGGGTGCATTCGGGATCGTTTGGTTGCCTTACGAAACTCGGTGCAAAACGAGTCGAACTAGTTTAAAAGTTCGTACCACAAAGTCGCGTCGGAATTTTTCGCATCAAACGCACCCGATCCACCCCATTGGACCCTAAACTGATGTTTTGGTGCGTTTCGTACTATTTGGGTGCATTCGGGACCATTTGGTTGCTTTACGAAACTCGGTGCAAAACGGGCCGAACTAGTGGAAAAGTTCGTGCCACGAAATCGCGTCGGACTTTTTCGCAACAAACGCACCCGATCCACCCCATTGGACCCTAAACTTATGTTTTTAGTGCATTTCGTACTATTTGGCTGCATTCGGGACCGTTTGGTTGCCTTACGAAACTCGGGGCAAAATGGGCCGAACTAGTGCAAATGTTCGTACCACGAAATCGCGTCGGAATTTTTCGCAACGAACGCACCCAATCCACCCCATTGGACCCTAAACTTATGTTTTGGTGTGTTTCGTACTATTTTTGGTGCATTCGGGACTGTTTGGTTGCCTTACGAAACTCGGTGCAAATCGGGCCGAACTTGTGCAAAAGTTTGTGCCACGAAATAGCGTCGGAATTTTTCGCAACGAATGCACCCGATATTGACGTTTTGTTGTGTTTCGTACTATTTGGGTGCATTTGGGACCGTTTCGTTGCCTTACGAAACTCGGTGCAAAACGGGCCGAACTTGTGCAAAAGTTCGTGCCACGAACTCACATCGGAATTTTTTCGCAACAAACGCTCCTGAAACACCCAATCGGACCCTAAACTGATGTTTTGTTGCGTTTCGTACTATTTGGGTGCATTCGGGACCGTTTGGTTGCCTTACGAAACTCGGTGAAAACGGGCCGAACTAGTGCAAAAGTTCATGCCACGAAGTCGCGTCTGAATTTTTCGCAACGAACGCACCCGATCCACCCCATTGGACCCTAAACTGATGTTTTGGTGCGTTTCGTACTATTTGGCTGCATTCGGGACCGTTTGGTTGCCTTACGAAACTCGATGCAAAATGGGCCGAACTAGTGCAAAAGTTCGTACCACGAAATCGCGTCGGAATTTTTCGCAACAAACGCACCCAATCCACCCCATTGGACCCTAAACTTATGTTTTGGTGCGTTTCGTACTATTTGGGTGCATTCGGGACCGTTTGGTTGCCTTACGAAACTCGGTGCAAAACGGGCCAACTTGTGCAAAAGTTCGGGCCACGAAGCCACGTCGGGATTTTTGGCAACGTACGCACCCAATCCACCCCATTGGACCCTAAACTCATGTTTTGGTAAGTTTCATAGTGTTTGGGTTCATCTGTTATCGTTTCATAACTGCATGAAACTCGGTGCAAAATGGTGTGAACTGGTGCAATTAATGCAAAAGTTCATGCCACGAAGCCACGTCCGGATTTTTCGCAACGAACGCACCCAATCCACCCCATTGGACCCTAAACTCATGTTTTCTTAAGTTTCATAGTGTTTGGGTGCATTTGTTATGGTTTCGTAACTGCATGAAACTCGGTGCAAAACGGTGTGAACTGGTGCAATTAATGCAAAAGTTCGTGCCACGAAGTCACGTCCGGATTTTTCGCAACGAACGCATCGAATCCACTCCATTGGACCCTAAACTCATGTTTTGGTGCGTTGTATAGTGTTTGGGTGCATTTGTTAATGTTTCGTAACTGCATGAAACTCGATGCAAAACGGGGTGAACTGGTGCAATTAATGCAAAAGTTCGTGCCATGAAGTCACGTCGGGATGTTTTGCAACAATCGCACCCAATCTACTCCATTGGACCCTAAACTCATGTTTTGGTGTGTTGCATAGTGTTTGGGTGCATTTGGGATCGTTTCGTAACCGCATGAAACTCGATGCAAAACAGGGTGAACTGGTGCAATTAATGCAAAAGCTCGTGCCACGAAGTCGCGTCGGAATTTTTCTCTACGAATGCACCTGATCCCCATTGGACCGGAAACTGACGTTTTGTTGCATTTCGTACAATTTGGGTGCATTCGGGATCGTTTGGTTGCCTTACGAAACTCGGTGCAAAACGGGTCGAACTAGTGCAAAAGTTCGTACCATGAAGTCGCGTCGGAATTTTTCGCAACGAACGCACCCGATCCACCCCATTGGACCCTAAACTTATGTTTTGGTGCGTTTCGTACTATTTGGGTGCATTCGGGACCATTTGGTTGCCTTTCGAAACTCGGTGCAAAACGGGCCGAACTTGTGCAAAAGTTCGTGCCATGAAATCGCGTCGGAATTTTTCGCAACGAATGCACCCGATATTACCGTTTTGTTGTGTTTCGTACTATTTGGGTGCATTCGGGACCGTTTCGTTGCCTTACGAAACTCGGTGCAAAATGGGCCGAACTTGTGCAAAAGTTCGTGCCACGAACTCACATCAGAATTTTTCGCAACAAATGCTCCTGAAACACCCAATCGGACCCTAAACCTTCATTTTGTTGCGTTTCGTACTATTTGGGTGCATTCTGGACCGTTTGGTTGCCTTACGAAACTCAGTGTAAAACGGGCCGAACTAGTGCAAAAGTTCGTGCCACGATGTCGTGACGGAACGTTTCGCAACAAACATACCTGAAACACCCAATCGGACCCTAAAATTACGTTTTGTTGCGTTTCGTACTGTTTGGGTGCATTCGGGACCGTTTGGTTGCCTTACGAAACTCGGTGCAAAATGGGCCGAACTTGTGCAAAAGGTCGTGCCATGAAGTCGCGTAGGAATTTTTCGCAACAAACACAGCTGAAACACCCCATCGGACCCTAAAATGACATTTTGTTGCGTTTCGTACTATTTGGGTGCATTCGGGACCGTTTGGTTGCCTTACGAAACTCGGTGCAAAACGGGCCGAACTAGTGGAAAAGTTCGTGCCACGAAGTCGCGTCGGAATTTTTCGCAACGAATGCACCCGATCCACCCCATCGGACCGAAAAATTGACGTTTTGTTGCATTTCGTACTATTTGGGTGCATTCGGGATCGTTTGGTTGCCTTACGAAACTCGGTGCAAAACGAGTCGAACTAGTTTAAAAGTTCGTACCACAAAGTCGCGTCGGAATTTTTTGCATCAAACGCACCCGATCCACCCCATTGGACCCTAAACTGATGTTTTGGTGTGTTTCGTACTATTTGGGTGTATTCGGGACCGTTTGGTTGCCTTACGAAACTCGGTGCAAAACGTGCCGAACTAGTGGAAAAGTTCGTGCCACGAAATCGCGTCGGAATTTTTTGCAACAAACGCACCCGATCCACCCCATTGGACCGTAAACTGACATTTTGTTGCATTTCGTACTATTTGGGTGCATTCGGGATCGTTTGGTTGCCTTAAGAAACTCGGGGCAAAATGGGCCGAACTAGTGCAAAAGTTCGTACCACGAAGTCGCGTCGGAATTTTTCGCAACGAACGCACCCGATCCACCCCATTGGACCCTAAACTTATGTTTTTAGTGCATTTCGTACTATTTGGCTGCATTCGGGACCGTTTGGTTGCCTTACGAAACTCGGGGCAAAATGGGCCGAACTAGTGCAAAAGTTCGTACCACGAAATCGCGTCGGATTTTTCGCAACGGACGCACCCAATCCACCCCATTGGACCCTAAACTTATGTTTTGGTGTGTTTCGTACTATTTTTGGTGCATTCGGGACTGTTTGGTTGCCTTACGAAACTCGGTGCAAAACGGGCCGAACTTGTGCAAAAGCTCGTGCCACGAAATCGCGTCGGAATTTTTCGCAACAAATGCACCCGATATTGACGTTTTGTTGTGTTTCGTACTATTTGGGTGCATTCGGGACCGTTTTGTTGCCTTACGAAACTCGGTGCAAAATGGGCCGAACTTGTGCAAAAGTTCGTGCCACGAACTCACATCGGAATTTTTCGCAACAAACGCTCCTGAAACACCCAATCGGACCCTAAACTGACGTTTTGTTGCGTTTCGTACTATTTGGGTGCATTCGGGACCGTTTGGTTGCCTTACGAAACTCGGTGAAAACGGGCCGAACTAGTGCAAAAGTTCATGCCACGAAGTCGCGTCTGAATTTTTCGCAACGAACGCATCGAATCCACTCCATTGGACCCTAAACTCATGTTTTGGTGCGTTGTATAGTGTTTGGGTGCATTTGTTAATGTTTCGTAACTGCATGAAACTCGGTGCAAAACGGGGTGAACTGGTGCAATTAATGCAAAAGTTCGTGCCATGAAGTCACGTCGGGATGTTTTGCAACAATCGCACCCAATCTACTCCATTGGACCCTAAACTCATGTTTTGGTGTGTTGCATAGTGTTTGGGTGCATTTGGGATCGTTTCGTAACCGCATGAAACTCGATGCAAAACAGGGTGAATTGGTGCAATTAATGCAAAAGCTCGTGCCACGAAGTCGCGTCGGAATTTTTCTCTACGAATGCACCTGATCCCCATTGGACCGGAAACTGACGTTTTGTTGCATTTCGTACAATTTGGGTGCATTCGGGATCGTTTGGTTGCCTTACGAAACTCGGTGCAAAACGGGTCGAACTAGTGCAAAAGTTCGTACCATGAAGTCGCGTCGGAATTTTTCGCAACGAACGCACCCGATCCACCCCATTGGACCCTAAACTTATGTTTTGGTGCGTTTCGTACTATTTGGGTGCATTCGGGACCATTTGGTTGCCTTTCGAAACTCGGTGCAAAACGGGCCGAACTTGTGCAAAAGTTCGTGCCATGAAATCGCGTCGGAATTTTTCGCAACGAATGCACCCGATATTACCGTTTTGTTGTGTTTCGTACTATTTGGGTGCATTCGGGACCGTTTCGTTGCCTTACGAAACTCGGTGCAAAATGGGCCGAACTTGTGCAAAAGTTCGTGCCACGAACTCACATCAGAATTTTTCGCAACAAATGCTCCTGAAACACCCAATCGGACCCTAAACCTTCATTTTGTTGCGTTTCGTACTATTTGGGTGCATTCTGGACCGTTTGGTTGCCTTACGAAACTCAGTGTAAAACGGGCCGAACTAGTGCAAAAGTTCGTGCCACGATGTCGTGACGGAACGTTTCGCAACAAACATACCTGAAACACCCAATCGGACCCTAAAATTACGTTTTGTTGCGTTTCGTACTGTTTGGGTGCATTCGGGACCGTTTGGTTGCCTTACGAAACTCGGTGCAAAATGGGCCGAACTTGTGCAAAAGGTCGTGCCATGAAGTCGCGTAGGAATTTTTCGCAACAAACACAGCTGAAACACCCCATCGGACCCTAAAATGACATTTTGTTGCGTTTCGTACTATTTGGGTGCATTCGGGACCGTTTGGTTGCCTTACGAAACTCGGTGCAAAACGGGCCGAACTAGTGGAAAAGTTCGTGCCACGAAGTCGCGTCGGAATTTTTCGCAACGAATGCACCCGATCCACCCCATCGGACCGAAAAATTGACGTTTTGTTGCATTTCGTACTATTTGGGTGCATTCGGGATCGTTTGGTTGCCTTACGAAACTCGGTGCAAAACGAGTCGAACTAGTTTAAAAGTTCGTACCACAAAGTCGCGTCGGAATTTTTTGCATCAAACGCACCCGATCCACCCCATTGGACCCTAAACTGATGTTTTGGTGTGTTTCGTACTATTTGGGTGTATTCGGGACCGTTTGGTTGCCTTACGAAACTCGGTGCAAAACGTGCCGAACTAGTGGAAAAGTTCGTGCCACGAAATCGCGTCGGAATTTTTTGCAACAAACGCACCCGATCCACCCCATTGGACCGTAAACTGACATTTTGTTGCATTTCGTACTATTTGGGTGCATTCGGGATCGTTTGGTTGCCTTAAGAAACTCGGGGCAAAATGGGCCGAACTAGTGCAAAAGTTCGTACCACGAAATCGCGTCGGACTTTTTCGCAACAAACGCACCCGATCCACCCCATTGGACCCTAAACTTATGTTTTTAGTGCATTTCGTACTATTTGGCTGCATTCGGGACCATTTGGTTGCCTTACGAAACTCGGGGCAAAATGGGCCGAACTAGTGCAAATGTTCGTACCACGAAATCGCGTCGGAATTTTTCGCAACGAACGCACCCAATCCACCCCATTGGACCCTAAACTTATGTTTTGGTGTGTTTCGTACTATTTTTGGTGCATTCGGGACTGTTTGGTTGCCTTACGAAACTCGGTGCAAATCGGGCCGAACTTGTGCAAAAGTTTGTGCCACGAAATAGCGTCGGAATTTTTCGCAACGAATGCACCCGATATTGACGTTTTGTTGTGTTTCGTACTATTTGGGTGCATTCGGGACCGTTTCGTTGCCTTACGAAACTCGGTGCAAAACGGGCCGAACTTGTGCAAAAGTTCGTGCCACGAACTCACATCGGAATTTTTCGCAACAAACGCTCCTGAAACACCCAATCGGACCCTAAACTGATGTTTTGTTGCGTTTCGTACTATTTGGGTGCATTCGGGACCGTTTGGTTGCCTTACGAAACTCGGTGAAAACGGGCCGAACTAGTGCAAAAGTTCATGCCACGAAGTCGCGTCTGAATTTTTCGCAACGAACGCACCCGATCCACCCCATTGGACCCTAAACTGATGTTTTGGTGCGTTTCGTACTATTTGGCTGCATTCGGGACCGTTTGGTTGCCTTACGAAACTCGATGCAAAATGGGCCGAACTAGTGCAAAAGTTCGTACCACGAAATCGTGTCGGAATTTTTCGCAACAAACGCCCCCAATCCACCCCATTGGACCCTAAACTTATGTTTTGGTGCGTTTCGTACTATTTGGGTGCATTCGGGACCGTTTGGTTGCCTTACGAAACTCGGTGCAAAACGGGCCAACTTGTGCAAAAGTTCGGGCCACGAAGCCACGTCGGGATTTTTGGCAACGTACGCACCCAATCCACCCCATTGGACCCTAAACTCATGTTTTGGTAAGTTTCATAGTGTTTGGGTTCATCTGTTATCGTTTCATAACTGCATGAAACTCGGTGCAAAATGGTGTGAACTGGTGCAATTAATGCAAAAGTTCATGCCACGAAGCCACGTCCGGATTTTTCGCAACGAACGCACCCAATCCACCCCATTGGACCCTAAACTCATGTTTTCTTAAGTTTCATAGTGTTTGGGTGCATTTGTTATGGTTTCGTAACTGCATGAAACTCGGTGCAAAACGGTGTGAACTGGTGCAATTAATGCAAAAGTTCGTGCCACGAAGTCACGTCCGGATTTTTCGCAACGAACGCATCGAATCCACTCCATTGGACCCTAAACTCATGTTTTGGTGCGTTGTATAGTGTTTGGGTGCATTTGTTAATGTTTCGTAACTGCATGAAACTCGGTGCAAAACGGGGTGAACTTGTGCAATTAATGCAAAAGTTCGTGCCATGAAGTCACGTCGGGATGTTTTGCAACAATCGCACCCAATCTACTCCATTGGACCCTAAACTCATGTTTTGGTGTGTTGCATAGTGTTTGGGTGCATTTGGGATCGTTTCGTAACCGCATGAAACTCGATGCAAAACAGGGTGAACTGGTGCAATTAATGCAAAAGCTCGTGCCACGAAGTCGCGTCGGAATTTTTCTCTACGAATGCACCTGATCCCCATTGGACCGGAAACTGACGTTTTGTTGCATTTCGTACAATTTGGGTGCATTCGGGATCGTTTGGTTGCCTTACGAAACTCGGTGCAAAACGGGTCGAACTAGTGCAAAAGTTCGTACCATGAAGTCGCGTCGGAATTTTTCGCAACGAACGCACCCGATCCACCCCATTGGACCCTAAACTTATGTTTTGGTGCGTTTCGTACTATTTGGGTGCATTCGGGACCATTTGGTTGCCTTTCGAAACTCGGTGCAAAACGGGCCGAACTTGTGCAAAAGTTCGTGCCATGAAATCGCGTCGGAATTTTTCGCAACGAATGCACCCGATATTACCGTTTTGTTGTGTTTCGTACTATTTGGGTGCATTCGGGACCGTTTCGTTGCCTTACGAAACTCGGTGCAAAATGGGCCGAACTTGTGCAAAAGTTCGTGCCACGAACTCACATCAGAATTTTTCGCAACAAATGCTCCTGAAACACCCAATCGGACCCTAAACCTTCATTTTGTTGCGTTTCGTACTATTTGGGTGCATTCTGGACCGTTTGGTTGCCTTACGAAACTCAGTGTAAAACGGGCCGAACTAGTGCAAAAGTTCGTGCCACGATGTCGTGACGGAACGTTTCGCAACAAACATACCTGAAACACCCAATCGGACCCTAAAATTACGTTTTGTTGCGTTTCGTACTGTTTGGGTGCATTCGGGACCGTTTGGTTGCCTTACGAAACTCGGTGCAAAATGGGCCGAACTTGTGCAAAAGGTCGTGCCATGAAGTCGCGTAGGAATTTTTCGCAACAAACACAGCTGAAACACCCCATCGGACCCTAAAATGACATTTTGTTGCGTTTCGTACTATTTGGGTGCATTCGGGACCGTTTGGTTGCCTTACGAAACTCGGTGCAAAACGGGCCGAACTAGTGGAAAAGTTCGTGCCACGAAGTCGCGTCGGAATTTTTCGCAACGAATGCACCCGATCCACCCCATCGGACCGAAAAATTGACGTTTTGTTGCATTTCGTACTATTTGGGTGCATTCGGGATCGTTTGGTTGCCTTACGAAACTCGGTGCAAAACGAGTCGAACTAGTTTAAAAGTTCGTACCACAAAGTCGCGTCGGAATTTTTTGCATCAAACGCACCCGATCCACCCCATTGGACCCTAAACTGATGTTTTGGTGTGTTTCGTACTATTTGGGTGTATTCGGGACCGTTTGGTTGCCTTACGAAACTCGGTGCAAAACGTGCCGAACTAGTGGAAAAGTTCGTGCCACGAAATCGCGTCGGAATTTTTTGCAACAAACGCACCCGATCCACCCCATTGGACCGTAAACTGACATTTTGTTGCATTTCATACTATTTGGGTGCATTCGGGATCGTTTGGTTGCCTTAAGAAACTCGGGGCAAAATGGGCCGAACTAGTGCAAAAGTTCGTACCACGAAGTCGCGTCGGAATTTTTCGCAACGAACGCACCCGATCCACCCCATTGGACCCTAAACTTATGTTTTTAGTGCATTTCGTACTATTTGGCTGCATTCGGGACCGTTTGGTTGCCTTACGAAACTCGGGGCAAAATGGGCCGAACTAGTGCAAAAGTTCGTACCACGAAATCGCGTCGGATTTTTCGCAACGGACGCACCCAATCCACCCCATTGGACCCTAAACTTATGTTTTGGTGTGTTTCGTACTATTTTTGGTGCATTCGGGACTGTTTGGTTGCCTTACGAAACTCGGTGCAAAACGGGCCGAACTTGTGCAAAAGCTCGTGCCACGAAATCGCGTCGGAATTTTTCGCAACAAATGCACCCGATATTGACGTTTTGTTGTGTTTCGTACTATTTGGGTGCATTCGGGACCGTTTTGTTGCCTTACGAAACTCGGTGCAAAATGGGCCGAACTTGTGCAAAAGTTCGTGCCACGAACTCACATCGGAATTTTTCGCAACAAACGCTCCTGAAACACCCAATCGGACCCTAAACTGACGTTTTGTTGCGTTTCGTACTATTTGGGTGCATTCGGGACCGTTTGGTTGCCTTACGAAACTCGGTGAAAACGGGCCGAACTAGTGCAAAAGTTCATGCCACGAAGTCGCGTCTGAATTTTTCGCAACGAACGCACCCGATCCACCCCATTGGACCCTAAACTGATGTTTTGGTGCGTTTCGTACTATTTGGCTGCATTCGGGACCGTTTGGTTGCCTTACGAAACTCGATGCAAAATGGGCCGAACTAGTGCAAAAGTTCGTACCACGAAATCGCGTCGGAATTTTTCGCAACGAACGCACCCAATCCACCCCATTGGACCCTAAACTTAAGTTTTGGTGCGTTTCGTACTATTTGGGTGCATTCGGGACCATTTGGTTGCCTTACGAAACTCGGTGCAAAACGGGCCAACTTGTGCAAAAGTTCGTGCCACGAAATCGCGTCGGAATTTTTCGCAACGAATGCACCCGACATTGACGTTTTGTTGTGTTTCGTACTATTTGGGTGCATTCGGGACCGTTTCGTTGCCTTACGAAACTCGGTGCAAAACGGGCCGAACTTGTGCAAAAGTTCGTGCCACGAACTCACATCGGAATTTTTCGCAACAAAGGCTCCTGAAACACCCAATCGGACCCTAAACTGACATTGTGTTGCCTTTTGTACTATTTGGGTGCATTCGGGACCGTTTGGTTGCCTTACGAAACTCGGTGAAAAACGGGCCGAATTAGTGCAAAAGTTCATGCCACGAAGTCGCGTCTGAATTTTTCGCAACGAACGCACCCGATCCACCCCATTGGACCCTAAACTGATGCTTTGGTGCGTTTTGTACTATTTGGGTGCATTCGGGGCCGTTTGGTTGCCTTACAAAACTCAGTGCAAAACGGGCCGAACTTGTGCAAAAGTTCGTGCCACGAAATCGCATCGGAATTTTTCGCAACAAACGCACCTGAAACACCCCATCGGACCCTAATCTGATGTTTTGTTGTGTTTCGTACTATTAGGGTGCATTCGGGACCATTTCGTTGCCTTATGAAACTTGGTGCAAAACAGGCCGAACTTGTGCAAAACTTCGTGCCACGAACTCACATCGGAATTTTTCGCAACAAACGCACCTTAAACACCCCATCATACCCTAAATTGATGTTTTGTTGTGTTTTGTACTATTAGGGTGCATTCGGGACCGTTTCGTTGCCTTACGAAACTCGGTGCAAAACGGGCCGAACTTGTGCAAAAGTTTGTGCCACGAAGTCACATCGGAATTTTTCGCAACAAACGCTCCTCAAACACCCCATCGGACCCTAAACAGACGTTTTGCTGCCTTTCGTACTATTTGGGTGCATTCGGGACCGTTTGGTTGCCTTACGAAACTCCGTGCAAAACGGGCCGAACAAGTGCAAAACTTCGTGCCACGAAGTCGCGTCAGAATTTTTCGCAATGAATGCACCCGATCCACGCCATTTAACCTTGAACAAAAGTTTTGGTGCGTTTCGTACTATTTGGGTGCATTTGGGACCGTTTGGTTGCCTTACGAAACTCGGTGCAAAACGGGCCGAACTTGTGCAAAAGGTCGTGCCACGAAGTCGCGTAGGAAATTTTCGCAACAAACACAGCTGAAACACCCTATCGGACCCTAAAATGACATTTTGTTGCGTTTCGTACTATTTGAGTACATTCGGTACCATTTGGTTGCCTTACGAAACTCGGTGCAAAACGGGCCGAACTAGTGCAAAAGTTCGTGCCACGAAGTCGCTTCGGAATTTTTCACAACGAACGCACCTGATCCCCATTGGACCGTAAACTGACGTTTTGTTGCGTTTCGTACTATTTGGGTGCATTCGGGACCATTTGGTTGCCGTATGAAACTCGGTGCAAAACGGGCCGAACTAGTGCAAAAGTTCGTGCCATGAAGTCGTGACGGAATGTTTCGCAACAAACACACCTGAAACATCCCATCGGACCCTAAAATGACGTTTTGTTGCGTTCGTACTATTTGGGTGCATTCGGGACTGTTTGGTTGCCTTACGAAACTCGGTGAAAAACGGGCCGAACTAGTACAAAAGTTAATGCCACGAAGTCGCGGCTGAATTTTTCGCAACGAACGCACCCGATCCACCCCATTGGACCCTAAACTGATGTTTTGGTGCATTTCGTACTATTTGGGTGCATTCGGAGGCCGTTTGGTTGCCTTACGAAACTCGGTGCAAAACGGGCCGAACTTGTGCAAAAGTTTGTGCCACGAAATCGCATCAGAATTTTTGGCGACAAACGCACCTGAAACACCCCATCGGACCCTAAACTGATGTCTTGTTGTGTTTCGTACTATTAGAGTGCATTCGGGACCGTTTCGTTGCCTTACGAAACTCGGTGCAAAACGGGCCGAACTTGTGCAAAAGTTCGTGCCACGAAGTCACGTCAGAATTTTTCGCAACAAACGCTGCTGAAACACCCCATCGGACCCTAAACTGACGTTTTGTTGCCTTTCGTACTATTTGGGTGCATTCGGGACCATTTGGTTGCCGTACGAAACTCGGTGCAAAACGGGCCGAACTAGTGCAAAAGTTCGTGCCACGAAGTCGTGACGGAATGTTTCGCAACAAACACACCTGAAACTCCCCATCGGACCCTAAAATTATGTTTTGTTGCGTTTCGTACTATTTGGGTGCATTCGGGACCGTTTGGTTGCCTTACGAAACTCCGTGCAAAACGGGCCGAACAAGTGCAAAACTTCGTGCCACGAAGTCGCGTCAGAATTTTTCGCAATGCATGCACCCGATCCACGCCATTTAACGTTGAACAAAAGTTTTGGTGTGTTTCGTACTATTTGGGTGCATTCGGGACCGTTTGGTTGCCTTACGAAACTCGGTGCAAAACGGGCCGAACTTGGGCAAAAGGTCGTGCCACAAAGTCGCGTAGGAATTTTTCGCAACAAACACAGCTGAAACACCCCCATCGGACCCTAAAATGACATTTTGTTGCGTTTCATACTATTTGAGTACATTCAGTACCATTTGGTTGCCTTACGAAACTCGGTGCGAAACGGGCCGAACTAGTGGAAAAGTTCGTGCCACGAAGTCGCGTCGGAATTTTTCACAACAAATGCACCCGATCCCCATTGGACCGTAAACCGACGTTTTGTTGCGTTTCGTACTATTTGGGTGCATTCGGGACCATTTGGTTGCCGTACGAAACTCGGTGCAAAATAGGCCGAACTAGTGCAAAAGTTCGTGCCACGAAGTCGTGACGGAATGTTTCGCAACAAACACACCTGAAACACCCCATCGGACCCTAAAATGACGTTTTGTTGCGTTCGTACTATTTGGGTGCATTCGGGACCGTTTGGTTGCCTTACGAAACTTGGTGAAAAACGGGCCGAACTAGTACAAAAGTTAATGCCATGAAGTTGCGGCTGAATTTTTCGCAACGAACGCACCCGATCCACCCCATTGGACCCTAAACTGACGTTTTGGTGCATTTCGTACTATTTGGGTGCATTCGGAGGCCGTTTGGTTGCCTTATGAAACTCTGTGCAAAACGGGCCGAACTTGTGCAAAAGTTCGTGCCACGAAATCGCATCAGAATTTTTCGTGACAAACGCACCTTAAACACCCCATCGGACCCTAATATGATGATTTGTTGTGTTTCGTACTATTATGGTGCATTCGGGACCATTTCGTTGCCTTACGAAACTCGGTGCAAAACGGGCCGAACTTGTGCAAAAGTTCGTGCCACGAACTCACTTCGGAATTTTCGCAACAAACGCACCTGAGACACCCCATCGGACCCTAAACTGATGTTTTGTTGTGTTTCGTACTATTAGGGTGCATTCGGGACCGTTTCGTTGCCTTACGAAACTCGGTGCAAAACGGGCCGAACTAGTGCAAAAGTTCGTGCCACGCAGTCGTGTCGGAATTTTTCGCAACAAACGCACCCGATCCACCCCATTGGACCATAAACTGACATTTTGTTGCATTTCGTACTATTTGGGTGCATTCGGGATCGTTTGGTTGCCTTAAGAAACTCGGGGCAAATTGGGCCGAACTAGTGCAAAAGTTCGTACCACGAAGTCGCGTCGGAATTTTTCGCAATGAACGCACCCGATCCACCCCATTGGACCCTAAACTTATGTTTTTAGTGCATTTCGTACTATTTGGCTGCATTCGGGACCGTTTGGTTGCCTTACGAAACTCGGGGCAAAATGGGCCGAACTAGTGCAAAAGTTCGTACCACGAAATCGCGTCGAAATTTTTCGCAATGAACGCACCCAATCCACCCCATTGGACCCTAAACTTATGTTTTGGTGTGTTTCGTACTATTTTTGGTGCATTCGGGACTGTTTGGTTGCCTTACGAAACTCGGTGCAAAACGGGCCGAACTTGTGCAAAACTTCGTGCCACGAAATCGCGTCGGAATTTTTCACAACGAATGCACCCGATATTGACGTTTTGTTGTGTTTCATACTATTTGGGTGCATTCGGGACCGTTTCGTTGCCTTACGAAACTCGGTGCAAAACGGGCCGAACTTGTGCAAAAGTTTGTGCCACGAACTCACATCGGAATTTTTCGCAACAAACGCTCCTGTTACACCCAATCGGACCCTAAACTGACGTTTTGTTGCGTTTCGTACTATTTGGGTGCATTCGGGACCGTTTGGTTGCCTTACGAAACTCGGTGAAAACAGGCCGAACTAGTGCAAAAGTTCATGCCACGAAGTCGCGTCTGAATTTTTCACAACGAACGCACCCGATCCACCCCATTGGACCCTAAACTGATGTTTTGGTGCGTTTCGTACTATTTGGCTGCATTCGGGACCGTTTGGTTGCCTTACGAAACTCGATGCAAAATGGGCCGAACTAGTGCAAAAGTTCGTACCGCGAAATCGCGTCGGAATTTTCGCAACGAACGCACCCAATCCACCCCATTGGACCCTAAACTTATGTTTTGGTGCGTTTCATACTATTTGGGTGCATTCGGGACCGTTTGGTTGCCTTACGAAACTCAGTGCAAAACGGCCGAACAAGTGCAAAAGTTCGTGCCACGAAGTCGCGTCAGAATTTTTCGCAATGAATGCACCCGATCCACCCCATCGGACCCTAAAATGATGTTTTGTTGAGTTTCGTACTGTTTGGATGCATTCGGGACCGTTTGGTTGCCTTACGAAACTCGGTGCAAAACGGGCCGAACTTGTTCAAAAGGTCGTGCCACGAAGTCGCGTAGGAATTTTTCGCAACAAACACAGCTGAAACACCCCATCGGACCCTAAAATGACATTTTGTTGTGTTTCGTACTATTTGAGTGCATTCGGTACCATTTGGTTGCCTTACGAAACTCGGTGCAAAATGGGCCGAACTAGTGGAAAAGTTCGTGCCACGAAGTCGCGTCGGAATTTTTCGCAACGAACGCACCCGATCCCCATTGGACCGTAAACTGACGTTTTGTTGCATTTCGTACTATTTGGGTGCATTCGGGATCGTTTGGTTGCCTTACGAAACTCAGTGCAAAACGGGCCGAACTAGGGCAAAAGTTCGTACCACGAAGTCGCGTCGGAATTTTTTGCAACGAACGCACCCAATCCAACCCATTGGACCCTACACTTATGTTTTGGTGCGTTTCGTACTATTTAGGTGCATTCGGGACCATTTGGTTGCCTTACGAAACTTGGTGCAAAATGGGCCGAACTTGTGAAAAGTTCGTGCCACGAAATCGCGTCGGAATTATTCGCAACGAATGCACCCAATATTACCATTTTATTGTGTTTCGTACTATTTGGGTGCATTCGGGACCGTTTCGTTGCCTTACGAAACTCGGTGCAAAACGGGCCGAACTTGTGCAAAAGTTCGTGCCACGAACTCACATCGGAATTTTTCGCAACAAATGCTCCTGAAACACCCAATCGGACCCTAAACCTTCATTTTGTTGCGTTTCGTACTATTTGGGTGCATTCGGGACCGTTTGGTTGCCTTACGAAACTCGGTGCAAAACGGGCCGAACTAGTGCAAAAGTTCGTACCACGAAGTCGTGGCAGAATGTTTCGCAACAAACATACCTGAAACACCCCATCGGACCCTAAAATGACGTTTTGTTGCGTTTCGTACTGTTTGGGTGCATTCGGGACCGTTTTTGTTGCCTTACGAAACTCGGTGCAAAATGGGCCGAACTTGTGCAAAAGGTCGTGCCACGAAGTCGCGTTGGAATTTTTCGCAACAAACACAGCTGAAACACCCCATCGGACCCTAAAATGACATTTTGTTGCGTTTCGTACTATTTGGGTGCATTAGGGTCCGTTTGGTTGCCTTACGAAACTCGGTGCAAAACGGGCCGAACTAGTGGAAAAGTTCGTGCCACGAAGTCGCGTCGGAATTTTTCGCAACGAACGCACCCGATCCACCCCATTGGACCGTAAATTAACGTTTTCTTGCATTTCGTAATATTTGGGTGCATTCGGGATCGTTTGGTTGCCTTACGAAACTCGGTGCAAAACGAGTCGAACTAGTTTAAAAGTTCGTACCAAAAAGTCGCGTTGGAATTTTTCGCATCAAATGCACCCGATCCACCCCATTGGACCCTCAACTGATGTTTTGGTGCGTTTCATACTATTTTGGTGCATTCAGGACCGTTTGGTTGCCTTGCGAAACTCGGTGCAAAACGGGCCGAACTAGTGGAAAAGTTCGTGCCACGAAGTCGTGTCGGAATTTTTCGCAACAAACGCACCCGATCCACCCCATTGGACCGTAAACTGACGTTTTGTTGCATTTCGAACTATTTGGGTGCATTCGGGATCGTTTGGTTGCCTTAAGAAACTCGGGGCAAAATGGGCCGAACTAGTGGAAAAGTTCGTACCACGAAGTCGCGTCGGAATTTTTCGCAACGAACGCACCCGATCCACCCCATTGGACCCTAAACTTATGTTTTGGTGCGTTTCGTACTATTTGGGTGCATTCGGGACCGTTTGGTTGGCTTACGAAACTCGGTGCAAAAAGGGGCCGAACTTGTGCAAAAGGTCGTGCACGAAGTCGCGTAGGAATTTTTCGCAACAAACACAGCTGAAACACCCCATCGGACCCTAAAATGACATTTTGTTGCGTTTCGTACTATTTGAGTACATTCGGTACCATTTGGATGCCTTACGAAACTCGGTGCAAAACGGGCCGAACTAGTGGAAAAGTTCGTGCCACGAAGTCGCGTCGGAATTTTTCACAACGAACGCACCCGATCCCCATTGGACCGTAAACTGACGTTTTGTTGCATTTCGTACTATTTGGGTGCATTCGGGACCATTTGGTTGCCGTACGAAACTCGGTGCAAAACGGGCCGAACTAGTGCAAAAGTTCGTGCCACGAAGTCGTGACGGAATGTTTCGCAACAAACACACCTGAAACACCCCATCGGACCCTAAAATGACGTTTTGTTGCGTTCGTACTATTTGGGTGCATTCGGGACCGTTTGGTTGCCTTACGAAACTCGGTGAAAAAAGGGCCGAACTAGTACAAAAGTTAATGCCACGAAGTCGCGGCTGAATTTTTCGCAACGAACGCACCCGATCCACCCCATTGGACTCTAAACTGATGTTTTGGTGCATTTCGTACTATTTGGGTGCATTCGGAGGCCGTTTGGTTGCCTTACGAAACTCGGTACAAAACGGGCCGAACTTGTGCAAAAGTTCGTGCCACGAAATCGCATCAGAATTTTTGGCGACAAACGCACCTAAAACACCCCATCGGACCCTAAACTGATGTTTTGTTGTGTTTCTTACTATTAGGGTGCATTCGGGACCGTTTGGTTGCCTTACGAAACTCAGTGCAAAACGGGCCGAACAAGTGCAAAAGTTCGTGCCACGAAGTCGCGTCAGAATTTTTCGCAATTAATGCACCCAATCCACCCCATCGGACCCTAAAATGACATTTTGTTGAGTTTCGTACTGTTTGGATGCATTCGGAACCGTTTGGTTGCCTTACGAAACTCGGTGCAAAACGGGCCGAACTTGTTCAAAAGGTAGTGCCACGAAGTCGCGTAGCAATTTTTCGCAACAAACACAGCTGAGACACCCCATCGGACCCTAAAATGACATTTTGTTGTGTTTCGTACTATTTGGGTGCATTAGGGACCGTTTGGTTGCCTTACGAAACTCGGTGCAAAACGGGCCGAACTAGTGGAAAAGTTCGTGCCACGAAGTCGCGTCGGAATTTTTCGCAACGAACGCACCCGATCCGCCCCATTGGACCGTAAATTAACGTTTTGTTGCATTTCGTACTATTTGGGTGCATTCGGGATCGTTTGGTTGCCTTACGAAACTCGGTGCAAAACGAGTCGAACTAGTTTAAAAGTTCGTACCACAAAGTCGCGTCGGAATTTTTCGCATCAAATGCACCTGATCCACACCATTGGACCCTCAACTGATGTTTTGGTGCGTTTCATACTGTTTGGGTGCATTCGGGACCGTTTGGTTGCCTTACGAAACTCGGTGCAAAACGGGCCGAACTAGTGGAAAAGTTCGTGCCACGAAGTCGCGTCGGAATTTTTCGCAACAAACGCACCCGATCCACCCCATTGGACCGTAAACTGACGTTTTGTTGCATTTCGTACTATTTGGGTGCATTCGGGATCGTTTGGTTGCCTTAAGAAACTCGGGGCAAAATGGGCCGAACTAGTGCAAAAGTTCGTACCACGAAGTCGCGTCGGAATTTTTCGCCACGAACGCACCCGATCCACCCCATTGGACCCTAAACTTATGTTTTGGTGCGTTTCGTACTATTTGGGTGCATTGGGGACCGTTTGGTTGCCTTACGAAACTCGGTGCAAAACGGGCCGAACTTTTGCAAAAGGTCGTGCCACGAAGTCGCGTAGGAATTTTTCGCAACAAACACAGCTGAAACACCCCATCGGACCCTAAAATGACATTTTGTTGCGTTTCGTACTATTTGAGTACATTCAGTACCATTTGGATGCCTTACAAAACTCGGTGCAAAACGGGCCGAACTAGTGGAAAAGTTCGTGCCACGAAGTCGCGTCGGAATTTTTCACAACGAACGCACCCGATCCCCATTGGACCGTAAACTGACGTTTTGTTGCGTTTCGTACTATTTGGGTGCTTTCGGGACCATTTGGTTGCCGTACGAACTCGGTGCAAAACGGGCCAAACTAGTGCAAAAGTTCGTGCCACGAAGTCGTGACGGAATGTTTCGCAACAAACACACCTGAAACACCCCATCGGACCCTAAAATGACGTTTTGTTGCGTTCGTACTATTTGGGTGCATTCGGGACCGTTTGGTTGCCTTACGAAACTCGGTGAAAAACGGGCCGAACTAGTACAAAAGTTAATGCCACGAAGTCGCGGCTGAATTTTTCGCAACGAATGCACCCGATCCACCCCATTGGACCCTAAACTGATGTTTTGGTGCATTTCGTACTATTTGGGTGCATTCGGAGGCCGTTTGGTTGCCTTACGAAACTCGGTGCAAAACGGGCCGAACTTGTGCAAAAGTTCGTGCCACGAAATCGCATTAGAATTTTAGGCGACAAACGCACCTGAAACACCCCATTGGACCCTAAACTGATGTTTTGTTGTGTTTCTTACTATTAGGGTGCATTCGGGACCGTTTGGTTGCCTTACGAAACTCAGTGCAAAACGGGCCGAACAAGTGCAAAATTTCGTACCACGAAGTCGCGTCAGAATTTTTTGCAATTAATGCACCCAATCCACCCCATCGGACCCTAAAATGACATTTTGTTGAGTTTCGTACTGTTTGGATGCATTCGGGACCGTTTGGTTGCCTTACGAAACTCGGTGCAAAACGGGCCGAACTTGTTCAAAAGGTAGTGCCACGAAGTCGCGTAGCAATTTTTCGCAACAAACACAGCTGAAACACCCCATCGGACCCTAAAATGACATTTTGTTGCGTTTCATACTATTTGGGTGCATTAGGGACCGTTTGGTTGCCTTACGAAACTCGGTGCAAAACGGGCCGAACTAGTGGAAAAGTTCGTGCCACGAAGTCGCGTCGGTATTTGTCGCAACGAACGCACCCGATCCACCCCATTGAACCGTAAATTAACGTTTTGTTGCATTTCGTACTATTTGGGTGCATTCGGGATCGTTTGGTTGCCTTAAGAAACTCGGTGCAAAACGAGTCGAACTAGTTTAAAAGTTCGTACCACAAAGTCGCGTCGGAATTTTTCGCATCAAATGCACCCGATCCACCCCATTGGACCCTCAACTGATGTTTTGGTGCGTTTCATACTATTTGGGTGCATTCGGGACCGTTTGGTTGCCTTACGAAACTCGGTGCAAAACGGGCCGAACAAGTGGAAAAGTTCGTGCCACGAAGTCGCGTCGGAATTTTTCGCAACAAACGCACCCGATCCACCCCATTGGACCATAAACTGACGTTTTGTTGCATTTCGTACTATTTGGGTGCATTCGGGATCGTTTGGTTGCCTTAAGAAACTCGGGGCAAAATGGGCCGAACTAGTGCAAAAGTTCATACCACGAAGTCGCGTCGGAATTTTTCGCAACGAACGCACCCGATCCACCCCATTGGACCCTAAACTTATGTTTTGTTGCGTTTCGTACTATTTGGGTGCATTTGGGACCGTTTGGTTGCCTTACGAAACTCGGTGCAAAACGGGCCGAACTTGTGCAAAAGGTCGTGCCATGAAGTCGCGTAGGAATTTTTCGCAACAAACGCACCTTAAACACCCCATCGGACCCTAATCTGATGTTTTGTTGTGTTTCGTACTATTAGGGTGCATTCGGGACCGTTTCGTTGCCTTACGAAACTCGGTGCAAAACGGGCCGAACTTGTGCAAAAGTTCGTGCCACGAACTCACATCGGAATTTTCGCGACAAACGCACCTGAGACACCACATCGGACCCTAAACTGATGTTTTGTTGTGTTTCGTACTATTAGGGTGCATTCGGGACCGTTTCGTTGCCTTACGAAACTCGGTGCAAAACGGGCCGAACTAGTGCAAAAGTTCGTGCCACGAAGTCGTGACGGAATGTTTCGCAACAAACACACCTGAAACACCCCATCGGACCCTAAAATGACATTTTGTTGCGTTTCGTACTATTTGGGTGCATTCGGGACCGTTTGGTTGCCTTACGAAACTCAGTGCAAAACGGGCCGAACAAGTGCAAAAGTTCGTGCCATGAAGTCGCGTCAGAATTTTTCGCAATGAATGCACCCGATCCACCCCATCGGACCCTAAAATGACGTTTTGTTGAGTTTTGTACTATTTGGATGCATTCGGGACCGTTTGGTTGCCTTACGAAACTCGGTGCAAAACGGGCCGAACTTGTTCAAAAGGTCGTGCCACGAAGTCGCGTAGGAATTTTTCGCAACAAACACAGCTGAAACACCCCATCGGACCCTAAAATGACATTTTGTTGCATTTCGTACTATTTGAGTGCATTCGGTACCATTTGGTTGCCTTACAAAACTCGGTGCAAAACGGGCCGAACTAGTGGAAAAGTTCGTGCCACGAAGTCGCGTCGGAATTTTTCGCAACGAACGCACCCGATCCCCATTGGACCATAAACTGACGTTTTGTTGCATTTCGTACTATTTGGGTGCATTCGGGATCATTTGGTTGCCTTACGAAACTCGGTGCAAAACGGGCCGAACTAGGGCAAAAGTTCGTACCACGAAGTCGCGTCAGAATTTTTCGCAACGAACGCACCCGATCCAACCCATTGGACCCTACACTTATGTTTTGGTGCGTTTCGTACTATTTAGGTGCATTCGGGACCATTTGGTTGCCTTACGAAACTTGGTGCAAAACGGGCCGAACTTGTGAAAAGCTCGTGCCACGAAATCGCATCGGAATTATTCGCAACGAATGCACCCAATATTACCATTTTGTTGTGTTTCGTACTATTTGGGTGCATTCGGGACCGTTTGGTTGCCTTACGAAACTCGGTGCAAAACGGGCCGAACTAGTGGAAAAGTTTGTGCCACGAAGTCGCGTCGGAATTTTTCGCAACGAACGCACCCGATCCACCCCATTGGACCGTAAATTGATGTTTTGGTGCATTTCGTACTATTTGGGTGCATTCGGAGGCCGTTTGGTTGCCTTACGAAACTCGGTACAAAACGGGCCGAACTTGTGCAAAAGTTCGTGCCATGAAATCGCATCAGAATTTTTGGCGACAAACGCACCTGAAACACCCCATCGGACCCTAAACTGATGTTTTGTTGTGTTTCTTACTATTAGGGTGCATTCGGGAGCGTTTGGTTGCCTTACGAAACTCAGTGCAAAACGGGCCGAACAAGTGCAAAAGTTCGTGCCACGAAGTCGCGTCAGAATTTTTCGCAATTAATGCACCCAATCCACCCCATCGGACCCTAAAATGACGTTTTGTTGAGTTTCGTACTGTTTGG
This sequence comes from Panicum virgatum, assembly GCF_016808335.1. Taxonomy (NCBI): domain Eukaryota; kingdom Viridiplantae; phylum Streptophyta; class Magnoliopsida; order Poales; family Poaceae; genus Panicum; species Panicum virgatum. The sequence goes on along the minus strand of NC_053150.1, from coordinate 15,634,211 downwards.
ATGCATTCGGAACCGTTTGGTTGCCTTACGAAACTCGGTGCAAAACTGGCCGAACTTGTTCAAAAGGTAGTGCCACGAAGTCGCGTAGCAATTTTTCGCAACAAACACAGCTGAGACACCCCATCGGACCCTAAAATGACATTTTGTTGTGTTTCGTACTATTTGGGTGCATTAGGGACCGTTTGGTTGCCTTACGAAACTCGGTGCAAAACGGGCCGAACTAGTGGAAAAGTTCGTGCCACGAAGTCGCGTCGGAATTTTTCGCAACGAACGCACCCGATCCGCCCCATTGGACCGTAAATTAACGTTTTGTTGCATTTCGTACTATTTGGGTGCATTCGGGATCGTTTGGTTGCCTTACGAAACTCGGTGCAAAACGAGTCGAACTAGTTTAAAAGTTCGTACCACAAAGTCGCGTCGGAATTTTTCGCATCAAATGCACCTGATCCACACCATTGGACCCTCAACTGATGTTTTGGTGCGTTTCATACTGTTTGGGTGCATTCGGGACCGTTTGGTTGCCTTACGAAACTCGGTGCAAAACGGGCCGAACTAGTGGAAAAGTTCGTGCCACGAAGTCGCGTCGGAATTTTTCGCAACAAACGCACCCGATCCACCCCATTGGACCGTAAACTGACGTTTTGTTGCATTTCGTACTATTTGGGTGCATTCGGGATCGTTTGGTTGCCTTAAGAAACTCGGGGCAAAATGGGCCGAACTAGTGCAAAAGTTCGTACCACGAAGTCGCGTCGGAATTTTTCGCCACGAACGCACCCGATCCACCCCATTGGACCCTAAACTTATGTTTTGGTGCGTTTCGTACTATTTGGGTGCATTGGGGACCGTTTGGTTGCCTTACGAAACTCGGTGCAAAACGGGCCGAACTTGTGCAAAAGGTCGTGCCACGAAGTCGCGTAGGAATTTTTCGCAACAAACACAGCTGAAACACCCCATCGGACCCTAAAATGACATTTTGTTGCGTTTCGTACTATTTGAGTACATTCAGTACCATTTGGATGCCTTACAAAACTCGGTGCAAAACGGGCCGAACTAGTGGAAAAGTTCGTGCCACGAAGTCGCGTCGGAATTTTTCACAACGAACGCACCCGATCCCCATTGGACCGTAAACTGACGTTTTGTTGCGTTTCGTACTATTTGGGTGCATTCGGGACCATTTGGTTGCCGTACGAACTCGGTGCAAAACGGGCCGAACTAGTGCAAAAGTTCGTGCCACGAAGTCGTGACGGAATGTTTCGCAACAAACACACCTGAAACACCCCATCGGACCCTAAAATGACGTTTTGTTGCGTTCGTACTATTTGGGTGCATTCGGGACCGTTTGGTTGCCTTACGAAACTCGGTGAAAAACGGGCCGAACTAGTACAAAAGTTAATGCCACGAAGTCGCGGCTGAATTTTTCGCAACGAATGCACCCGATCCACCCCATTGGACCCTAAACTGATGTTTTGGTGCATTTCGTACTATTTGGGTGCATTCGGAGGCCGTTTGGTTGCCTTACGAAACTCGGTGCAAAACGGGCCGAACTTGTGCAAAAGTTCGTGCCACGAAATCGCATTAGAATTTTAGGCGACAAACGCACCTGAAACACCCCATCGGACCCTAAACTGATGTTTTGTTGTGTTTCTTACTATTAGGGTGCATTCGGGACCGTTTGGTTGCCTTACGAAACTCAGTGCAAAACGGGCCGAACAAGTGCAAAATTTCGTACCACGAAGTCGCGTCAGAATTTTTTGCAATTAATGCACCCAATCCACCCCATCGGACCCTAAAATGACATTTTGTTGAGTTTCGTACTGTTTGGATGCATTCGGGACCGTTTGGTTGCCTTACGAAACTCGGTGCAAAACGGGCCGAACTTGTTCAAAAGGTAGTGCCACGAAGTCGCGTAGCAATTTTTCGCAACAAACACAGCTGAAACACCCCATCGGACCCTAAAATGACATTTTGTTGCGTTTCATACTATTTGGGTGCATTAGGGACCGTTTGGTTGCCTTACGAAACTCGGTGCAAAACGGGCCGAACTAGTGGAAAAGTTCGTGCCACGAAGTCGCGTCGGTATTTGTCGCAACGAACGCACCCGATCCACCCCATTGAACCGTAAATTAACGTTTTGTTGCATTTCGTACTATTTGGGTGCATTCGGGATCGTTTGGTTGCCTTAAGAAACTCGGTGCAAAACGAGTCGAACTAGTTTAAAAGTTCGTACCACAAAGTCGCGTCGGAATTTTTCGCATCAAATGCACCCGATCCACCCCATTGGACCCTCAACTGATGTTTTGGTGCGTTTCATACTATTTGGGTGCATTCGGGACCGTTTGGTTGCCTTACGAAACTCGGTGCAAAACAGGCCGAACAAGTGGAAAAGTTCGTGCCACGAAGTCGCGTCGGAATTTTTCGCAACAAACGCACCCGATCCACCCCATTGGACCGTAAACTGACGTTTTGTTGCATTTCGTACTATTTGGGTGCATTCGGGATCGTTTGGTTGCCTTAAGAAACTCGGGGCAAAATGGGCCGAACTAGTGCAAAAGTTCATACCACGAAGTCGCGTCGGAATTTTTCGCAACGAACGCACCCGATCCACCCCATTGGACCCTAAACTTATGTTTTGTTGCGTTTCGTACTATTTGGGTGCATTTGGGACCGTTTGGTTGCCTTACGAAACTCGGTGCAAAACGGGCCGAACTTGTGCAAAAGGTCGTGCCATGAAGTCGCGTAGGAATTTTTCGCAACAAACGCACCTTAAACACCCCATCGGACCCTAATCTGATGTTTTGTTGTGTTTCGTACTATTAGGGTGCATTCGGGACCGTTTCGTTGCCTTACGAAACTCGGTGCAAAACGGGCCGAACTTGTGCAAAAGTTCGTGCCACGAACTCACATCGGAATTTTCGCGACAAACGCACCTGAGACACCACATCGGACCCTAAACTGATGTTTTGTTGTGTTTCGTACTATTAGGGTGCATTCGGGACCGTTTCGTTGCCTTACGAAACTCGGTGCAAAACGGGCCGAACTAGTGCAAAAGTTCGTGCCACGAAGTCGTGACGGAATGTTTCGCAACAAACACACCTGAAACACCCCATCGGACCCTAAAATGACATTTTGTTGCGTTTCGTACTATTTGGGTGCATTCGGGACCGTTTGGTTGCCTTACGAAACTCAGTGCAAAACGGGCCGAACAAGTGCAAAAGTTCGTGCCATGAAGTCGCGTCAGAATTTTTCGCAATGAATGCACCCGATCCACCCCATCGGACCCTAAAATGACGTTTTGTTGAGTTTTGTACTATTTGGATGCATTCGGGACCGTTTGGTTGCCTTACGAAACTCAGTGCAAAACGGGCCGAACTTGTTCAAAAGGTCGTGCCACGAAGTCGCGTAGGAATTTTTCGCAACAAACACAGCTGAAACACCCCATCGGACCCTAAAATGACATTTTGTTGCATTTCGTACTATTTGAGTGCATTCGGTACCATTTGGTTGCCTTACAAAACTCGGTGCAAAACGGGCCGAACTAGTGGAAAAGTTCGTGCCACGAAGTCGCGTCGGAATTTTTCGCAACGAACGCACCCGATCCCCATTGGACCATAAACTGACGTTTTGTTGCATTTCGTACTATTTGGGTGCATTCGGGATCGTTTGGTTGCCTTACGAAACTCGGTGCAAAACGGGCCGAACTAGGGCAAAAGTTCGTACCACGAAGTCGCGTCAGAATTTTTCGCAACGAACGCACCCGATCCAACCCATTGGACCCTACACTTATGTTTTGGTGCGTTTCGTACTATTTAGGTGCATTCGGGACCATTTGGTTGCCTTACGAAACTTGGTGCAAAACGGGCCGAACTTGTGAAAAGCTCGTGCCACGAAATCGCATCGGAATTATTCGCAACGAATGCACCCAATATTACCATTTTGTTGTGTTTCGTACTATTTGGGTGCATTCGGGACCGTTTGGTTGCCTTACGAAACTCGGTGCAAAACGGGCCGAACTAGTGGAAAAGTTTGTGCCACGAAGTCGCGTCGGAATTTTTCGCAACGAACGCACCCGATCCACCCCATTGGACCGTAAATTGATGTTTTGGTGCATTTCGTACTATTTGGGTGCATTCGGAGGCCGTTTGGTTGCCTTACGAAACTCGGTACAAAACGGGCCGAACTTGTGCAAAAGTTCGTGCCACGAAATCGCATCAGAATTTTTGGCGACAAACGCACCTGAAACACCCCATCGGACCCTAAACTGATGTTTTGTTGTGTTTCTTACTATTAGGGTGCATTCGGGACCGTTTGGTTGCCTTACGAAACTCAGTGCAAAACGGGCCGAACAAGTGCAAAAGTTCGTGCCACGAAGTCGCGTCAGAATTTTTCGCAATTAATGCACCCAATCCACCCCATCGGACCCTAAAATGACGTTTTGTTGAGTTTCGTACTGTTTGGATGCATTCGGAACCGTTTGGTTGCCTTACGAAACTCGGTGCAAAACTGGCCGAACTTGTTCAAAAGGTAGTGCCACGAAGTCGCGTAGCAATTTTTCGCAACAAACACAGCTGAGACACCCCATCGGACCCTAAAATGACATTTTGTTGTGTTTCGTACTATTTGGGTGCATTAGGGACCGTTTGGTTGCCTTACGAAACTCGGTGCAAAACGGGCCGAACTAGTGGAAAAGTTCGTGCCACGAAGTCGCGTCGGAATTTTTCGCAACGAACGCACCCGATCCGCCCCATTGGACCGTAAATTAACGTTTTGTTGCATTTCGTACTATTTGGGTGCATTCGGGATCGTTTGGTTGCCTTACGAAACTCGGTGCAAAACGAGTCGAACTAGTTTAAAAGTTCGTACCACAAAGTCGCGTCGGAATTTTTCGCATCAAATGCACCTGATCCACACCATTGGACCCTCAACTGATGTTTTGGTGCGTTTCATACTGTTTGGGTGCATTCGGGACCGTTTGGTTGCCTTACGAAACTCGGTGCAAAACGGGCCGAACTAGTGGAAAAGTTCGTGCCACGAAGTCGCGTCGGAATTTTTCGCAACAAACGCACCCGATCCACCCCATTGGACCGTAAACTGACGTTTTGTTGCATTTCGTACTATTTGGGTGCATTCGGGATCGTTTGGTTGCCTTAAGAAACTCGGGGCAAAATGGGCCGAACTAGTGCAAAAGTTCGTACCACGAAGTCGCGTCGGAATTTTTCGCCACGAACGCACCCGATCCACCCCATTGGACCCTAAACTTATGTTTTGGTGCGTTTCGTACTATTTGGGTGCATTGGGGACCGTTTGGTTGCCTTACGAAACTCGGTGCAAAACGGGCCGAACTTGTGCAAAAGGTCGTGCCACGAAGTCGCGTAGGAATTTTTCGCAACAAACACAGCTGAAACACCCCATCGGACCCTAAAATGACATTTTGTTGCGTTTCGTACTATTTGAGTACATTCAGTACCATTTGGATGCCTTACAAAACTCGGTGCAAAACGGGCCGAACTAGTGGAAAAGTTCGTGCCACGAAGTCGCGTCGGAATTTTTCACAACGAACGCACCCGATCCCCATTGGACCGTAAACTGACGTTTTGTTGCGTTTCGTACTATTTGGGTGCATTCGGGACCATTTGGTTGCCGTACGAACTCGGTGCAAAACGGGCCGAACTAGTGCAAAAGTTCGTGCCACGAAGTCGTGACGGAATGTTTCGCAACAAACACACCTGAAACACCCCATCGGACCCTAAAATGACGTTTTGTTGCGTTCGTACTATTTGGGTGCATTCGGGACCGTTTGGTTGCCTTACGAAACTCGGTGAAAAACGGGCCGAACTAGTACAAAAGTTAATGCCACGAAGTCGCGGCTGAATTTTTCGCAACGAATGCACCCGATCCACCCCATTGGACCCTAAACTGATGTTTTGGTGCATTTCGTACTATTTGGGTGCATTCGGAGGCCGTTTGGTTGCCTTACGAAACTCGGTGCAAAACGGGCCGAACTTGTGCAAAAGTTCGTGCCACGAAATCGCATTAGAATTTTAGGCGACAAACGCACCTGAAACACCCCATCGGACCCTAAACTGATGTTTTGTTGTGTTTCTTACTATTAGGGTGCATTCGGGACCGTTTGGTTGCCTTACGAAACTCAGTGCAAAACGGGCCGAACAAGTGCAAAATTTCGTACCACGAAGTCGCGTCAGAATTTTTTGCAATTAATGCACCCAATCCACCCCATCGGACCCTAAAATGACATTTTGTTGAGTTTCGTACTGTTTGGATGCATTCGGGACCGTTTGGTTGCCTTACGAAACTCGGTGCAAAACGGGCCGAACTTGTTCAAAAGGTAGTGCCACGAAGTCGCGTAGCAATTTTTCGCAACAAACACAGCTGAAACACCCCATCGGACCCTAAAATGACATTTTGTTGCGTTTCATACTATTTGGGTGCATTCGGGACCGTTTGGTTGCCTTACGAAACTCGGTGCAAAACGGGCCGAACTAGTGGAAAAGTTCGTGCCACGAAGTCGCGTCGGAATTTTTCGCATCAAATGCACCCGATCCACCCCATTGGACCCTCAACTGATGTTTTGGTGCGTTTCATACTATTTGGGTGCATTCGGGACCGTTTGGTTGCCTTACGAAACTCGGTGCAAAACGGGCCGAACAAGTGGAAAAGTTCGTGCCACGAAGTCGCGTCGGAATTTTTCGCAACAAACGCACCCGATCCACCCCATTGGACCGTAAACTGACGTTTTGTTGCATTTCGTACTATTTGGGTGCATTCGGGATCGTTTGGTTGCCTTAAGAAACTCGGGGCAAAATGGGCCGAACTAGTGCAAAAGTTCATACCACGAAGTCGCGTCGGAATTTTTCGCAACGAACGCACCCGATCCACCCCATTGGACCCTAAACTTATGTTTTGTTGCGTTTCGTACTATTTGGGTGCATTTGGGACCGTTTGGTTGCCTTACGAAACTCGGTGCAAAACGGGTCGAACTTGTGCAAAAGGTCGTGCCATGAAGTCGCGTAGGAATTTTTCGCAACAAACGCACCTTAAACACCCCATCGGACCCTAATCTGATGTTTTGTTGTGTTTCGTACTATTAGGGTGCATTCGGGACCGTTTCGTTGCCTTACGAAACTCGGTGCAAAACGGGCCGAACTTGTGCAAAAGTTCGTGCCACGAACTCACATCGGAATTTTCGCGACAAACGCACCTGAGACACCACATCGGACCCTAAACTGATGTTTTGTTGTGTTTCGTACTATTAGGGTGCATTCGGGACCGTTTCGTTGCCTTACGAAACTCGGTGCAAAACGGGCCGAACTAGTGCAAAAGTTCGTGCCACGAAGTCGTGACGGAATGTTTCGCAACAAACACACCTGAAACACCCCATCGGACCCTAAAATGACATTTTGTTGCGTTTCGTACTATTTGGGTGCATTCGGGACCGTTTGGTTGCCTTACGAAACTCAGTGCAAAACGGGCCGAACAAGTGCAAAAGTTCGTGCCATGAAGTCGCGTCAGAATTTTTCGCAATGAATGCACCCGATCCACCCCATCGGACCCTAAAATGACGTTTTGTTGAGTTTTGTACTATTTGGATGCATTCGGGACCGTTTGGTTGCCTTACGAAACTCGGTGCAAAACGGGCCGAACTTGTTCAAAAGGTCGTGCCACGAAGTCGCGTAGGAATTTTTCGCAACAAACACAGCTGAAACACCCCATCGGACCCTAAAATGACATTTTGTTGCATTTCGTACTATTTGAGTGCATTCGGTACCATTTGGTTGCCTTACAAAACTCGGTGCAAAACGGGCCGAACTAGTGGAAAAGTTCGTGCCACGAAGTCGCGTCGGAATTTTTCGCAACGAACGCAACCGATCCCCATTGGACCATAAACTGACGTTTTGTTGCATTTCGTACTATTTGGGTGCATTCGGGATCGTTTGGTTGCCTTACGAAACTCGGTGCAAAACGGGCCGAACTAGGGCAAAAGTTCGTACCACGAAGTCGCGTCAGAATTTTTCGCAACGAACGCACCCGATCCAACCCATTGGACCCTACACTTATGTTTTGGTGCGTTTCGTACTATTTAGGTGCATTCGGGACCATTTGGTTGCCTTACGAAACTTGGTGCAAAACGGGCCGAACTTGTGAAAAGCTCGTGCCACGAAATCGCATCGGAATTATTCGCAACGAATGCACCCAATATTACCGTTTTGTTGTGTTTCGTACTATTTGGGTGCATTCGGGACCGTTTGGTTGCCTTACGAAACTCGGTGCAAAACGGGCCGAACTAGTGGAAAAGTTTGTGCCACGAAGTCGCGTCGGAATTTTTCGCAACGAACGCACCCGATCCACCCCATTGGACCGTAAATTGATGTTTTGGTGCGTTTCGTACTATTTGGGTGCATTCGGGATCGTTTGGTTGCTTTACGAAACTCGGTGCAAAACGAGCCGAACTTGTGCAAAAGTTCGTGCCACGAAATCACATCGGAATTTTTCGCAACAAACGCACCTGAAAGACCCCATCGGACCCTAAACTGATGTTTTGTTGTGTTTCGTACTATTAGGGTGCATTCGGGACCGTTTCGTTGCCTTACGAAACTCGGTGCAAAACGGGCCGAAATAGTGGAAAAGTTCGTGCCACGAAGTCGCGTCGGAATTTTTCGCAACGAACGCACCCGATCCACCCCATTTTACCCTAAACATATGTTTTTCGTGCGTTTCGTACTATTTGGCTGCATTCGGGACCGTTTGGTTGCCTTACGAAACTCGGTGCAAAATGGGCCGAACTAGTGCAAAAGTTCGTACCATGAAATCGCATCGGAATTTTTCGCAACGAACGAACCCAATCCACCCCATTGGACCCTAAACTTATGTTTTGGTGCGTTTCGTACTATTTGGGTGCATTTGGGACCGTTTGGTTGCCTAACGAAAGTCGGTGCAAAACGGGCCGAACTAATGGAAAAGTTCGTGCCACGAAGTCGCGTCTGAATTTTTCGCAACGAACGCACCCGATCCCCATTGGACCGTAAACTGACATTTTGTTGCATTTCGTACTATTTGGGTGCATTCGGGATCGTTTGGTTGCCTTACGAAACTCGGTGCAAAATGGGCCGACCCAGTGCAAAAGTTCATGCCACGAAGTCGCGTCTGAATTTTTCGCAACGAACGCACCCGATCCACCCCATTGGACCCTAAACTGATGCTTTGGTGCGTTTCGTACTATTTGGGTGCATTCGGGGCCGTTTGGTTGGCTTACAAAACTCAGTGCAAAACGGGCCAAACTAGTGCAAAAGTTTGTGCCACGAAATCGCTTCGGAATTATTTGCAACGAATGCACCCAATATTACCGTTTTGTTGTGTTTCGTACTATTTGGGTGCATTCGGGACTGTTTCGTTGCCTTACGAAACTCAGTGCAAAACAGGCCGAACTTGTGCAAAAGTTCGTGCCATGAACTCACATCGGAATTTTTTTGCAACAAACGCTCCTGAAACACCCAATCGGACCCTAAAATGACGTTTTGTTGCGTTTCGTACTGTTTGGATGCATCCGGGACCATTTGGTTACCTTACGAGACTCGGTGTAAAATGGGCCGAACTTGTGCAAAAGTTCGTGCCACGAAATCACATCGGAATTTTTCGCAACAAACGCACTTGAAAGACCCCATCGGACCCTAAACTGATGTTTTGTTGTGTTTCGTACTATTAGGGTGCATTTGGGACCGTTTCGTTGCCTTACGAAACTCGGTGCAAAACGGGCCGAAATAGTGGAAAAGTTCGTGCCACGAAGTCGCGTCGGAATTTTTCGCAACGAACGCACCCGATCCACCCCATTTTACCCTAAACTTATGTTTTTCGTGCGTTTCGTACTATTTGGCTGCATTCGGGACCGTTTGGTTGCCTTACGAAACTCGGTGCAAAATGGGCCGAACTAGTGCAAAAGTTCGTACCATGAAATCGCATCGGAATTTTTCGCAACGAACGAACCCAATCCACCCCATTGGACCCTAAACTTATGTTTTGGTGCGTTTCGTACTATTTGGGTGCATTTGGGACCGTTTGGTTGCCTAACGAAACTCGGTGCAAAACGGGCCGAACTTGTGCAAAAGTTTGTGCCACGAAATCGCGTCGGAATTTTTCGCAACGAATGCACCCGATATTGACGTTTTGTTGTATTTCGTACTATTTGGGTGCATTCGGGACCGTTTCGTTGCCTAATGAAACTCGGTGCAAAACGGGCCGAACTTGTGCAAAAGTTCGTGCCACGAACTCACATCGGAATTTTTCGCAACAAACGCTCCTAAAACACCCAATCGGACCCTAAACTGACGTTTTGTTGCGTTTCGTACTATTTGGGTGCATTCGGGACCGTTTGGCTGCCTTACGAAACTCGGTGAAAAACGGGCCGACCCAGTGCAAAAGTTCATGCCACGAAGTCGCGTCTGAATTTTTCGCAACGAACGCACCCGATCCACCCCATTGGACCCTAAACTGATGCTTTGGTGCGTTTCGTACTATTTGGGTGCATTCGGGGCCGTTTGGTTGGCTTACAAAACTCAGTGCAAAACGGGCCAAACTAGTGCAAAAGTTTGTGCCACGAAATCGCATCGGAATTTTTCGAAACAAACGCACCTGAAACACCCCATCGGACCCTAAACTGATGTTTTGTTGTGTTTCTTACTATTAGGGTGCATTCGGGACCATTTCGTTGCCTTACGAAACTCGGTGCAAAACAGGCCGAACTTGTGCAAAACTTCGTGCCACGAACTCACATCAGAATTTTTCGCAACAAACGCACCTGAAACACCCCATCGGACCCTAAACTGATGTTTTGTTGTGTTTCGTACTATTAGGGTGCATTCGGGACCGTTTCGTTGCCTTACGAAACTCGGTGCAAAACGGGCCGAACTTGTGCAAAAGTTCGTGCCACGAAGTCACGTCAGAATTTTTCACAACAAACGCTCCTGAAACACCCCATCGGACCCTAAACTGACGTTTTGTTGCGTTTCGTACTATTTGGGTGCATTCGGGACCGTTTGGTTGCCTTACGAAACTCGGTGCAAAACGGGCCGAACTAGTGCAAAAGTTCGTGCCACGAAGTCATGACGGAATGTTTCGCAACAAATACTCCTGAAACACCCCACCGGACCCTAAAATGATGTTTTGTTGCGTTTCGTACTATTTGGGTGCATTCGGGACCGTTTGGTTGCCTTACGAAACTCGGTGCAAAACGGGCCGAACTTGTGCAAAAGGTCATGCCACAAAGTCGCGTAGGAATTTTTCGCAACAAACACAGCTGAAACACCCCATCGGACCCTAAAATGACATTTTGTTGCGTTTCGTACTATTTGAGTACATTCGGTACCATTTGGTTGCCTTACGAAACTCGGTGCAAAACGGGCCGAACTAGTGGAAAAGTTCGTGCCACGAAGTCGCGTCGGAATTTTTCACAACGGACGCACCCGATCCCCATTGGACCGTAAACTGACGTTTTGTTGCGTTTCGTACTATTTGGGTGCATTCGGGACCATTTGGTTGCCGTACGAAACTCGTTGCAAAACGGGCCGAACTAGTGCAAAAGTTCGTGCCACAAAATCGCGTCTGAATTTTTCGCAACGAACGCACCCGATCCACCCCATTGGACCGTAAACTGATGTTTTGGTGCATTTTGTACTATTTGGGTGCATTCGTAGGCCGTTTGGTTGCCTTACAAAACTCGGTGCAAAACGGGCCAAACTTGTGCGAAAGTTCGTGCCACGAAATCGCATCAGAATTTTTCGCAACAAACGCACCAGAAACACCCCATCGGACCCTAAACTGATGTTTTGTTGTGTTTCGTACTATTAGGGTGCATTCGGGACCGTTTCGTTGCCTTACGAAACTCGGTGCAAAACAGGCCGAACTTGTGCAAAAGTTCGTGCCACTAACTCACATCGGAATTTTCGCAATAAACGCATCTGAGACACCCCATCGGACCCTAAACTGATGTTTTGTTGTGTTTCGTACTATTAGGGTGCATTCGGGACCGTTTCGTTGCCTTACGAAACTCGGTGCAAAACGGGCGGAACTTGTGCAAAAGTTCGTGCCACGAAGTCGTGACGGAATGTTTCTCAACAAACACACCTGAAACACCCCATCGGACCCTAAAATGACGTTTTGTTGCGTTTCGTACTATTTGGGTGCATTCGGGACCGTTTGGTTGCCTTACGAAACTCAGTGCAAAACGGGCCGAACAAGTGCAAAAGTTCGTGCCACGAAGTCGCGTCAGAATTTTTCGAAATGAATGCACCTGATCCACCCCATCGGACCCTAAAATTACGTTTTGTTGAGTTTTGTACTGTTTGGATGCATTCGGGACCGTTTGGTTGCCTTACGAAACTCAGTGCAAAACAGGCCGAACTTGTTCAAAAGGCCGTGCCACGAAGTCGCGTAGGAATTTTTCGCAACAAATAGAGCTGAAACACCCCATCGGACCCTAAAATGACCTTTTGTTGCGTTTCGTACTATTTGAGTGCATTCGGTACCATTTGGTTGCCTTACGAAAGTCGGTGCAAAACGGGCCGAACTAATGGAAAAGTTCGTGCCACGAAGTCGCGTCTGAATTTTTCGCAACGAACGCACCCGATCCCCATTGGACCGTAAACTGACGTTTTGTTGCATTTCGTACTATTTGGGTGCATTCGGGATCGTTTGGTTGCCTTACGAAACTCGGTGCAAAACGGGCCGAACTAGGGCAAAAGTTCGTACCACGAAGTCGCATCGAAATTTTTCGCAACGAACGCACCCGATCCAACCCATTGGACCCTACACTTATGTTTTGGTGCGTTTCGTACTATTTAGGTGCATTCGGGACCATTTGGTTGCCTTACGAAACTCGGTGCAAAACGGGCCGAACTTGTGAAAAGTTCGTGCCACGAAATCGCGTCGGAATTATTCGCAACGAATGCACCCAATATTACCGTTTTGTTGTGTTTCGTACTATTTGGGTGCATTCGGGACTGTTTCGTTGCCTTACGAAACTCAGTGCAAAACGGGCCGAACTTGTGCAAAAGTTCGTGCCATGAACTCACATCGGAATTTTTTGCAACAAACGCTCCTGAAACACCCAATCGGACCCTAAAATGATGTTTTGTTGCGTTTCGTACTGTTTGGATGCATCCGGGACCGTTTGTTTACCTTACGAGACTCGGTGTAAAATGGGCCGAACTTGTGCAAAAGTTCGTGCCACGAAATCACATCGGAATTTTTCACAACAAACGCACCTGAAAGACCCCATCGGACCCTAAACTAATGTTTTGTTGTGTTTCGTACTATTAGGGTGCATTCGGGACCGTTTCGTTGCCTTATGAAACTCGGTGCAAAACGGGCCGAACTTGTGCAAAAGTTCGTGCCACGAAGTCACGTCGGAATTTTTCACAACAAATGCCCCTGAAACACCCCATCGGACCCTAAACTGACGTTTTGTTGCGTTTCGTACTATTTGGGTGCATTCGGGACCGTTTGGTTGCCGTACGAAACTCGGTGCAAAACGGGCCGAACTTGTACAAACGCACCTGAAACACCCCATCGGACCCTAAACTGATGTTTTGTTGTGTTTCGTACAATTAGGGTGCATTCTGGACCGTTTGATTGCCTTACGAAACTCGGTGCAAAATGGGCCGAACTAGTGCAAAAGTTCGTGCCACGAAGTCGCATCGGAATTTTTCGAAACGAACGCACCCGATCCACCCCACTGGACCCTAAACTGACATTTGGGGTGTTTCATACTATTTGGGTGCATTCGGCACCGTTTGGTTGCCTTACGAAATTCGGTGCAAAACGGGCCAAACTTGTGCAAAAGTTCGTGCCACGAAGTTGCGTCGGAATTTTTCGCAACAAACGCACCCGATCCACGCCATTGGACCCTGAACAAAAGTTTTGGTGTGTTTCGTACTATTTGGGTGCATTCGGGACCGTTTGGTTGCCTTACGAAACTCGGTGCAAAACGGGCCAAACTAGTGGCAAAGTTCGTGCCACGAAGTCGTGTCGGAAATTTTAGCAAACGAACGCACCCGATCCACCCCATTGGACCGTAAACTGACGTTTTGGTGCGTTTCGTACTATTTGGGTGCATTCGGGATCGTTTGGTTGCCTTACGAAACTCGATGCAAAACGGGCCGTACTAGTGCAAAAGTTCATGCCACGAAGTCGCGTCTGAATTTTTCGCAACGAACGCACCCGATCCACCCCATTGGACCCTAAACTGATGTTTTGTTGCGTTTCGTACTGTTTGGGTGCATTCAGGACCGTTTGGTGGCCTTACGAAACTCAGTGCAAAACAGGCCGAACTAGTGCAAATGTTCGTGCCACGAAGTCGTGTCAGAATTTTTCGCAACGAACGCACCCGATCCACCCCACTGGACCCTAAACTGACATTTTGGTGCGTTTCATACTATTTGGGTGCATTCGGCACCGTTTGGTTGCCTTACGAAATTCGGTGCAAAACGGGCCAAACTTATGCAAAAGTTCGTGCCTCAAAGTTGCGTCGGAATTTTTCGCAACAAACGCACCCGATCCACGCCATTGGACCCTGAACAAAAGTTTTGGTGTGTTTCGTACTATTTGGGTGCATTCGGGACCGTTTGGTTGCCTTACGAAACTCGGTGCAAAACGGGCCGAACTAGTGGAAAAGTTCATGCCACGAAGTCGTGTCGGAAATTTTCGCAACGAACGCACCCGATCCACCCCATTGGACCGTAAACTGACGTTTTGGTGCGTTTCGTACTATTTGGGTGCATTCGGGATCGTTTGGTTGCCTTACGAAACTCGGTGCAAAACGGGCCGTACTAGTGCAAATGTTCATGCCACGAAGTCGCGTCTGAATTTTTCGCAACGAACGCACCCGATCCACCCCATTAGACCATAAACTGATGTTTTGGTGCGTTTCATACTATTTGGGTGCATTTGGGACCGTTTGGTTGCCTTACGAAACTCGGTGCAAAATGGGCCGAACTAGTGGAAAAGTTCGTGGCACGAAGTCGCGTCGGAATTTTTCACAACGGACGCACCCGATCCCCATTGGACCGTAAACTGACGTTTTGTTGCGTTTCGTACTATTTGGGTGCATTCGGGACCATTTGGTTGCCGTACGAAACTCGTTGCAAAACGGGCCGAACTAGTGCAAAAGTTCGTGCCACAAAATCGCGTCTGAATTTTTCGCAAAGAACGCACCCGATCCACCCCATTGGACCGTAAACTGATGTTTTGGTGCATTTTGTACAATTTGGGTGCATTCGTAGGCCGTTTGGTTGCCTTACAAAACTCGGTGCAAAACGGGCCAAACTTGTGCGAAAGTTCGTGCCACGAAATCGCATCAGAATTTTTCGCAACAAACGCACCAGAAACACCCCATCGGACCCTAAACTGATGTTTTGTTGTGTTTCGTACTATTAGGGTGCATTCGGGACCGTTTCGTTGCCTTACGAAACTCGGTGCAAAACAGGCCGAACTTGTGCAAAAGTTCGTGCCACGAACTCACATCGGAATTTTCGCAATAAACGCACCTGAGACACCCCATCGGACCCTAAACTGATGTTTTGTTGTGTTTCGTACTATTAGGGTGCATTCGGGACCGTTTCGTTGCCTTACGAAACTCGGTGCAAAACGGGCGGAACTTGTGCAAAAGTTCGTGCCACGAAGTCGTGACGGAATGTTTCTCAACAAACACACCTGAAACACCCCATCGGACCCTAAAATGACGTTTTGTTGCGTTTCGTACTATTTGGGTGCATTCGGGACCGTTTGGTTGCCTTACGAAACTCAGTGCAAAACGGGCCGAACAAGTGCAAAAGTTCGTGCCACGAAGTCGCGTCAGAATTTTTCGAAATGAATGCACCTGATCCACCCCATCGGACCCTAAAATTACGTTTTGTTGAGTTTTGTACTGTTTGGATGCATTCGGGACCGTTTGGTTGCCTTACGAAACTCAGTGCAAAACAGGCCGAACTTGTTCAAAAGGCCGTGCCACGAAGTCGCGTAGGAATTTTTCGCAACAAATAGAGCTGAAACACCCCATCGGACCCTAAAATGACATTTTGTTGCGTTTCGTACTATTTGAGTGCATTCGGTACCATTTGGTTGCCTTACGAAAGTCGGTGCAAAACGGGCCGAACTAATGGAAAAGTTCGTGCCACGAAGTCGCGTCTGAATTTTTCGCAACGAACGCACCCGATCCCCATTGGACCGTAAACTGACGTTTTGTTGCATTTCGTACTATTTGGGTGCATTCGGGATCGTTTGGTTGCCTTACGAAACTCGGTGCAAAACGGGCCGAACTAGGGCAAAAGTTCGTACCACGAAGTCGCATCGAAATTTTTCGCAACGAACGCACCCGATCCAACCCATTGGACCCTACACTTATGTTTTGGTGCGTTTCGTACTATTTAGGTGCATTCGGGACCATTTGGTTGCCTTACGAAACTCGGTGCAAAACGGGCCGAACTTGTGAAAAGTTCGTGCCACGAAATCGCGTCGGAATTATTCGCAACGAATGCACCCAATATTACCGTTTTGTTGTGTTTCGTACTATTTGGGTGCATTCGGGACTGTTTCGTTGCCTTACGAAACTCAGTGCAAAACGGGCCGAACTTGTGCAAAAGTTCGTGCCATGAACTCACATCGGAATTTTTTGCAACAAACGCTCCTGAAACACCCAATCGGACCCTAAAATGATGTTTTGTTGCGTTTCGTACTGTTTGGATGCATCCGGGACCGTTTGTTTACCTTACGAGACTCGGTGTAAAATGGGCCGAACTTGTGCAAAAGTTCGTGCCACGAAATCACATCGGAATTTTTCACAACAAACGCACCTGAAAGACCCCATCGGACCCTAAACTAATGTTTTGTTGTGTTTCGTACTATTAGGGTGCATTCGGGACCGTTTCGTTGCCTTATGAAACTCGGTGCAAAACGGGCCGAACTTGTGCAAAAGTTCGTGCCACGAAGTCACGTCGGAATTTTTCGCAACAAATGCCCCTGAAACACCCCATCGGACCCTAAACTGACGTTTTGTTGCGTTTCGTACTATTTGGGTGCATTCGGGACCGTTTGGTTGCCGTACGAAACTCGGTGCAAAACGGGCCGAACTTGTACAAACGCACCTGAAACACCCCATCGGACCCAAAACTGATGTTTTGTTGTGTTTCGTACAATTAGGGTGCATTCTGGACCGTTTGATTGCCTTACGAAACTCGGTGCAAAATGGGCCGAACTAGTGCAAAAGTTCATGCCACGAAGTCGCATCGGAATTTTTCGAAACGAACGCACTCGATCCACCCCACTGGACCCTAAACTGACATTTGGGGCGTTTCATACTATTTGGGTGCATTCGGCACCGTTTGGTTGCCTTACGAAATTCGGTGCAAAACGGGCCAAACTTGTGCAAAAGTTCGTGCCACGAAGTTGCGTCGGAATTTTTCGCAACAAACGCACCCGATCCACGCCATTGGACCCTGAACAAAAGTTTTGGTGTGTTTCGTACTATTTGGGTGCATTCGGGACCGTTTGGTTGCCTTACGAAACTCGGTGCAAAACGGGCCGAACTAGTGGCAAAGTTCGTGCCACGAAGTCGTGTCGGAAATTTTAGCAAACGAACGCACCCGATCCACCCCATTGGACCGTAAACTGACGTTTTGGTGCGTTTCGTACTATTTGGGTGCATTCGGGATCGTTTGGTTGCCTTACGAAACTCGATGCAAAACGGGCCGTACTAGTGCAAAAGTTCATGCCATGAAGTCGCGTCTGAATTTTTCGCAACGAACGCACCCGATCCACCCCATTGGACCCTAAACTGATGTTTTGTTGCGTTTCGTACTGTTTGGGTGCATTCGGGACCGTTTGGTGGCCTTATGAAACTCAGTGCAAAACGGGCCGAACTAGTGCAAATGTTCGTGCCACGAAGTCGCGTCTGAATTTTTCGCAACGAATGCACCCGATCCACCCCATTGGACCCTAAACTGATGTTTTGGTGCGTTTCGTACAATTTGGGTGCATTCGGGACCATTTGGTTGCCTTACGAAACTCGGTGCAAAACGGGCCGATCTTGTGCAGAAGTTCGTGCCATGAAATCGCATCGGAATTTTTCGCAACAAACGCACCTGAAACACCCCATCGGATCCTAAACTGATGTCTTGTTGTGTTTCGTACAATTAGGGTGCATTCGGGACCGTTCGATTGCCTTACGAAACTCGGTGCAAAATGAGCCGAACTAGTGCAAAAGTTCGTGCCATGAAGTCGCATCGGAATTTTTCGCAATGAACGCACCCGATCCACCCCACTGGACCCTAAACTGACATTTTGGTGCGTTTCATATTATTTGGGTGCATTCGGCACCGTTTGGTTGCCTTACGAAATTCGGTGCAAAACGGGCCAAACTTATACAAAAGTTTGTGCCACGAAGTTGCGTCGGAATTTTTCGCAACAAACGCACCCGATCCACGCCATTGGACCCTGAACAAAAGTTTTGGTGTGTTTCGTACTATTTGGGTGCATTCGTTACCGTTTGGTTGCCTTACGAAACTCGGTGCAAAACGGACCGCACTTGTTAAAAAGTTCGTGCCACGAAATCGTATCGGAATTTTTCGCAACAAACGCACCCAATATTACCGTTTTGTTGTGTTTCGTACTATTTGGGTGCATTCGGGACCGTTTCGTTGCCTTACGAAACCCAGTGCAAAACGGGCCGAACTTGTGCAAAAGTTCGTGCCATGAACTCACATCGGAATTTTTTGCAACAAACGCTCCTGAAACACCCAATCGGACCCTAAACAGACGTTTTGTTGCGTTTCGTACTATTTGGGTGCATTCGGGACCGTTTGGTTGCCTTACGAAACTCGGTGCAAAACAGGCCGAACTAGTGCAAAAGTTCGTGCCACGAAGTCGTGACGGAATGTTTCGCAACAAACATACCTGAAACACCCCATCGGACCCTAAAATGACGTTTTGTTCGTTTCGTACTGTTTGGGTGCATCCGGGACCGTTTGGTTACCTTACGAGACTCGGTGTAAAATGGGCCGAACTTGTGCAAAAGTTCGTGGCACGAAATCACATCGGAATTTTTCGCAAGAAACGCACCTGAAAGACCCCATCGGACCCTAAACTGATGTTTTGTTGTGTTTCGTACTATTAGGGTGCATTCGGGACCGTTTCGTTGCCTTACGAAACTCGGTGCAAAACGGGCCGAACTTGTGCAAAAGTTCGTGCCACGAAGTCACGTCGGAATTTTTCGCAACAAATGCCCCTGAAACACCCCATCGGACCCTAAACTGATGTTTTGTTGCGTTTCGTACTATTTGGGTGCATTCGGGACCGTTTGGTTGCCGTACGAAACTCGGTGCAAAACGGGCCGAACTTGTACAAACGCACCTGAAGCACCCCATCGGACCCTAAACTGATGTTTTGTTGTGTTTCGTACAATTAGGGTGCATTCGGGGCCGTTTGATTGCCTTACGAAACTCGGTGCAAAATGGGCCGAACAAGTGCAAAAGTTCGTGCCACGAAGTCGCATCGGAATTTTTCGAAACGAACGCACCCGATCCACCCCACTGGACCCTAAACTGACATTTGAGGCGTTTCATACTATTTGGGTGCATTCGGCACCGTTTGGTTGCCTTACGAAATTCGGTGCAAAACGGGCCAAACTTGTGCAAAAGTTCGTGCCACGAAGTTGCGTCGGAATTTTTCGCAACAAACGCACCCGATCCACGCCATTGGACCCTGAACAAAAGTTTTGGTGTGTTTCGTACTATTTGGGTGCATTCGGGACCGTTTGGCTGCCTTACGAAACTTGGTGCAAAACGGGCCGAACTAGTGGCAAAGTTCGTGCCACGAAGTCGTGTCGGAAATTTTAGCAAACGAACGCACCCGATCCACCCCATTGGACCGTAAACTGACGTTTTGGTGCGTTTCGTACTATTTGGGTGCATTCGGGATCGTTTGGTTGCCTTACGAAACTCGATGCAAAACGGGCCGTACTAGTGCAAAAGTTCATGCCACGAAGTCGCGTCTGAATTTTTCGCAACGAACGCACCCGATCCACCCCATTGGACCCTAAACTGATGTTTTGTTGCGTTTCGTACTGTTTGGGTGCATTCGGGACCGTTTGGTGGCCTTACGAAACTCAGTGCAAAACGGGCCGAACTAGTGCAAATGTTCGTGCCACGAAGTCGCGTCTGAATTTTTCGCAACGAATGCACCCGATCCACCCCATTGGAAACTAAACTGATGTTTTGGTGCGTTTCGTACTATTTGGGTGCATTCGGGACCATTTGGTTGCCTTACGAAACTCGGTGCAAAACGGGCCGATCTTGTGCAAAAGTTCGTGCCACGAAATCATATCAGAATTTTTCGCAACAAACGCACCTGAAACACCCCATCGGACCCTAAACTGATGTCTTGTTGTGTTTCGTACAATTAGGGTGCATTCGGGACCGTTTGATTGCCTTACGAAACTCGGTGCAAAATGAGCCGAACTAGTGCAAAAGTTCGTGCCATGAAGTCGCATCGGAATTTTTCGCAACGAACGCACCCGATCCACCCCACTGGACCCTAAACTGACATTTTGGTGCGTTTCATACTATTTGGGTGCATTCGGCACCGTTTGGTTGCCTTACGAAATTCGGTGCAAAACGGGCCAAACTTATGCAAAAGTTTGTGCCACGAAGTTGCGTCGGAATTTTTCGCAACAAACGCACCCGATCCACCCCATTGGACCCTGAACAAAAGTTTTGGTGTGTTTCGTACTATTTGGGTGCATCCGGGACCGTTTGGTTGCCTTACGAAACTCGGTGCAAAACGGGCCGAACTAGTGGAAAAGTTCGTGCCACGAAGTCGTGTCGGAAATTTTCGCAACGAACGCACCCGATCCACCCTAGTGGACCGTAAACTGACGTTTTGGTGCGTTTCGTACTATTTGGGTGCATTCGGGATCGTTTGGTTGCCTTACGAAACTCGGTGCAAAACGGGCCGTACTAGTGCAAAAGTTCATGCCACGAAGTCGCGTCTGAATTTTTCGCAACGAACGCACCCGATCCACCCCATTGGACCCTAAGCTGATGTTTTGGTGCGTTTCATACTATTTGGGTGCATTCGGGACCGTTTGGTTGCCTTACGAAACTCGGTGCAAAACGGGCCGCACTTGTTAAAAAGTTCGTGCCACGATATCGCATCGGAATTTTTCGCAACAAACGCACCTGAAATACCCCATCGGACCCTAAACTGATGTTTTGTTGTGTTTCGTACAATTAGGGTGCATTCAGGACCGTTTTGTTGCCTTACGAAACTCGGTGCACAACGGGTCGAACTTGTGCAAAAGTTCGTGCCACGAAGTCACGTCTGAATTTTTCGCAACAAACGCTCCTGAAACACCCCATCGGACCCTAAAATGATGTTTTGTTGCGTTTCGTACTATTTGAGTGCATTCGGGACCATTTGGTTGCCTTACGAAACTCGGTGCAAAACGGGCCGAACTAGTGCAAAAGTTCGTGCCACTAAGTCGTGACGGAATGTTTCGCAACAAACACACCTGAAACACCCCATCGGACCCTAAAATGACGTTTTGTTGCGTTTCGTACTATTTGGGTGCATTCGGGACCGTTTGGTTGCCTTACGAAACTCAGTGCAAAACGGGCCGAACTAGTGCAAAAGTTCGTGCCACGAAGTCGCGTTAGTATTTTTCGCAATGAATGCACCCAATCCACCCCATTGGACCCTAAACTGACGTTTTGGTGCGTTTCCTACTATTTTGGTGCATTCGGGACCGTTTGGTTGCCTTACAATACTCGGTGCAAAACGGGCCGAACTTGTGCAAAAGTTCGTGCCACGAAATCGCGTCGGAATTTTTCGCAACGAATGCACCCAATATTACCGTTTTGTTGTGTTTCATACTATTTGGGTGCATTCGGGACCGTTTCGTTGCCTTACGAAACTCGGTGCAAAACGGTCCGAACTAGTGGAAAAGTTCGTGCCACGAAGTCGCGTCGGAATTTTTCGCAACAAACGCACCCGATCCACCCCTATGGACCATAAACTGACGTTTTGTTGCATTTCGTACTATTTGGGTGCATTCGGGATCGTTTGGTTGCCTTAAGAAACTCGGTGCAAAATGGGCCGAACTAGTGCAAAAGTTCGTGCCACGAAATCGCGTCGGAATTTTTTGCAACGAATGCAACCGATATTCACGTTTTGTTCTGTTTCGTACTATTTGCGTGCATTCGGGACCGTTTCGTTGCCTTACGAAACTCGGTGCAAAACGGGCCGAACTTGTGCAAAAGTTCGTGCCACGAACTCACATCGGAATTTTTCGCAACAAACGCTCCTGAAACACCCAATCGGACCCTAAACTGACGTTTTGTTGCGTTTCGTACTATTTGGTTGCATTCGGGACCGTTTGGTTGCCTTACGAAACTTGGTAAAAAACGGGCCGAACTAGTGCAAAAGTTCATGCCACGAAGTCGCGTCTGAATTTTTCGCAACGAACGCACCCGATCCACCCCATTGGAACCTAAACTGATGTTTTGGTGCGTTTCGTACTATTTGGGTGCATTCGGGGCCGTTTGGTTGCCTTACAAAACTCGGTGCAAAACGGGCCGAAGTTGTGCAAAAGTTCGTGCCACGAAATCGCAACGGAATTTTTCACAACAAACACACCTGAAACACCCCTTCGGACCCGAAACTGATGTTTTGTTGTGTTTCGTACTATTAGGGTGCATTCGGGACCGTTTCGTTGCCTTACGAAACTCGGTGCAAAAAGGGCCGAACTTGTGCAAAAGTTCGTGCCACGAAGTCGCGTCAGTAATTTTCGCAATGAATGCACCCAATCCACCCCATTGGACCCTAAACTGACGTTTTGGTGCGTTTCGTACTATTTGGGTGCATTCGGGACCGTTTTGTTGCCTTACGAAACTCGGTGCAAAACGGGGCGAACTTGTGCAAAAGTTCGTGCCACGAAATCACGTCGGAATTTTTCGCAACGAATGCACCCAATATTACCGTTTTGTTGTGTTTCATACTATTTGGGTGCATTCGGGACCGTTTCGTTGCCTTACGAAACTCGGTGCAAAACGGTCCGAACTAGTGGAAAAGTTCGTGCCACGAAGTCGCGTCGGAATTTTTCGCAACAAACGCACCCAATCCACCCCTATGGACCGTAAACTGACGTTTTGTTGCATTTCGTACTATTTGGGTGCATTCGGGACCGTTTGGTTGCCTTACGAAACTCAGTGCAAAACGGGCCGAACTAGTGCAAAAGTTCGTGCCACGAAGTCGCGGCAGTATTTTTTGCAATAAATGCACCCAATCCACCCCATTGGACCCTAAACTGACGTTTTGGTGCGTTTCGTACTATTTGGGTGCATTCGGGACCGTTTGGTTGCCTTACGAAACTCGGTGCAAAACGGGCCGAACTTGTGCAAAAGTTCGTGCCTAGAAATCGCGTCTGAATTCTTCGCAACAAATGCACCCAATATTACCATTTTGTTGTGTTTCATACTATTTGGGTGCATTCGGGACCGTTTCGTTGCCTAACAAAACTCGGTGCAAAACGGTCCGAACTAGTGCAAAAGTTCGTGCCACGAAGTCGTGTCAGAATTTTTCACAATGAATGCACCCGATCCACCCCATTGGACCCTAAACTGACGTTTTGGTGCGTTTCGTACTATTTGGGTGCATTCGGGACCGTTAGGTTGCCTTACGAAACTCAGTGCAAAACGGGCCGAACTTGTGCAAAAGGTCGTGCCACGAAGTCGCGTATGAATTTTTCGCAACAAACACAGCTGAAACACCCCATCGGACCCTAAAATCACATTTTGTTGCATTTCGTACTATTTGAGTGCATTCGGTACCGTTTGGTTGCCTTAAGAAACTCGGTGCAAAACGGTCCGAACTAGTGGAAAAGTTCGTGCCACGAAGTAGCGTCGGAATTTTTCGCAACAAACGCACCCTAACCACCCCTATGGACTGTAAACTGACGTTTTGTTGCATTTCGTACTATTTGGGTGCATTCGGGACCGTTTGGTTGCCTTACGAAACTCGGTGAAAAACGGGCCGAACAAGTGCAAAAGTTCATGCCATGAAGTCGCGTCTGAATTTTTCGCAACGAACGCACCCGATCCACCCCATTGGACCCCAAACTGATGTTTTGGTGCATTTCGTACTATTTGGGTGCATTCGGGCCGTTTGGTTGCCTTACGAAACTCGGTGCAAAACGGGCCGAACTTGTGCAAAAGTTCGTGCCACGAAATCGCATCGGAATTTTTAGCAACAAACGCACCTGAAACACCCCATCGGACCCTAAACTAATGTTTTGTTGTGTTTCGTACTATTAGGGTGCATTCGGGACTGTTTCGTTGCCTTACGAAACTCGGTGCAAAACGGGCCGAACTTGTGCAAAAGTTTGTGCCACGAACTCACAACGGAATTTTTTGCAACAAACGCACTTGAAACACCCCATCGAACCCTAAACTGATGTTTTGTTGGGTTTCGTACTATTAGGGTGCATTCGGGACCGTTTCGTTGCCTTACGAAACTCGGTGCAAAACGGGCCGAACTTGTGCAAAAGTTCGTGCCACGAAGTCACGTCGGAATTTTTCGCAACAAACGCTCATGAAACACCCCATCGGACCCTAAACTGACGTTCTGTTGCGTTTCATACTATTTGGGTGCATTCGGGACCGTTTGGTTGCCTTACGAAACTCGGTGCAAAACGGGCCGAACTAGTGCAAAAGTTCGTGCCACGAAGTCGTGACGGAATGTTTCGCAACAAACACACCTGAAACACCCCATCGGACCCTAAAATGACGTTTTGTTGCGTTTCATACAATTTGGGTGCATTCGGGACCATTTGGTTGCCTTACGAAACTCAGTGCAAAACGGGCCGAACAACTGCAAAAGTTCGTGCCACGAAGTCGTGTCAGAATTTTTCACAATGAATGCACCCGATCCACCCCATTGGACCCTAAACTGACGTTTTGGTGCGTTTCGTACTATTTGGGTGCATTCGGGACCGTTAGGTTGCCTTATGAAACTCAGTGCAAAACGGGCCGAACTTGTGCAAAAGGTCGTGCCACGAAGTCGCGTAGGAATTTTCCGCAACAAACACAGCTGAAACACCCCATCGGACCCTAAAATGATATTTTGTTGCATTTCGTACTATTTGAGTGCATTCGGTACCGTTTGGTTGCCTTAAGAAACTCGGTGCAAAACTGTCCGAACTAGTGGAAAAGTTCGTGCCACGAAGTCGCGTCGGAATTTTTCGCAACAAACGCACCCTAACCACCCCTATGGACTGTAAACTGACATTTTGTTGCATTTCGTACTATTTGGGTGCATTCGGGACCGTTTGGTTGCCTTACGAAACTCGGTGAAAAACGGGCCGAACAAGTGCAAAAGTTCATGCCACGAAGTCGCGTCTGAATTTTTCGCAACGAACGCACCCGATCCACCCCATTGGACCCTAAACTGATGTTTTGGTGCGTTTCGTACTATTTGGGTGCATTCGGGGCCGTTTGGTTGCCTTACGAAACTCGGTGCAAAACGGGCCGAACTTGTGCAAAAGTTCGTGCCACGAAATCGATTCGGAATTTTTAGCAACAAACGCACCTGAAACACCCCATCGGACCCTAAACTGATGTTTTGTTGTGTTTCGTACTATTAGGGTGCATTCGGGACTGTTTCGTTGCCTTACGAAACTCGGTGTAAAACGGGCCGAACTTGTGCAAAATTTGTGCCACGAACTCACATCGGAATTTTTTGCAACAAACGCACTTGAAACAGCCCATCGGACCCTAAACTGATGTTTTGTTGGGTTTCGTACTATTAGGGTGCA
Organism: Panicum virgatum; assembly: GCF_016808335.1. NCBI lineage: Eukaryota > Viridiplantae > Streptophyta > Magnoliopsida > Poales > Poaceae > Panicum > Panicum virgatum. Next base: position 15,608,344 of record NC_053150.1, on the reverse strand, counting down.
TTCGGGACCGTTTCGTTGCCTTACGAAACTCGGTGCAAAACGGGCCGAACTTGTGCAAAAGTTCGTGCCACGAAGTCACGTCGGAATTTTTTGCAACAAACGCTCATGAAACACCCCATCGGACCCTAAACTGACGTTCTGTTGCGTTTCATACTATTTGGGTGCATTCGGGACCGTTTGGTTGCCTTACGAAACTCGGTGCAAAACTTGCCGAACTAGTGCAAAAGTTCGTGCCACGAAGTCGTGACGGAATGTTTCGCAACAAACACACCCGAAACACCCCATCGGACCCTAAAATGACGTTTTGTTGCGTTTCATACAATTTGGGTGAATTCGGGACCGTTTGGTTGCCTTACGAAACTCAGTGCAAAACGGGCCGAACAAGTGCAAAAGTTCGTGCCACGAAGTCGTGTCAGAATTTATCACAATGAATGCACCCGATCCACCCTATTGGACCCTAAACTGACGTTTTGGTGCGTTTCGTACTATTTGGGTGCATTCGGGACCGTTAGGTTGCCTTACGAAACTCAGTGCAAAACGGGCCGAACTTGTGCAAAAGGTCGTGCCACGAAGTCGCGTAGGTATTTTTCGCAACAAACACAGCTGAAACACCCCATCGGACCCTAAAATGACATTTTGTTGCATTTCGTACTATTTGAGAGCATTCGGTACCGTTTGGTTGCCTTAAGAAACTCGGTGCAAAACGGTCCGAACTAGTGGAAAAGTTCGTGCCACGAAGTCGCGTCGGAATTTTTCCCAACAAACGCACCCTAACCACCCCTATGGACTGTAAACTGACGTTTTGTTGCATTTCGTACTATTTGGGTGCATTCGGGACCGTTTGGTTGCCTTACGAAACTCGGTGAAAAACGGGCCGAACAAGTGCAAAAGTTCATGCCACGAAGTCGCGTCTGAATTTTTCGCAACGAAAGCACCCGATCCACCCCATTGGACCCTAAACTGATGTTTTGGTGCGTTTCGTACTATTTGGGTGCATTCGGGGCCGTTTGGTTGCCTTACGAAACTCGGTGCAAAACGGGCCGAACTTGTGCAAAAGTTCGTGCCACGAAATCGCATCGGAATTTTTAGCAACAAACGCACCTGAAACACCCCATCGGACCCTAAACTGATGTTTTGTTGTGTTTCGTACTATTAGGGTGCATTTGGGACTGTTTCGTTGCCTTACGAAACTCGGTGCAAAACGGGCCGAACATGTGCAAAAGTTTGTGCCACGAACTCACATCGGAATTTTTTGCAACAAACGCACTTGAAACACCCCATCGGACCCTAAACTGATGTTTTGTTGGGTTTCGTACTATTAGGGTGCATTCGGGACCGTTTCGTTGCCTTACGAAACTCGGTGCAAAACGGGCCGAACTTGTGCAAAAGTTCGTGCCACGAAGTCACATCGGAATTTTTCGCAACAAACGCTCATGAAACACCCCATCGGACCCTAAACTGACGTTCTGTTGCGTTTCATACTATTTGGGTGCATTCGGGACCGTTTGGTTGCCTTACGAAACTCGGTGCAAAACGGGCCGAACTAGTGCAAAAGTTCGTGCCACGAAGTCGTGACGGAAGGTTTCGCAACAAACACACCTGAAACACCCCATCGGACCCTAAAATGACGTTTTGTTGCGTTTCATACTATTTGGGTGCATTCGGGACCGTTTGGTTGCCTTACGAAACTCAGTGCAAAACGGGCCGAACAAGTGCAAAAGTTCGTGCCACGAAGTCGTGTCAGAATTTTTCACAATGAATGCACCCGATCCACCCCATTGGACCCTAAATTGACGTTTTGGTGCGTTTCGTACTATTTGGGTGCATTCGGGACTGTTAGGTTGCCTTACGAAACTCAGTGCAAAACGGGCCGAACTTGTGCAAAAGGTCGTGCCACGAAGTCGCGTAGGAATTTTTCGCAACAAACACTGCTGAAATACCCCATCGGACCCTAAAATGACATTTTGTTGCATTTCGTACTATTTGAGTGCATTCGGTACCGTTTGGTTGCCTTAAGAAACTCGGTGCAAAACGGGCCGAACTAGTGGAAAAGTTCGTGCCACGAAGTCGCGTCGGAATTTTTCGCAACGAACGCACCCGATCCATATTGGACCGTAAACTGACGTTTTGTTGCATTTCGTACTATTTGGGTGCATTCTTTATCGTTTGGTTGCCTTACGAAACTCGGTGCAAAACGGGCCGAACTAGTGCAAAAGTTCGTACCACGAAGTCGCGTCGGAATTTTTCGCAACGAACGCACCCGATCCACCCCATTGTACCCTAAACTTATGTTTTGGTGCGTTTCGTACTATTTGGGTGCATTCGGGACCGTTTGGTTGCCTTATGAAACTCAGTGCAAAACGGGCCGAACTTGTGCAAAAGTTCGTGCCACGAACTCACATCGGAAATTTTCGCAACAAACTCTCATGAAACACCCAATCGGACCCTAAACAGACGTTTTGTTGCGTTTCGTACTATTTGGGTGCATTCGGGACCGTTTGGTTGCCTTACGAAACTCGGTACAAAATGGGCCGAACTAGTGCAAAAGTTCGTGCCACGAAGTCGTGACGGAATGTTTCGCAACAAACATACCTGAAACACCCCATCGGACCCTAAAATGATGTTTTGTTGAGTTTCGTACTGTTTGGATGCATTCGGGACCGTTTGGTGGCCATACGAAACTCGGTGCAAAATGGCCCGAACTTGTGCAAAAGGTCGTGCCACGAAGTCGCATAGGAATTTTCCGCAACAAACACAGCTGAAACACCCCATCGGACCCTAAAATGATATTTTGTTGCGTTTCGTACTATTTTGGGTGCATTCGGGACCGTTTGGTTGCCTTACGAAACTCGGTGCAAAACGGGCCGAACTAGTGGAAAAGTTTGTGCCACAAAGTCGCTTCGGAATTTTTCGCAGCGAACGCACCCGATCCACCCCGCGCGGACACTAAACTGATATTTTGGTGCGTTTCGTACTATTTGGGTGCATTCGGCACCGTTTGGTTGCCTTACGAAATTCGGTGCAAAACGGGACAAACTTGTGCAAAAGTTCGTGCCACGAAGTTGCGTCGGAATTTTTAGCAACAAACGCACCCGATCCATGCCATTGGACCCTGAAAAAAAGTTTTGGTGTGTTTCGTACTATTTGGGTGCATTCGGGACCATTTGGTTGCCTTACGAAACTCGGTGCAAAACGGGCCGAACTAGTGAAAAATTTCGTGCCACGAAGTCGCGTCGGAAATTTTCGCAATGAACGCACCCGATCCACCCCATTGGACCGTAAACTGATGTTTTGTTGCATTTCGTACTATTTGGTTGCATTCGAGATCGTTTGGTTGCCTTACGAAACTGGGTGCAAAACGGGCCGTACTAGTGCAAAAGTTCGTACCACGAAATTGCGTCGGAATTTTTCAGAACGAATGCACCCGATATTGACGTTTTGTTGTGTTTCGTACTATTTGGGTGCATTCGGGACGGTTTCGTTGCCTTACGAAACTCGGTGCAAAACGGGCCGAACTTGTGCAAAATTCCTGCCACAATCTCATATCGGAATGTTTCGCAACAAACGCTCCTGAAACACCCAATCGGACCCTAAACTGACGTTTTGTTGCGTTTCGTACTATTTGGGTGCATTCGGGACCGTTTGGTTGCCTTACGGAACTCGGTGCAAAACGGGCCGAACTAGTGCAAAAGTTCGTGCCACGAAGTCCTGACGGAATGTTTTGCAACAAACATACCTGAAACACCCCATCGGACCCTAAAATGATGTTTTGTTGTGTTTCGTACTATTTGGTGCATTCAGGACTGTTTGGTTGCCTTACGAAACTCAGTGAAAAACGGGCCGAACTAGTGCAAAAGTTCATGTCACGAAGTCGCGTCTGAATTTTTTGCAACGAACGCACCCGATCCACCCCATTGGACCCTAAACTGATGTTTTGGTGCGTTTCGTACTATTTGGGTGCATTCGGGACCGTTTGGTTGCCTTTACGAAACTCGGTGTAAAACGGGCCGAACTTGTGCAAAAGTTCGTGCCACGAAATCGCATCGGAATTTTTCGCAACAAAAGCACCTGAAACACCCCTTCGGACCGTAAACTGATGTTTTGTTGTGTTTCGGACTATTAGGGTGCATTCGGGACCGTTTGGTTGCCTTACGAAACTCGGTGCAAAACGGGCCGAACTTGTGCAAAAGTTCGTGCCACGAAGTTGCGTCGTAATTTTTCGCAACAAACGCACCCGATCCACGCCATTGGACCCTGAACAAAAGTTTTGGTATGATTCGTACTATTTGGGTGCATTCGGGGCCGTTTGGTTGCCTTACGAAACTCGGTGCAAAACGGGCCGAACTAGTGAAAAAGTTCGTGCCACGAAGTCGTGAGGTAATGTTTCGCAACAAACATACCTGAAACACCCCATCGGACCCTAAAATGACGTTTTGTTGCGTTTCGTACTATTTGGTGCATTCGGGACCGTTTGGTTGCCTTACGAAACTCAGTGCAAAACGGGACAAACTAGTGCAAAAGTTCATGCCACGAAATCGCGTCTGAATTTTTCGCAACGAACGCAACCGATCCACCCCATTGGACCCTAAACTGATGTTTTGGTGCGTTTCGTTCTATCTGGGTGCATTCGGGACCGTTTGGTTGCCTTTACGAAACTCGGTGCAAAACGGGACGAACTTGTGCAAAAGTTCGTGCCACGAAATCGCATCGGAATTTTTCGCAACAAACGCACCTGAAACACCCCATCGGACCCTAAACTGATGTTTTGTTGTGTTTCGGACTATTAGGGTGCATTCAGGACTGTTTGGTTGCCTTACGAAACTTGGTGCAAAACGGGCCGTACTTGTGCAAAAGTTCGTGACACGAAGTTGCGTCGGAATTTTTCGCAACAAACGGACCCGATCCACGCCATTGGACCCTGAACAAAAGTTTTGGTGTGTTTCGTACTATTTGGTTGCATTCGGGACCGTTTGGTTGCCTTACGAAACTCGGTGCAAAACGGGCCGAACTAGTGAAAAAGTTCGTGCCACGAAGTCGCGTCAGAAATTTTCGCAACGAACGCACCCGATCCACCCCATTGGATAGTAAACTGATGTTTTGGAGCGTTTCGTACTATTTGGGTGCATTCGGGGCCGTTTGGTTGCCTTACGAAACTCGGTGCAAAACGGGCCGAACTTGTGCAAAAGTTCGTGCCACGAAATCGCATCGGAATTTTTAGCAACAAACGCACCTGAAACACCCCATCGGACCCTAAACTGATGTTTTGTTGTGTTTCGTACTATTAGGGTGCATTCGGGACCGTTTCGTTGCCTTACTAAACTTGGTGCAAAATGGGCCGAACTTGTGCAAAAGTTTGTGCCACGAACTCACATCGGAATTTTTCGCAACAAACGCACCTGAAACACCCCATCGGACCCTAAACTGATGTTTTGTTGTGTTTCGTACTATTAGGGTGCATTCCGGACCGTTTCGTTGCCTTACGAAACTCGGTGCAAAACGGGCCGAACTTGTGCAAAAGTTCGTGCCACGAAGTCACGTCGGAATTTTTCTCAACAAACGCTCCTGAAACACCCCATCGGACCCTAAAATGACGTTTTGTTGCGTTTCATACTATTTGGGTGCATTCGGGACCGTTTCGTTGCCTTACGAAACTCAGTGCAAAACGGGCCGAACAAGTGCAAATGTTCGTGCCACGAAGTCGCGTCAGAATTTTTCACAATGAATGCACCTGATCCACCCCCATCGGACCCTAAAATGACATTTTGTTGCATTTCGTACTATTTGAGTGCATTCGGTACCATTTGGTTGCCTTAAGAAACTCGGTGCAAAACGGGCCAAACTAGTGGAAAAGTTCGCGCCACGAAGTCGCGTCGGAATTTTTCGCAACAAACACACCTGATCCCCATTGGACCGTAAACTGACGTTTTGTTGCATTTCGTGCTATTTGGGTGCATTCAGGATCGTTTGGTTGCCTTACGAAACTCGGTGCAAAACGGGCCGAACTAGTGCAAAAGTTCGTACCACGAAGTCGGGTTGGAATTTTTCGCAACGATCCACCCCATTGGACCCTAAACTTATGTTTTGGTGCGTTTCGTACTATTTGGGTGCATTCGGGACCGTTTGGTTGCCTTACGAAACTCGGTGCAAAACGGGCCGAACTTGTGCAAAAGTTCATGCCACGAAATCGCATCGGGATTTTTCGCAACGAATGCACCTGATGTTACTGTTTTGTTGTGTTTCATACTATTTGGGTGCATTCGGGACCGTTTCGTTGCCTTACGAAACTCGGTCCAAAACGGGCTGAACTTGTACAAAAGTTCGTGCCACGAACTCACATCGGAATTTTTCGCAACAAACTCTCTTGAAACACCCAATCGGACCCTAAACAGACGTTTTGTTGCGTTTCGTACTATTTGGGTGCATTCGGGACCGTTTGGTTGCCTTACGAAACTTGGTGCAAAACGGGCCAAACTAGTGCAAAAGTTCGTGCCACGAAGTCGTTTCGGAATGTTTCGCAACAAACATACCTGAAACATCCCATTGGACCCTAAAATGACGTTTTGTTGAGTTTCGTACTGTTTGGATGCATTCGGGACCGTTTGGTTGCCTTACGAAACTCGGTGCAAAATGGGCCGAACTAGTGGAAAAGTTCGTGCCACGAAGTCGCTTCGGAATTTATCGCAACGAACGCACCCGATCCACCCCGCCGGACCCTATACTGACATTTTGGTGCGTTTCGTACTATTTGGGTGCATTCGGCACCGTTTGGTTGCCTTACGAAATTCGGTACAAAACGGGCCAAACTTGTGCAAAAGTTCGTGCCACGAAGTTGCGTCGGAATTTTTCGCAACAAACGCACCCGATCAACGCCATTGGACCCTGAACAAAAGTTTTGGTGTGTTTCGTACTATTTGGGTGCATTCGGGACCGTTTGGTTGCCTTACGAAACTCGGTGCAAAACGGGCCGAACTAGTGAAAAAGCTCGTGCCACGAAGTCGCGTCGGAAATTTTCGCAACGAACGCACCCGATCCACCCCATTGGACCGTAAACTGACGTTTTGTTGCATTTCGTACTATTTGGGTGCATTTGAGATCGTTTGGTTGCCTTACGAAACTCGGTGCAAAACGGGCCGTACTAGTATAAAAGTTCGAACCACGAAATTGCGTCGGAATTTTTCACAACGAATGCACCCGATATTGACGTTTTGTTGTGTTTCGTACTATTTGGGTGCATTCGGGACGGTTTCGTTGCCTTACGAAACTCGGTGCAAAACGTGCCGATCTTGTGCAAAAGTTCGTGCCACGAACTCATATCGGAATTTTTCGCAACAAACGCTCCTGAAAAAACCCAATCGGACCCTAAACTGACGTTTTGTTGCGTTTCGTACTATTTGGGTGCATTCGGGACTGTTTGGTTGCCTTACGGAACTCAGTGCTAAACGGGCTGAACTAGTGCAAAAGTTCGTGCCACAAAGTCGTGACGGAATGTTTCGCAACAAACATACCTGAAACACCCCATTGGACCCAAAAATGATGTTTTGTTGCGTTTCGTACTATTTGGGTGCATTCGGTACCGTTTGGTTGCCTTACGAAACTCAGTGCAATACAAGCCGAACTACTGCAAAAGTTCATGCCACGAAGTCGCGTCTGAATTTTTCGCAACGAACGCACCCGATCCACCCCATTGGACCCTAAACTGATGTTTTGGTGCGTTTCGTACTATTTGGGTGCATTCGGGACCGTTTGGTTGCCTTACGAAACTCGGTGCAAAACGGGCCGAACTTGTGCAAAAGATCGTGCCACGAACTCATATCGGAATTTTTCGCAACAAACGCTCCTGAAACACCCAATCGGACCCTAAACTGATGTTTTGTTGCGTTTCGTACTATTTGGGTGCATTCGGGACCGTTTGGTTGCCTTACGAAACTCGGTGCAAAACGGGCCGAACTAGTGCAAAAGTTCGTGCCACGAAGTACTGATGGAATGTTTTGCGACAAACATACCTGAAACACCCCATCGGACCCTAAAATGATGTTTTGTTGCGTTTCGTACTATTTGGATGCATTCGGGACCGTTTGGTTGCCTTACGAAACTCGGTGCAAAACATGCCGAACTTGTGCAAAAGTTCGTGCCACGAAATCGCAACGGAATTTTTCGCAACAAACGCACCTGAAACACCCCATCGGACCCTAAACTGATGTTTTGTTGTGTTTCGTACTATTAGGGTGCATTCGGGACTGTTTCGTTGCCTTACGAAACTCGGTGAAAACGGGCCGAACTTGTGCAAAAATTCGTGCCACGAAGTCATGTCAGAATTTTTCGCAACAAATGCTCCTGAAACACCCCATCGGACCCTAAACTGACGTTTTGTTGCGTTCCGTACTATTTGGCTGCATTCGGGACCGTTTGGTTGCCTTACGAAACTCGGTGCAAAATGGGCCGAACTAGTGCAAAAGTTCGTGCCACGAAGTCGTGACGGAATGTTTCGCAACAAACACACCTGAAACACCCCATCGGAACCTAAATTGACGTTTTGTTGCGTTTCGTACTGTTTGGGGGCATTCGGGACCGTTTGGTTGCCTTACGAAACTCAGTGCAAAATGGGCCGAACTAGTGCAAAAGTTCGTGCCACGAAGTCGCATCAGAATTTTTCGCATTGAATGAACCCAATCCACCCCATTGGACCCTAAACTGACGTTTTGGTGCGTTTCGTACTATTTGGGTGCATTCGGGACCGTTTGGTTGACTTACGAAACTATGTGCAAAACGGGCCGAACTAGTGCAAAAGTTCGTACCACGAAGTCGCGTCGGAATTTTTTGCAACGAACGCACCCGATCCACCCCATTGTACCCTAAACTTATGTTTTGGTGCGTTTCGTACTATTTGGGTGCATTCGGGACCGTTTGGTTGCCTTACGAAACTCGGTGCAAAACGGGCCGAACTAGTGAAAAAGTTCGTGCCACGAAGTCGCGTCGGAAATTTTCGCAATGAACGCACCCGATCCACCCCATTGGACCATAAACTGACGTTTTGTTGCATTTCGTACTATTTGGGTGCATTTGAGATCGTTTGGTTGCCTTATGAAACTCGGTGCAAAACGGGCCGTACTAGGGCAAAAGTTCGAACCACGAAATTGCGTCGGAATTTTTCACAACGAATGCACCTGATATTGACGTTTTGTTGTGTTTCGTACTATTTGGGTGCATTCGGGACGGTTTCGTTGCCTTACGAAACTCGGTGCAAAACGGGCCGAACTTGTGCAAAAGTTCGTGCCACGAACTCATATCGGAATTTTTCACAACAAACGCTCCTGAAAAACCCAATCGGACCCTAAACTGACGTTTTGTTGCGTTTTGTACTATTTGGGTGCATTCGGGACTGTTTGGTTGCCTTACGGAACTTAGTGCTAAACGGGCCGAACTAGTGCAAAAGTTCGTGCCACAAAGTCGTGACGGAACGTTTCGCAACAAACATACCTGAAACACCCCATTGGACCCTAAAATGATGTTTTGTTGCGTTTCGTACTATTTGGGTGCATTCGGTACCGTTTGGTTGCCTTACGAAACTCAGTGCAAAACGGGCCGAACTACTGCAAAAGTTCATGCCACGAAGTCGCGTCTGAATTTTTCGCAACGAACGCACCCGATCCACCCCATTGGACCCTAAACTGATGTTTTGGTGCGTTTCGTACTATTTGGGTGCATTCGGGACCGTTTGGTTGCCTTACGAAACTCGGTGCAAAACGGGCCGAACTTGTGCAAAAGTTCGTGCCACGAACTCATATCGGAATTTTTCGCAACAACGCTCCTGAAACACCCAATCGGACCCTAAACTGACGTTTTGTTGCGTTTCGTACTATTTGGGTGCATTCGGGACCGTTTGGTTGCCTTACGAAACTCGGTGCGAAACGGGCCGAACTAGTGCAAAAGTTCGTGCCACGAAGTCCTGACGGAACGTTTCACAACAAACATACCTGAAACACCCCATCGGACCCTAAAATGACGTTTTGTTGCGTTTCGTACTATTTGGATGCATTCGGGACCGTTTGGTTGCCTTACGAAACTCGGTGCAAAACGGGCCGAACTTGTGCAAAAGTTCGTGCCACGAAATCGCATCGGAATTTTTCGCAACAAACGCACCTGAAACACCCCATCGGACCCTAAACTGATGTTTTGTTGTGTTTTGTACTATTAGGGTGCATTCGGGACTGTTTCGTTGCCTTACGAAACTCGGAGCAAAACGGACCGAACTTGTGCAAAAATTCGTGCCACGAAGTCATGTCAGAATTTTTCGCAACAAACGCTCCTGAAACACCCCATCGGACCCTAAACTGACATTTTGTTGCGTTCCGTACTATTTGGCTGCATTCGGGACCGTTTGGATGCCTTACGAAACTCGGTGCAAAATGGGCCGAACTAGTGCAAAAGTTCGTGCCACGAAGTCGTGACGGAATGTTTCGCAACAAACACACCTGAAACACCCCATCGGACCCTAAAATGACGTTTTGTTGCGTTTCGTACTGTTTGGGGGCATTCGGGACCGTTTGGTTGCCTTACGAAACTCAGTGCAAAACGGGCCGAACTAGTGCAAAAGTTCGTGCCACGAAGTCGCGTCAGAATTTTTCGCATTGAATGCACCCAATCCACCCCATTGGACCATAAACTGACGTTTTGGTGCGTTTCGTACTATTTGGGTGCATTCGGGACCGTTTGGTTGCCTTACGAAACTATGTGCAAAACGGGCCGAACTAGTGCAAAAGTTCGTACCACGAAGTCGCGTCGGAATTTTTTGCAACGAACGCACCCGATCCACCCCATTGTACCCTAAACTTATGTTTTGGTGCGTTTCGTACTATTTGGGTGCATTCGGGACCGTTTGGTTGCCTTACGAAACTCAGTGCAAAACGGGCCGAACTACTGCAAAAGTTCATGCCACGAAGTCGCGTCTGAATTTTTCGCAACGAACGCACCCGATCCACCCCATTGGACCCTAAACTGATGTTTTGGTGCGTTTCGTACTATTTGGGTGCATTCGGGACCGTTTGGTTGCCTTACGAAACTCGGTGCAAAACGGGCCGAACTTGTGCAAAAGTTCGTGCCACGAACTCATATCGGAATTTTTCGCAACAACGCTCCTGAAACACCCAATCGGACCCTAAACTGACGTTTTGTTGCGTTTCGTACTATTTGGGTGCATTCGGGACCGTTTGGTTGCCTTACGAAACTCGGTGCGAAACGGGCCGAACTAGTGCAAAAGTTCGTGCCACGAAGTCCTGACGGAACGTTTCACAACAAACATACCTGAAACACCCCATCGGACCCTAAAATGATGTTTTGTTGCGTTTCGTACTATTTGGATGCATTCGGGACCGTTTGGTTGCCTTACGAAACTCGGTGCAAAACGGGCCGAACTTGTGCAAAAGTTCGTGCCACGAAATCGCATCGGAATTTTTCGCAACAAACGCACCTGAAACACCCCATCGGACCCTAAACTGATGTTTTGTTGTGTTTTGTACTATTAGGGTGCATTCGGGACTGTTTCGTTGCCTTACGAAACTCGGAGCAAAACGGACCGAACTTGTGCAAAAATTCGTGCCACGAAGTCATGTCAGAATTTTTCGCAACAAACGCTCCTGAAACACCCCATCGGACCCTAAACTGACATTTTGTTGCGTTCCGTACTATTTGGCTGCATTCGGGACCGTTTGGTTGCCTTACGAAACTTGGTGCAAAATGGGCCGAACTAGTGCAAAAGTTCGTGCCACGAAGTCGTGACGGAATGTTTCGCAACAAACACACCTGAAACACCCCATCGGACCCTAAAATGACGTTTTGTTGCGTTTCGTACTGTTTGGGGGCATTCGGGACCGTTTGGTTGCCTTACGAAACTCAGTGCAAAACGGGCCGAACTAGTGCAAAAGTTCGTGCCACGAAGTCGCGTCAGAATTTTTCGCATTGAATGCACCCAATCCACCCCATTGGACCATAAACTGACGTTTTGGTGCGTTTCGTACTATTTAGGTGCATTCGGGACCGTTTGGTTGCCTTACGAAACTATGTGCAAAACGGGCCGAACTAGTGCAAAAGTTCGTACCACGAAGTCGCGTCGGAATTTTTTGCAACGAACGCACCCGATCCACCCCATTGTACCCTAAACTTATGTTTTGGTGCGTTTCGTACTATTTGGGTGCATTCGGGACCGTTTGGTTGCCTTACGAAACTCGGTGCAAAACGGGCCGAACTAGTGAAAAAGTTCGTGCCACGAAGTCGCGTCGGAAATTTTCGCAATGAACGCACCCGATCCACCCCATTGGACCGTAAACTGACGTTTTGTTGCATTTCGTACTATTTGGGTGCATTTGAGATCGTTTGGTTGCCTTATGAAACTCGGTGCAAAACGGGCCGTACTAGGGCAAAAGTTCGAACCACGAAATTGCGTCGGAATTTTTCACAACGAATGCACCCGATATTGACGTTTTGTTGTGTTTCGTACTATTTGGGTGCATTCGGGACGGTTTCGTTGCCTTACGAAACTCGGTGCAAAACGGGCCGAACTTGTGCAAAAGTTCGTGCCACGAACTCATATCGGAATTTTTCGCAACAAACGCTCCTGAAAAACCCAATCGGACCCTAAACTGACGTTTTGTTGCGTTTCGTACTATTTGGGTGCATTCGGGACTGTTTGGTTGCCTTACGGAACTTAGTGCTAAACGGGCCGAACTAGTGCAAAAGTTCGTGCCACAAAGTCGTGACGGAACGTTTCGCAACAAACATACCTGAAACACCCCATTGGACCCTAAAATGATGTTTTGTTGCGTTTCGTACTATTTGGGTGCATTCGGTACCGTTTGGTTGCCTCACGAAACTCAGTGCAAAACGGGCCGAACTACTGCAAAAGTTCATGCCACGAAGTCGCGTCTGAATTTTTCGCAACGAACGCACCCGATCCACCCCATTGGACCCTAAACTGATGTTTTGGTGCGTTTCGTACTATTTGGGTGCATTCGGGACCGTTTAGTTGCCTTACGAAACTCGATGCAAAACGGGCCGAACTTGTGCAAAAGTTCGTGCCACGAACTCATATCGGAATTTTTCGCAACAACGCTCCTGAAACACCCAATCGGACCCTAAACTGACGTTTTGTTGCGTTTCGTACTATTTGGGTGCATTCGGGACCGTTTGGTTGCCTTACGAAACTCGGTGCAAAACGGGCCGAACTAGTGCAAAAGTTCGTGCCACGAAGTCCTGACGGAACGTTTCACAACAAACATACCTGAAACACCCCATCGGACCCTAAAATGACATTTTGTTGCGTTTCGTACTATTTGGATGCATTCGGGACCGTTTGGTTGCCTTACGAAACTCGGTGCAAAACGGGCCGAACTTGTGCAAAAGTTCGTGCCACGAAATCGCATCGGAATTTTTCGCAACAAACGCACCTGAAACACCCCATCGGACCCTAAACTGATGTTTTGTTGTGTTTCGTACTATTAGGGTGCATTCGGGACTGTTTCGTTGCCTTACGAAACTCGGTGCAAAACGTCCCGAACTTGTGCAAAAATTCGTGCCACGAAGTCATGTCAGAATTTTTCGCAACAAACGCTCCTGAAACACCCCATCGGACCCTAAACTGACGTTTTGTTGCGTTCCGTACTATTTGGCTGCATTCGGGACCGTTTGGTTGCCTTACGAAACTCGGTGCAAAATGGGCCGAACTAGTGCAAAAGTTCGTGCCACGAAGTCGTGACGGAATGTTTCGCAACAAACACACCTGAAACACCCCATCGGACCCTAAAATGACGTTTTGTTGCGTTTCGTACTGTTTGGGGGCATTCGGGACCGTTTGGTTGCCTTACGAAACTCAGTGCAAAACGGGCCGAACTAGTGCAAAAGTTCGTGCCACGAAGTCGCGTCAGAATTTTTCGCATTGAATGCACCCAATCCACCCCATTGGACCCTAAACTGACGTTTTGGTGCGTTTCGTACTATTTTTGTGCATTCGGGACCGTTTGGTTGCCTTACGAAACTATGTGCAAAACGGGCCGAACTAGTGCAATAGTTCGTACCACGAAGTCGCGTCGGAATTTTTTGCAACGAACGCACCCGATCCACCCCATTGTACCCTAAACTTATGTTTTGGTGCGTTTCGTACTATTTGGGTGCATTCGGGACCGTTTGGTTGCCTTACGAAACTCGGTGCAAAACGGGCCGAACTAGTGAAAAAGTTCGTGCCACGAAGTCGCGTCAGAAATTTTCGCAATGAACACACCCGATCCACCCCATTGGACCGTAAACTGACGTTTTGTTGCATTTCGTACTATTTGGGTGCATTTGAGATCGTTTGGTTGCCTTATGGAACTCGGTGCAAAACGGGCCGTACTAGGGCAAAAGTTCGAACCACGAAATTGCGTCGGAATTTTTCACAACGAATGCACCCGATATTGACGTTTTGTTGTGTTTCGTACTATTTGGGTGCATTCGGGATGGTTTCGTTGCCTTACGAAACTCGGTGCAAAACGGGCCGAACTTGTGCAAAAGTTCGTGCCACGAACTCATATCGGAATTTTTCGCAACAAATGCTCCTGAAAAACCCAATCGGACCCTAAACTGACGTTTTGTTGCATTTCGTACTATTTGGGTGCATTCGGGACTGTTTGGTTGCCTTACGGAACTTAGTGCTAAACGGGCCGAACTAGTGCAAAAGTTCGTGCCACAAAGTCGTGACGGAACGTTTCGCAACAAACATACCTGAAACACCCCATTGGACCCTAAAATGATGTTTTGTTGCGTTTCGTACTATTTGGGTGCATTCGGTACCGTTTGGTTGCCTTACGAAACTCAGTGCAAAACGGGCCGAACTACTGCAAAAGTTCATGCCACGAAGTCGCGTCTGAATTTTTCGCAACGAACGCACCCGATCCACCCCATTGGACCCTAAACTGATGTTTTGGTGCGTTTCGTACTATTTGGGTGCATTCGGGACCGTTTGGTTGACTTACGAAACTCGGTGCAAAACGGGCCGAACTTGTGCAAAAGTTCGTGCCACGAACTCATATCAGAATTTTTCGCAACAACGCTCCTGAAACACCCAATCGGACCCTAAACTGACGTTTTGTTGCGTTTCGTACTATTTGGGTGCATTCGGGACCGTTTGGTTGCCTTACGAAACTCGGTGCAAAACGGGCCGAACTAGTGCAAAAGTTCGTGCCACGAAGTCCTGACGGAACGTTTCACAACAAACATACCTGAAACACCCCATCGGACCCTAAAATGACGTTTTGTTGCGTTTCGTACTATTTGGATGCATTCGGGACCGTTTGGTTGCCTTACGAAACTCGGTGCAAAACGGGCCGAACTTGTGCAAAAGTTCGTGCCACGAAATCGCATCGGAATTTTTCGCAACAAACGCACCTGAAACACCCCATCGGACCCTAAAATGATGTTTTGTTGCGTTTCGTACTATTAGGGTGCATTCGGGACTGTTTCGTTGCCTTACGAAACTCAGTGCAAAACGGGCCGAACTAGTGCAAAAGTTCGTGCCACGAAGTCGCGTCAGAATTTTTCGGAATGAACGCACCCGATCCACCCCATTGGACCCTAAACTGACGTTTTGGTGCATTTCGTACTATTTGGGTGCATTCGGGACCGTTTGGT
The DNA here is from genome assembly GCF_016808335.1 of Panicum virgatum. Lineage (NCBI taxonomy): Eukaryota > Viridiplantae > Streptophyta > Magnoliopsida > Poales > Poaceae > Panicum > Panicum virgatum. Next base: position 15,592,690 of record NC_053150.1, on the reverse strand, counting down.
TGCCTTACGAAACTCGATGCAAAACGGGCCGAACTAGTGCAAAAGTTCGTGCCACGAAGTCCTGACGGAATGTTTCGCAACAAACATACCTGAAACACCCCATCGGACCCTAAAATGACGTTTTGTTGCGTTTCGTACTATTTGGATGCATTCGGGACCGTTTGGTTGCCTTACGAAACTCAGTGCAAAACGGGCCGAACTAGTGCAAAAGTTCATGCCATGAAGTCGCGTCTGAATTTTTCGCAACGAACGGACCCGATCCACCCCATTGGACCCTAAACTGATGTTTTGGTGCGTTTCGTACTATTTGGGTGCATTTGGGACCGTTTGGTTGCCTTACGAAACTCGGTGCAAAACCGGCCGAACTTTTGCAAAAGTTCATGCCACGAAATCGCGTCGGAATTTTTCGCAACGAATGCACCCGATATTGACATTTTCTTGTGTTTCGTACTATTGGGGTGCATTCAGGACCGTTTCGTTGCCTTACGAAACTCGGTGCAAAACGGGCTGAACTAGTGAAAAAGTTCGTGCCACGAAGTCGCGTCGGAAATTTTCGCAATGAACGCACCCGATCCACCCCATTGGACGTAAACTGACGTTTTGTTGCATTTCGTACTATTTGGGTGCATTTGAGATCGTTTGGTTGCCTTATGAAACTCGGTGCAAAACGGGCCGTACTAGGGCAAAAGTTCGAACCACGAAATTGCGTCGGAATTTTTCACAACGAATGCACCCGATATTGACGTTTTGTTGTGTTTCGTACTATTTGGGTGCATTCGGGACGGTTTCGTTGCCTTACGAAACTCGGTGCAAAACGGGCCGAACTTGTGCAAAAGTTCGTGCCACGAACTCATATCGGAATTTTTCGCAACAAACGCTCCTGAAAAACCCAATCGGACCCTAAACTGACGTTTTGTTGCGTTTCGTACTATTTGCGTGCATTCGGGACTGTTTGGTTGCCTTACGGAACTTAGTGCTAAACGGGCCGAACTAGTGCAAAAGTTCGTGCCACAAAGTCGTGACGGAACGTTTCGCAACAAACATACCTGAAACACCCCATTGGACCCTAAAATGATGTTTTGTTGCGTTTCGTACTATTTGGGTGCATTCGGTACCGTTTGGTTGCCTTACGAAACTCAGTGCAAAACGGGCCGAACTACTGCAAAAGTTCATGCCACGAAGTCGCGTCTGAATTTTTCGCAACGAACGCACCCGATCCACCCCATTGGACCCTAAACTGATGTTTTGGTGCGTTTCGTACTATTTGGGTGCATTCGGGACCGTTTGGTTGCCTTACGAAACTCGGTGCAAAACGGGCCGAACTTGTGCAAAAGTTCGTGCCACGAACTCATATCGGAATTTTTCGCAACAACGCTCCTGAAACACCCAATCGGACCCTAAACTGACGTTTTGTTGCGTTTCGTACTATTTGGGTGCATTCGGGACCGTTTGGTTGCCTTACGAAACTCGGTGCAAAACGGGCCGAACTAGTGCAAAAGTTCGTGCCACGAAGTCCTGACGGAACGTTTCACAACAAACATACCGGAAACACCCCATCGGACCCTAAAATGACGTTTTGTTGCATTTCGTACTATTTGGATGCATTCGGGACCGTTTGGTTGCCTTACGAAACTCGGTGCAAAACGGGCCGAACTTGTGGAAAAGTTCGTGCCACGAAATCGCATCGGAATTTTTCGCAACAAACGCACCTGAAACACCCCATCGGACCCTAAACTGATGTTTTGTTGTGTTTCGTACTATTAGGGTGCATTCGGGACTGTTTCGTTACCTTACGAAACTCGGTGCAAAACGGCCCGAACTTGTGCAAAAATTCGTGCCACGAAGTCATGTCAGAATTTTTCGCAATGAATGCACCCAATCCACCCCATTGGACCCTAAACTGACGTTTTGGTGCGTTTCGTACTATTTGGGTGCATTCGGGACCGTTTGGTTGCCTTATGAAACTATGTGCAAAACGGGCCGAACTAGTGCAAAAGTTCGTACCACGAAGTCGCGTCTGAATTTTTCGCAACGAACGCACCCGATCCACCCCATTGTACCCTAAACTTATGTTTTGGTGCGTTTCGTACTATTTGGGTGCATTCGGGACCGTTTGGTTGCCTTACGAAACTCGGTTTAAAACGGGCCGAACTTGTGCAAAAGTTTGTGCCACGAAATCGCGTCGGAATTTTTCGCAACGAATGCACCCGATATTGACGTTTTGTTGTGTTTCGTACAATTAGGGTGCATTCGGGACCGTTTAATTGCCTTACGAAACTCGGTGCAAAATGGGCCGAACTAGTGCAAAAGTTCGTGCCACGAAGTTGCGTCGGAATTTTTCGCAATAAACGCACCCGATCCACTCCATTAGACCCTGAACAAAAGTTTTGGTGTGTTTCGTACTATTTGGGGTGCATTCGGGACCGTTTGGTTGCCTTACGAAACTCGGTGCAAAACGGGCCGAACTAGAGGAAAAGTTCGTGCCACGAAGTCGCGTCGGAAATTTTCGCAACGAACGCACCTGATCCACCCCATTGGACCATAAACTGACATTTTGTTGCATTTCGTACTATTTGGGTGCATTCGGGATCGTTTGGTTGCCTTACGAAACTCGGTGCAAAACGGGCCGTACTAGTGCAAAAGTTCGTACCACGAAGTCGCGTCGGAATTTTCCGCAACGAACACACCCGATCCACCCCATTGGACCCTAAACTGATGTTTTGGTGCGTTTCGTACTATTTGGGTGCATTCGGGACCGTTTGGTTGTCCTACAAAACTCGGTGCTAAACGGGCCGAACATGTCAAAAAGTTCGTGCCACGAAATCGCGTCGAAATTTTTCGCAACGAATGCACCCGATATTGACATTTTGTTGTGTTTCGTACCATTTGGGTGCATTCGGGACGGTTTCGTTGCCTCACGAAACTCGGTGCAAAACGGGCCGAACTTGTGCAAAAGTTCATGCCACGAACTCATATCAGAATTTTTCGCAACAAACGCTCCTGAAACACCCAATCGGACCCTAAACTGACGTTTTGTTGCGTTTCGTACTGTTTGGATGCATCCGGGACCGTTTGGTTGCCTTACGAAACTCGATGCAAAAAGGGCCGAACTAGTGCAAAAGTTCGTGCCACGAAGTCCTGACGGAATGTTTCGCACCAAAAATACCTGAAACACCCCATCGGACCCTAAAATGACGTTTTGTTGCGTTTCGTACTATTTGGATGCATTCGGGACCGTTTGGTTGCCTTACGAAACTCAGTGCAAAACGGGCCGAACTAGTGCAAAAGTTCATGCCATGAAGTCGCGTCTGAATTTTTCGCAACGAATGCACCTGATCCACCCCATTGGACCCTAAACTGATGTTTTGGTGCGTTTCGTACTATTTGGTTGCATTCGGGACCGTTTGGTTGCCTTACGAACCTCGGTGCAAAACTGGCCGAACTTGTGCAAACGTTCGTGCCACGAAATCGCGTCGGAATTTTTCGCAACGAATGCACCCGATATTGACATTTTCTTGTGTTTCGTACTATTTGGGTGCATTTGGGACCGTTTCGTTGCCTTACGAAACTCGGTGCAAAACGGGCCGAACTTGTGCAAAAGTTCGTGCCACGAACTAAAATCGAAATTTTTCGCAACAAACGCTCCTGAAACACCCAATCGGATCCTAAACTGATGTTTTGTTGCGTTTCGTACTATTTGGGTGCATTCGGGACTGTTTGGTTGCCTTACGAAACTCAGGGCAAAACGCGCCGAACTAGTGCAAAAGTTCGTGCCACAAAGTCGAGACGGAATGTTTCGCAACAAACATACCTGAAACACCCCATCGGACCCTAAAATGATGTTTGTTGCGTTTCGTACTGTTTGGGTGCATTCGGGACTATTTGGTTGCCTTACGAAACTCGGTGCAAAACGGGCCGAACTTGTGCAAAAGGTCATGCCACGAAGTCACGTAGGAATTTTTCGCAACAAACACAGCTGAAACACCCCATCGGACCCTAAAATGACATTTTGTTCCGTTTTCGTACTATTTGGGTGCATTCGGGACCGTTTGGTTGCCTTACGAAACTCGGTGCAAAACGGGCCGAACTAGTGCAAAAGTTCGAGCCACGAAGTCGTGACGGAATGTTTCGCAACAAACATACCTGAAACACCCCATCGGACCCTAAAATGACGTTTTGTTGCGTTTCGTACTATTTGGGTGCATTCGGGACCGTTTGGTTGCCTTACGAAACAAAGTGCAAAACGGGCCGAACTAGTGCAAAAGTTCGTGCCACGAAGTCGCGTCAGATTTTTTCGCAATGAATGCACCCGATCCACCCCAATGGACCCTAAACTGACGTTTTGGTGCGTTTCGTACTATTTGGGTGCATTCGGGACCGTTTGGTTGCCTTATGAAACTCGCTGCAAAACGGGCCGAACTTGTGCAAAAGATCGTGCCACGAAATCGCATCGGAATTTTTCGCAACAAATGCACCTGAAACACCCCATCGGACCCTAAACTGATGTTTTGTTGTGTTTCATACTATTAGGGTGCATTCGGGACCGTTTCGTTGCCTTACGAAACTCGGTGCAAAACGGGCCGTAATTATGCAAAAGTTCGTGCCACGAAGTCACGTCGGAATTTTTCGCAACAAACGCTCCTGAAAAACCCCATCGGACCCTAAACTGACGTTTTGTTGCGTTTCGTACTATTTGGGTGCATTCGGGACCGTTTGGTTGCCTTACGATACTCGGTGCAAAACGGGCCGAACTAGTGCAAAAGTTCGTGCCACGAAGTCATGACGGAATGTTTCGCAACAAATACACCTGAAACACCCCATCGGACCGTAAAATGATGTTTTGTTGCGTTTCGTACTATTTGGGTGCATTCGGGACCGTTTGGTTGCCTTACGAAACTCAGTGCAAAATGGGCCGAACTAGTGCAAAAGTTCATGCCACGAAGTCGCGTCAGAATTTTTCGGAATGAACGCACCCGATCCACCCCATTGGACCCTAAACTGACGTTTTGGTGCGTTTCGTACTATTTGGGTGCATTCGGGACCGTTTGGTTGCCTTACGAAACTCGATGCAAAACGGGCCGAACTAGTGCAAAAGTTCGTGCCACGAAGTCCTGACGGAATGTTTCACAACAAACATGCCTGAAACACCCCATTGGACCCTAAAATGACGTTTTGTTGCGTTTCATACTATTTGGATGCATTCGGGACCGTTTGGTTGCCTTACGAAACTCAGTGCAAAACGGGCCGAACTAGTGCAAAAGTTCATGCCATGAAGTCGCGTCTGAATGTTTCGCAACGAACGCACCCGATCCACCCCATTGGACCCTAAACTGATGTTTTGGTGCGTTTCGTACTATTTGGGTGCATTTGGGACCGTTTGGTTGCCTTACGAAACTCGGTGCAAAACCGGCCGAACTTGTGCAAAAGTTCATGCCACGAAATCGCGTCGGAATTTTTCGCAACGAATGCACCCGATATTGACATTTTCTTGTGTTTCGTACTATTGGGGTGCATTCGGGACCGTTTCGTTGCCTTACGAAACTCGGTGCAAAACGGGCCGAACTAGTGCAAAAGTTCGTGACACAAAGTCGAGACAGAATGTTTCGCAACAAACATACCTGAAACACCCCATCGGACCCTAAAATGATGTTTTGTTGCGTTTCGTACTGTTTAGGTGCATTCGGGACCGTTTGGTTGCCTTACGAAACTCGGTGCAAAACGGGCCGAACTTGTGCAAAAGTTCGAGCCACGAAGTCGTGACGGAATGTTTCGCAACAAACATACTTGAAACACCCCATCGGACCCTAAAATGACGTTTTATTGCGTTCGTACTATTTGGGTGCATTCGGGACCGTTTGGTTGCCTTACGAAACGAAGTGCAAAACGGGCCGAACTAGTGCAAAAGTTCGTGCCACGAAGTCGCGTCAGATTTTTTCGCAATGAATGCACCCGATCCACCCCATTGGACCCTAAACTGACGTTTTGGTGCGTTTCGTACTATTTGGGTGCATTCGGGACCGTTTGGTTGCCTTATGAAACTCGGTGCAAAACGGGCCGAACTTGTGCAAAAGATCGTGCCACGAAATCGCATCGGAATTTTTCGCAACAAACGCACCTGAAACACCCCATCGGACCCTAAACTGATGTTTTGTTGCGTTTCGTACTGTTTGGGTGCATTCGGGACCGTTTGGTTGCCTTACGAAACTCGGTGCAAAACGGGCCGAACTTGTGCAAAAGTTCGAGCCACGAAGTCGTGACGGAATGTTTCGCAACAAACATACCTGAAACACCCCATCGGACCCTAAACAGATGTTTTGTTGTGTTTCATACTATTAGGGTGCATTCGGGACCGTTTCGTTGCCTTACGAAACTCGGTGCAAAACGGGCCGTAATTATGCAAAAGTTCGTGCCACGAAGTCACGTTGGAATTTTTCGCAACAAACGCACCTGAAAAACCCCATCGGACCCTAAACTGACGTTTTGTTGCGTTTCGTACTATTTGGGTGCATTCGGGACCGTTTGGTTGCCTTACGAAACTCGGTGCAAAACGGGCCGAACTAGTGCAAAAGTTCGTGCCACGATGTCATGACGGAATGTTTCGCAACAAATACACCTGAAACACCCCATCGGACCCTAAAATGATGTTTTGTTGCGTTTCGTACTATTTGGGTGCATTCGGGACCGTTTGGTTGCCTTACGAAACTCAGTGCAAAACGGGCCGATCTAGTGCAAAAGTTCGTGCCACGAAGTCGCGTCAGAATTTTTCGGAATGAACGCACCCGATCCACCCCATTGGACCCTAAACTGACGTTTTGGTGCGTTTCGTACTATTTGGGTGCATTCGGGACCGTTTGGTTGCCTTACGAAACTCGATGCAAAACGGGCCGAACTAGTGCAAAAGTTCGTGCCACGAAGTCCTGACGGAATGTTTCGCAACAAACATACCTGAAACACCCCATCGGACCCTAAAATGACGTTTTGTTGCGTTTCGTACTATTTGGATGCATTCGGGACCGTTTGGTTGCCTTACGAAACTCAGTGCAAAACGGGCCGAACTAGTGCAAAAGTTCATGCCATGAAGTCGCGTCTGAATTTTTCCTAACGAACGCACCCGATCCACCCCATTGGACCCTAAACCGATGCTTTGGTGCGTTTCGTACTATTTGGGTGCATTTGGGACCGTTTGGTTGCCTTACGAAACTCGGTGCAAAACTGACCGAACTTGTGCAAAAGTTCATGCCACGAAATCGCGTCGGAATTTTTCGCAACGAATGCACCCGATATTGACATTTTCTTGTGTTTCGTACTATTGGGGTGCATTCGGGACCGTTTTGTTGCCTTACGAAACTCGGTGCAAAACGGGCCGAACTAGTGCAAAAGTTCGTGACACAAAGTCGAGACGGAATGTTTCGCAACAAACATACCTGAAACACCCCATCGGACCCTAAAATGATGTTTTGTTGCGTTTCGTACTGTTTGGGTGCATTCGGGACTATTTGGTTGCCTTACGAAACTCGGTGCAAAACGGGCCGAACTTGTGCAAAAGGTCATGCCACGAAGTCACGTAGAAATTTTTCGCAACAAACACAGCTGAAACTGCCCATCGGACCCTAAAATGACATTTTGTTGCGTTTTCGTACTATTTGGGTGCATTCGGGACCGTTTGGTTGCCTTACGAAACTCGGTGCAAAACGGGCCGAACTAGTGCAAAAGTTCGTGCCACGAAGTCATGACGGAATGTTTCGCAACAAATACACCTGAAACACCCCATCGGACCCTAAAATGATGTTTTGTTGCGTTTCGTACTATTTGGGTGCATTCGGGACCGTTTGGTTACCTTACAAAACTCAGTGCAAAACGGGCCGAACTAGTGCAAAAGTTCATGCCACGAAGTCACATCAGAATTTTTCGGAATGAACGCACCCGATCCACCCCATTGGACCCTAAACTGACGTTTTGGTGCGTTTCGTACTATTTGGGTGCATTCGGGACCGTTTGGTTGCCTTACGAAACTCGATGCAAAACGGTCCGAACTAGTGCAAAAGTTCGTGCCACGAAGTCCTGACGGAATGTTTCGCAACAAACATACCTGAAACACCCCATCGGACCCTAAAATGACGTTTTGTTGCATTTCGTACTATTTGGATGCATTCGGGACCGTTTGGTTGCCTTACGAAACTCAGTGCAAAACGGGCCGAACTAGTGCAAAAGTTCATGCCATGAAGTCGCGTCTGAATTTTTCGCAATGAACGCACCCGATCCACCCCATTGGACCCTGAATTGATATTTTGGTGCGTTTCGTACTATTTGGGTGCATTCGGGACCGTTTGGTTGCCTTACGAAACTCGAAGCAAAACGGGCCGAACTTGTGCAAAAGTTCGTGCCACGAAATCGCATCGGAATTTTTCGCAACAAACACAACTGAAATACCCCATCGGACCCTAAACTGATGTTTTGGTGCGTTTCGTACTATTTGGGTGCATTCGGGACCGTTTGGTTGCCTTACGAAACTCGGTGCAAAACTGGCCGAACTTGTGCAAAAGTTCGTGCCACGAAATCGCGTCGGAATTTTTCGCAACGAATGCACCCGATATTGACATTTTCTTGTGTTTCGTACTATTTGGGTGCATTCGGGACCGTTTCGTTGCCTTACGAAACTCGGTGCGAAACGGGCCGAACTTGTGCAAAAGTTCGTGCCACGAACTCACATCGGAATTTTTCGCAACAAACGCTCCTGAAACACCCAATCGGATCCTAAACTGACGTTTTGTTTCGTTTCGTACTATCTGGGTGCATTCGGGACCGTTTGGTTGCCTTACGAAACTCGGTGCAAAACGGGCCGAACTAGTGCAAAAGTTCGTGCCACAAAGTCGAGACGGAATGTTTCGCAACAAACATACCTGAAACACCCCATCGGACCCTAAAATGATGTTTTGTTGCGTTTCGTACTGTTTGGGTGCATTCGGGACTGTTTGGTTGCCTTATGAAACTCGGTGCAAAACGGGCCGAACTTGTGCAAAAGGTCATGCCACGAAGTCACGTAGGAATTTTTCGCAACAAACACAGCTGAAACACCCCATCGGACCCTAAAATGACATTTTGTTGCGTTTTCGTACTATTTGGGTGCATTCGGGACCGTTTGGTTGCCTTACGAAACTCGGTGCAAAACTTGCCGAACTAGTGCAAAAGTTCGAGCCACGAAGTCGTGACGGAATGTTTCGCAACAAACATACCTGAAACACCCCATCGGACCCCAAAATAACGTTTTGTTGCGTTTCGTACTATTTGGGTGCATTTGGGACCGTTTGGTTGCCTTATGAAACTAAGTGCAAAACGGGCCGAACTAGTGCAAAAGTTCGTGCCACGAAGTCGCGTCAGAATTTTTCGCAATGAATGCACCCGATCCACCCCATTGGACCCTAAACTGACGTTTTGGTGCGTTTCGTACTATTTGGGTGCATTCGGGACCGTTTGGTTGCCTTACGAAACTCGGTGCAAAACGGGCCGAACTTGTGCAAAAGGTCGTGCCACGAAATCGCATCGGAATTTTTCGCAACAAACGCACCTCAAACACCCCATCGGACCCTAAACTGATGTTTTGTTGTGTTTCATACTATTAGGGTGCATTCGGGACCGTTTCGTTGCCTTACGAAACTCGGTGCAAAACGGGCCGTAATTATGCAAAAGTTTGTGCCACGAAGTCACTTCGGAATTTTTCGCAACAAACGCTCCTGAAACACCCCATCGGACCCTAAACTGATGTTTTGTTGCGTTTCATACTATTTGGGTGCATTCGGGACCGTTTGGTTGCCTTACGAAACTCAGTGCAAAACGGGCCGAACTAGTGCAAAAGTTCGTGCCACGAAGTCGCGTCAGAATTTTTCGGAATGAACGCACCCGATCCACCCCATTGGACCCTAAACTGACGTTTTGGTGCGTTTCGTACTATTTGGGTGCATTCGGGACCGTTTGGTTGCCTTACGAAACTCAATGCAAAACGGGCCGAACTAGTGCAAAAGTTCGTGCCACGAAGTCCTGACGGAATGTTTCGCAACAAACATACCTGAAACACCCCATCGGACCCTAAAATGACGTTTTGTTGCGTTTCGTATTATTTGGATGCATTCGGGACCGTTTGGTTGCCTTACGAAACTCAGTGCAAAACGGGCCGAACTAGTGCAAAAGTTCATGCCATGAAGTCGCGTCTGAATTTTTCGCAACGAATGCACCCGATCCACCCCATTGGACCCTAAACTGATGTTTTGGTGCGTTTCGTACTATTTGGGTGCATTCGGGACCGTTTGGTTGCCTTACGAAACTCGGTGCAAAACTGGCCGAACTTGTGCAAAAGTTCGTGCCACGAAATCGCGTCGGAATTTTTCGCAACGAATGCACCCGATATTGACATTTTCTTGTGTTTCGTACTATTTGGGTGCATTCGGGACCGTTTCGTTGCCTTACCAAACTCGGTGCAAAACGGGCCGAACTTGTGCAAAAGTTCGTGCCACGAACTCACATCGGAATTTTTCGCAACAAACGCTCCTGAAACACCCAATCGGATCCTAAACTGACGTTTTGTTGCGTTTCGTACTATTTGGGTGCATTCGGGACCGTTTGGTTGCCTTACGAAACTCGGTGCAAAACGGGCCGAACTAGTGAAAAAGTTCGTGCCACAAAGTCGAGACGGAATGTTTCGCAAAAAACATACCTGAAACACCCCATCGGACCCTAAAATGATGTTTTGTTGCGTTTCGTACTGTTTCGGTGCATTCAGGACTGTTTGGTTGCCTTACGAAACTCGGTGCAAAACGGGCCGAACTTGTGCAAAAGGTCATGCCACGAAGTCACGTAGGAATTTTTCGCAACAAACACAGCTGAAACACCCCATCGGACCCTAAAATGACATTTTGTTGCGTTTTCGTACTATTTGGGTGCATTCGGGACCGTTTGGTTGCCTTACGAAACTCGGTGCAAAACGGGCCGAACTAGTGCAAAAGATCGTGCCACGAAATCGCATCGGAATTTTTCGCAACAAACGCACCTGAAACACCCCATCGGACCCTAAACTGATGTTTTGTTGTGTTTCATACTATTAGGGTGCATTCGGGACCGTTTCGTTGCCTTACGAAACTCGGTGCAAAACGGGCCGTAATTATGCAAAAGTTCGTGCCACGAAGTCACGTCGGAATTTTTCGCAACAAACGCTCCTGAAACACCCCATCGGACCCTAAACTGACGTTTTGTTGCGTTTCGTACTATTTGGGTGCATTCGGGACCGTTTGGTTGCCTTAGGAAACTCGGTGCAAAACGGGCCGAACTAGTGCAAAAGTTCGTGCCACGAAGTCATGACGGAATGTTTCGCAACAAATACACCTGAAACACCCCATCGGACCCTAAAATGATGTTTTGTTGCGTTTCGTACTATTTGGGTGCATTCGGGACCGTTTGGTTGCCTTACGAAACTCAGTGCAAAACGGGCCGAACTAGTGCAAAAGTTCGTGCCACGAAGTCGCGTCAGAATTTTTCGGGATGAACGCACCCGATCCACCCCATTGGACCGTAAACTGACGTTTTGGTGCGTTTCGTACTATTTGGGTGCATTCGGGACCGTTTGGTTTCCTTACGAAACTCGGTGCAAAACGGGCCGAACTTGTGCAAAAGTTCGTGCCACGAAATCGCATCGGAATTTTTCGCAACAAACGCACCTGAAACACCCCATCGCACCCTAAACTGATGTTTTGTTGTGTTTCAAACAATTAGGGTGCATTCAGGACCGTTTCGTTGCCTTACGAAACTCGGTGCAAAACGGGCCGAAGTTGTGCAAAAGTTCGTGCCACGAAGTCATGTCGGAATTTTTCGCAACAAATGCTCCTGAAACACCCCATCGGACCCTAAACTGACGTTTTGTTGCGTTTCGTACTATTTGGGTGCATTCGGGTCCGTTTGGTTGCCTTACGAAACTCGGTGCAAAACGGGCCGAACTAGTGGAAAAGTTCGTGCCACGAAATCGCATCGGAATTTTTCGCAACGAATGCACCCGATATTGACGTTTTGTTGTGTTTCATACTATTAGGGTGCATTCGGGACCGTTTCGTTGCCTTACGAAACTCGGTGCAAAACGGGCCGTAATTATGCAAAAGTTCGTGCCACGAAGTCACGTCGGAATTTTTCGCAACAAACGCTCCTGAAACACCCCATCGGACCCTAAACTGACGTTTTGTTGCGTTTCGTACTATTTGGGTGCATTCGGGACCGTTTGGTTGCCTTACGAAACTCGGTGCAAAACGGGCCGAACTAGTGCAAAAGTTCGTGCCACGAAGTCGTGACGGAATGTTTCGCAACAAATACACCTGAAACACCCCATCGGACCCTAAAATGATGTTTTGTTGCATTTCGTACTATTTGGGTGCATTCGGGACTGTTTGGTTGCCTTACGAAACTCAGTGCAAAACGGGCCGAACTAGTGCAAAAGTTCGTGCCACGAAGTCGCGTCAGAATTTTTCGGAATGAACGCACCCGATCCACCCCATTGGACCCTAAACTGACGTTTTGGTGCGTTTCGTACTATTTGGGTGCATTCGGGACCGTTTGGTTGCCTTACGAAACTCGGTGCAAAACGGGCCGAACTTGTGCAAAAGTTCGTGCTACGAAATCGCGACGGAATTTTTCGCAACGAATGCACCCGATATTGACATTTTCTAGTGTTTCGTACTATTTGGGTGCATTCGGGACCGTTTCGTTGCCTTACGAAACTCGGTGTAAAACGGGCCGAACTTGTGCAAAAGTTCGTGCCACGAACTCACATCGGAATTTTTCGCAACAAACGCTCCTGAAACACCCAATCGGATCCTAAACTGACGTTTTGTTGCGTTTCGTACTATTTGGGTGCATTCGGGACTGTTTGGTTGCCTTACGAAACTCGGTGTAAAACGGGCCGAACTTGTGCAAAAGTTCGTGCCACGAACTCACATCGGAATTTTTCGCAACAAACGCTCCTGAAACACCCAATCGGATCCTAAACTGACGTTTTGTTGCGTTTCGTACTATTTGGGTGCATTCGGGACCGTTTGGTTGTCTTACGAAACTCGGTGCAAAACGGGCCGAACTAGTGCAAAAGTTCGTGCCACAAAGTCGAGACGGAATGTTTCGCAACAAACATACCTGAAACACCCCATCGGACCCTAAAATGATGTTTTGTTGCGTTTCGTACTGTTTGGGTGCATTCGGGACTGTTTGGTTGCCTTACGAAACTCGGTGCAAAACGGGCCGAACTTGTGCAAAAGGTCATGCCACAAAGTCACGTAGGAATTTTTCGCAACAAACACAGCTGAAACACCCCATCGGACCCTAAAATGACATTTTGTTGCGTTTTCGTACTATTTGGGTGCATTCGGGACCGTTTGGTTGCCTTATGAAACTCGGTGCAAAACGGGCCGAACTAGTGATAAAGTTCGAGCCACGAAGTCGTGACGGAATGTTTCGCAACAAACATACCTGAAACACCCCATCGGACCCTAAAATGATGTTTTGTTGCGTTTCGTACTATTTGGGTGCATTCGGGACCGTTTGGTTGCCTTACGAAACTCAGTGCAAAACGGGCCGAACTAGTGCAAAAGTTCGTGCCACGAAGTCGTGTCAGAATTTTTCGGAATGAACGCACCCGATCCACCCCATTGGACCCTAAACTGACGTTTTGGTGTGTTTCGTACTATTTGGGTGCATTCGGGACCGTTTGGTTGCCTTACGAAACTCGGTGCAAAACGGGCCGAACTTGTGCAAAAGTTCGTGCCACGAAATCGCATCGGAATTTTTCGCAACAAACTCACCTGAAACACCCCATCGGACCCTAAACTTATGTTTTGTTGTGTTTCAAACTATTAGGGTGCATTCAGGACCGTTTCGTTGCCTTACGAAACTCGGTGCAAAACGGGCCGAACTTGTGCAAAAGTTCGTGCCACGAAGTCACGTCGGAATTTTTCGCAACAAACGCTCCTGAAACACCCCATCGGACCCTAAACTGACGTTTTGTTGCGTTTCGTACTATTTGGGTGCATTCGGGTCCGTTTGGTTGCCTTACGAAACTCGGTGCAAAACGGGCCGAACTAGTGGAAAAGTTCGTGCCACGAAGTCGCGTCGGAATTTTTCGCAACGAACGCACCCGATCCACCTCATTGGACCGTAAATTGACGTTTTGTTGCATTTCGTACTATTTGGGTGCATTCGGGATCATTTGGTTGCCTTACGAAACTCGGTGCAAAACGAGCCAAACTAGTGCAAAATTTCGTACCACGAAGTCGCGTCGGAATTTTTCGCAACGAACACACCCGATCCACCCCATTGGACCCTAAACTGATGTTTTGGTGCGTTTCGTACATTTTGGGTGCATTCGGGACCGTTTGGTTGCCTTACGAAACTCGGTGCAAAACGGGCCGAACTTGTGCAAAACTTCGTGCCACGATATCGCGTCGGAATTTTTCGCAACGAATGCACCCGATATTGACGTTTTGTTGTGTTTCGTACTATTGGGTGCATTCGGGACCGTTTCGTTGCCTTACGAAAGTTGGTGGAAAACGGGCCGAACTTGTGGAAAAGTTCGTGCCACGAACTTACATCGGAATTTTTCCTAACAAACGCTCCTGAAACACCCAATCATACCCTAAACTGACGTTTTGTTGCGTTTCGTACTATTTCGGTGCATTCAGGACCGTTTGGTTGCCTTACGAAACTCGGTGCAAAACGGGCTGAACTAGTGCAAAAGTTCGTGCCACGAAGTCGTGACGGAATGTTTCGCAACAAACATACCTGAAACACCCCATCGGACCCTAAAATGACATTTTGTTGCCTTTCGTACTGTTTGGGTGCATTCGGGACCGTTTGGTTGCCTTACGAAACTCAGTGCAAAACGGGCCGAACTTATGCAAAAGTTCGTGCCACGAAGTCGCGTCTGAATTTTTCGCAACGAGCGAACCCGATCCACCCCATTGGACCCTAAACTGATATTTTGGTGCGTTTCGTACTATTTGGGTGCATTCGGGACCGTTTGGTTGCCTTACGAAACTCGATGCAAAACGGGCCGAACTTGTGCAAAAGTTCGTGCCACGAAATCGTATCGGAATTTTTCACAACAAACACACCTAAAACACCCCATCGGACCCTAAACACCGAAATAGTACGAAACTCGGTCCAAAACGGGCCGAACATGTGCAAAAGTTCGTGCCACGAAGTCGCATCGGAATTTTTTGCAACAAACGCTCCTGACACACCCAATCGGATCCTAAACTGACGTTTTGTTGCGTTTCGTACTATTTGGGTGCATTCGGGACCGTTTGGTTGTCTTACGAAACTCGGTGCAAAACGGGCCGAACTAGTGCAAAAGTTCGTGCCACAAAGTCGAGACGGAATGTTTCGCAACAAACATACCTGAAACACCCCATCGGACCCTAAAATGATGTTTTGTTGCGTTTCGTACTGTTTGGGTGCATTCGGGACTGTTTGGTTGCCTTACGAAACTCGGTGCAAAACGGGCCGAACTTGTGCAAAAGGTCATGCCACAAAGTCACGTAGGAATTTTTCGCAACAAACATAGCTGAAACACCCCATCGGACCCTAAAATGACATTTTGTTGCGTTTTCGTACTATTTGGGTGCATTCGGGACCGTTTGGTTGCCTTACGAAACTCGGTGCAAAACGGGCCGAACTAGTGATAAAGTTCGAGCCACGAAGTCGTGACGGAATGTTTCGCAACAAACATACCTGAAACACCCCATCGGACCCTAAACTGATGTTTTGTTGTGTTTCGTACAATTAGGGTGCATTCGAGACCGTTTGGTTGCCTTACGAAACTCAGTGCAAAATGGGCCGGACTAGTGCAAAAGTTCGTGCCACGAAGTCGCATCGGAATTTTTCGCAACGAACGCACCCGATCCACCCCACTGGACCCTTAACTGACATTTTGGTGCGTTTCGTACTATTTGGGTGCATTCGGCACCGTTTGGTTGCCTTACGAAATTCGGTGCAAAACGGGCCAAACTTGTGCAAAAGTTCGTGCCACGAAGTTGCGTCGGAATTTTTCGCAACAAACGCACCCGATCCATGCCATTGGACCCTGAACAAATGTTTTGGTGTGTTTCGTACTATTTGGGTGCATTCGGGACCGTTTGGTTGCCTTACGAAACTCGGTGCAATACGGGCCGAACTAGTGGAAAAGTTCATGCCTCGAAGTCGCGTCGGAATTTTTCGCAACGAATGCACCAGATCCACCCCATTGGACCATAAATTGACGTTTTGGTACGTTTCGTTCTATTTTGGGTGCATTCGGGACCGTTTGGTTAAATTACGAAACTCGGTCCAAAACGGGCCGAACATGTGCAAAAGTTCGTGCCACGAAGTCGCATCGGAATTTTTTGCAACAAACGCTCCTGACACACACCATCGGACCCTAAACTGACATTTTGCTGTGTTTTGTACTATTTGGGTGCATTCGGGACCGTTCGGTTGACTTACGAAATTCGGTGCAAAACGGGCCAAACTTCTGCAAAAGTTCGTGCCACGAAGTTGCGTCGGAATTTTTCGCAACAAACGCACCCGATCCACGCCATTGGACCCTGAACTAATGTTTTGGTGTGTTTCGTACTATTTGGGTGCATTCGGGACTGTTTGGTCGCCTTACGAAACTCGGTGCAAAACAGGCCGAACTAGTGCAAAAGTTCGTGCCACGAAGTCGCGTCAGAATTTTTCGGAATGAACGCACTCGATCCACCCCATTGGACCCTAAACTGACGTTTTGGTGCGTTTCGTACTATTTGGGTGCATTCGGGACCGTTTGGTTGCCTTACGAAACTCGGTGCAAAACGGGCCGAACTTGTGCAAAAGTTCGTGCCACGAAATCGCGACGGAATTTTTCGCAACGAATGCACCCGATATTGACATTTTCTAGTGTTTCGTACTATTTGGGTGCATTCGGGACCGTTTCGTTGCCTTACGAAACTCGGTGTAAAACGGGCCGAACTTGTGCAAAAGTTCGTGCCACGAACTCACATCGGAATTTTTCGCAACAAACGCTCCTGAAACACCCAATCGGATCCTAAACTGACGTTTTGTTGCGTTTCGTACTATTTGGGTGCATTCGGGACCGTTTGGTTGTCTTACGAAACTCGGTGCAAAACGGGCCGAACTAGTGCAAAAGTTCGTGCCACAAAGTCGAGACGGAATGTTTCGCAACAAACATACCTGAAACACCCCATCGGACCCTAAAATGATGTTTTGTTGCGTTTCGTACTGTTTGGGTGCATTCGGGACTGTTTGGTTGCCTTACGAAACTCGGTGCAAAACGGGCCGAACTTGTGCAAAAGGTCATGCCACAAAGTCACGTAGGAATTTTTCGCAACAAACATAGCTGAAACACCCCATCGGACCCTAAAATGACATTTTGTTGCGTTTTCGTACTATTTGGGTGCATTCGGGACCGTTTGGTTGCCTTACGAAACTCGGTGCAAAACGGGCCGAACTAGTGATAAAGTTCGAGCCACGAAGTCGTGACGGAATGTTTCGCAACAAACATACCTGAAACACCCCATCGGACCCTAAAATGATGTTTTGTTACGTTTCGTACTATTTGGGTGCATTCGGGACCGTTTGGTTGCCTTACGAAACTCAGTGCAAAACGGACCGAACTAGTGCAAAAGTTCGTGCCACGAAGTCGTGTCAGAATTTTTCGGAATGAACGCACCCGATCCACCCCATTGGACCCTAAACTGACGTTTTGGTGCGTTTCGTACTATTTGGGTGCATTCGGGACCGTTTGGTTGCCTTACGAAACTCGGTGCAAAACGGGCCGAACTTGTGCAAAAGTTCGTGCCACGAAATCGCATCGGAATTTTTCGCAACAAACTCACCTGAAACACCCCATCGGACCCTAAACTTATGTTTTGTTGTGTTTCAAACTATTAGGGTGCATTCAGGACCGTTTCGTTGCCTTACGAAACTCGGTGCAAAACGGGCCGAACTTGTGCAAAAGTTCGTGCCACGAAGTCACGTCGGAATTTTTCGCAACAAACGCTCCTGAAACACCCCATCGGACCCTAAACTGACGTTTTGTTGCGTTTCGTACTATTTGGGTGCATTCGGGTCCGTTTGGTTGCCTTACGAAACTCGGTGCAAAACGGGCCGAACTAGTGGAAAAGTTCGTGCCACGAAGTCGCGTCGGAATTTTTCGCAACGAACGCACCCGATCCACCTCATTGGACCGTAAATTGACGTTTTGTTGCATTTCGTACTATTTGGGTGCATTCGGGATCATTTGGTTGCCTTACGAAACTCGGTGCAAAACGAGCCAAACTAGTGCAAAATTTCGTACCACGAAGTCGCGTCGGAATTTTTCGCAACGAACACACCCGATCCACCCCATTGGACCCTAAACTGATGTTTTGGTGCGTTTCGTACATTTTGGGTGCATTCGGGACCGTTTGGTTGCCTTACGAAACTCGGTGCAAAACGGGCCGAACTTGTGCAAAACTTCGTGCCACGATATCGCGTCGGAATTTTTCGCAACGAATGCACCCGATATTGACGTTTTGTTGTGTTTCGTACTATTGGGTGCATTCGGGACCGTTTCGTTGCCTTACGAAAGTTGGTGGAAAACGGGCCGAACTTGTGGAAAAGTTCGTGCCACGAACTTACATCGGAATTTTTCCTAACAAACGCTCCTGAAACACCCAATCATACCCTAAACTGACGTTTTGTTGCGTTTCGTACTATTTCGGTGCATTCAGGACCGTTTGGTTGCCTTACGAAACTCGGTGCAAAACGGGCTGAACTAGTGCAAAAGTTCGTGCCACGAAGTCGTGACGGAATGTTTCGCAACAAACATACCTGAAACACCCCATCGGACCCTAAAATGACATTTTGTTGCCTTTCGTACTGTTTGGGTGCATTCGGGACCGTTTGGTTGCCTTACGAAACTCAGTGCAAAACGGGCCGAACTTATGCAAAAGTTCGTGCCACGAAGTCGCGTCTGAATTTTTCGCAACGAACGAACCCGATCCACCCCATTGGACCCTAAACTGATATTTTGGTGCGTTTCGTACTATTTGGGTGCATTCGGGACCGTTTGGTTGCCTTACGAAACTCGATGCAAAACGGGCCGAACTTGTGCAAAAGTTCGTGCCACGAAATCGTATCGGAATTTTTCACAACAAACACACCTAAAACACCCCATCGGACCCTAAACTGATGTTTTGTTGTGTTTCGTACAATTAGGGTGCATTCGAGACCGTTTGGTTGCCTTACGAAACTCAGTGCAAAATGGGCCGGACTAGTGCAAAAGTTCGTGCCACGAAGTCGCATCGGAATTTTTCGCAACGAACGCACCCGATCCACCCCACTGGACCCTTAACTGACATTTTGGTGCGTTTCGTACTATTTGGGTGCATTCGGCACCGTTTGGTTGCCTTACGAAATTCGGTGCAAAACGGGCCAAACTTGTGCAAAAGTTCGTGCCACGAAGTTGCGTCGGAATTTTTCGCAACAAACGCACCCGATCCATGCCATTGGACCCTGAACAAATGTTTTGGTGTGTTTCGTACTATTTGGGTGCATTCGGGACTGTTTGGTTGCCTTACGAAACTCGGTGCAATACGGGCCGAACTAGTGGAAAAGTTCATGCCTCGAAGTCGCGTCGGAATTTTTCGCAACGAATGCACCAGATCCACCCCATTGGACCATAAATTGACGTTTTGGTACGTTTCGTTCTATTTTGGGTGCATTCGGGACCGTTTGGTTAAATTACGAAACTCGGTCCAAAACGGGCCGAACATGTGCAAAAGTTCGTGCCACGAAGTCGCATCGGAATTTTTTGCAACAAACGCTCCTGACACACACCATCGGACCCTAAACTGACATTTTGCTGTGTTTTGTACTATTTGGGTGCATTCGGGACCGTTCGGTTGACTTACGAAATTCGGTGCAAAACGGGCCAAACTTCTGCAAAAGTTCGTGCCACGAAGTTGCGTCGGAATTTTTCGCAACAAACGCACCCGATCCACGCCATTGGACCCTGAACTAATGTTTTGGTGTGTTTCGTACTATTTGGGTGCATTCGGGACTGTTTGGTCGCCTTACGAAACTCGGTGCAAAACAGGCCGAACTAGTGCAAAAGTTCGTGCCACGAAGTCGCGTCAGAATTTTTCGGAATGAACGCACCCGATCCACCCCATTGGACCCTAAACTGACGTTTTGGTGCGTTTCGTACTATTTGGGTGCATTCGGGACCGTTTGGTTGCCTTACGAAACTCGGTGCAAAACGGGCCGAACTTGTGCAAAAGTTCGTGCCACGAAATCGCGACGGAATTTTTCGCAACGAATGCACCCGATATTGACATTTTCTAGTGTTTCGTACTATTTGGGTGCATTCGGGACCGTTTCGTTGCCTTACGAAACTCGGTGTAAAACGGGCCGAACTTGTGCAAAAGTTCGTGCCACGAACTCACATCGGAATTTTTCGCAACAAACGCTCCTGAAACACCCAATCGGATCCTAAACTGACGTTTTGTTGCGTTTCGTACTATTTGGGTGCATTCGGGACCGTTTGGTTGTCTTACGAAACTCGGTGCAAAACGGGCCGAACTAGTGCAAAAGTTCGTGCCACAAAGTCGAGACGGAATGTTTCGCAACAAACATACCTGAAACACCCCATCGGACCCTAAAATGATGTTTTGTTGCGTTTCGTACTGTTTGGGTGCATTCGGGACTGTTTGGTTGCCTTACGAAACTCGGTGCAAAACGGGCCGAACTTGTGCAAAAGGTCATGCCACAAAGTCACGTAGGAATTTTTCGCAACAAACATAGCTGAAACACCCCATCGGACCCTAAAATGACATTTTGTTGCGTTTTCGTACTATTTGGGTGCATTCGGGACCGTTTGGTTGCCTTACGAAACTCGGTGCAAAACGGGCCGAACTAGTGATAAAGTTCGAGCCACGAAGTCGTGACGGAATGTTTCGCAACAAACATACCTGAAACACCCCATCGGACCCTAAACTGATGTTTTGTTACGTTTCGTACTATTTGGGTGCATTCGGGACCGTTTGGTTGCCTTACGAAACTCAGTGCAAAACGGACCGAACTAGTGCAAAAGTTCGTGCCACGAAGTCGCATCGGAATTTTTCGCAACGAACGCACCCGATCCACCCCACTGGACCCTTAACTGACATTTTGGTGCGTTTCGTACTATTTGGGTGCATTCGGCACCGTTTGGTTGCCTTACGAAATTCGGTGCAAAACGGGCCAAACTTGTGCAAAAGTTCGTGCCACGAAGTTGCATCGGAATTTTTCGCAACAAACGCACCCGATCCATGCCATTGGACCCTGAACAAATGTTTTGGTGTGTTTCGTACTATTTGGGTGCATTCGGGACCGTTTGGTTGTCTTACGAAACTCGGTGCAATACGGGCCGAACTAGTGGAAAAGTTCATGCCTCGAAGTCGCGTCGGAATTTTTCGCAACGAATGCACCAGATCCACCCCATTGGACCATAAATTGACGTTTTGGTACGTTTCGTTCTATTTTGGGTGCATTCGGGACCGTTTGGTTAAATTACGAAACTCGGTCCAAAACGGGCCGAACATGTGCAAAAGTTCGTGCCACGAAGTCGCATCGGAATTTTTTGCAACAAACGCTCCTGACACACACCATCGGACCCTAAACTGACATTTTGCTGTGTTTTGTACTATTTGGGTGCATTCGGGACCGTTCGGTTGACTTACGAAATTCGGTGCAAAACGGGCCAAACTTCTGCAAAAGTTCGTGCCACGAAGTTGCGTCGGAATTTTTCGCAACAAACGCACCCGATCCACGCCATTGGACCCTGAACTAATGTTTTGGTGTGTTTCGTACTATTTGGGTGCATTCGGGACTGTTTGGTCGCCTTACGAAACTCGGTGCAAAACAGGCCGAACTAGTGCAAAAGTTCGTGCCACGAAGTCGCGTCAGAATTTTTCGGAATGAACGCACCCGATCCACCCCATTGGACCCTAAACTGACGTTTTGTTGCATTTCGTACAATTTGGGTGCATTCGGGACCGTTTGGTTGCCTTTCGAAACTCGGTGCAAAACGTGCCGAACTAGTGCAAAAGTTCGGGCAACGAAGTCGCGTCGGAATTTTTCGCAACAAACGCACCTGAAACACCCCATCGGACCCTAAACTGATGTTTTGTTGCGTTTCGTACTATTTGGGTGCATTCGGGACCGTTTGGTTGCCTTTCGAAACTCGGTGCAAAACGTGCCGAACTAGTGCAAAAGTTCGGGCAACGAAGTCGCGTCGGAATTTTTCGCAACAAACGCACCTGAAACATCCCATCGGACCTTAAACTAATGTTTTGTTGTGTTTCGTACTATTTGGGTGCATTCGGGACCGTTTCGTTGCCTTACGAATCTCGGTGCAAAATGGGCCCAACTTGTACAAAAGTTCGTGCCGCGAAGTTGTGACGGAATGTTTCGCAACAAACACACCTGAAACACCCCATCGGACCCTAAAATGACGTTTAGATGTGTTTCGTACTATTTGGGTGCATTCGGGACCGTTTGGTTGCCTTACGAAACTCGGTGCAAAACGGGCTGAACTTGTGCAAAAGTTCGTGCCACGAAATCGCATCGGAATTTTTGGCAACGAATGCACCCGATCCACCCCATTGGACCCTAAATTGACGTTTTGTTGTGTTTCGTACTACTTGGGTGCATTCGGGACCATTTCGTTGCCTTACGAAACTCGCTGCAAAACGAGCCAAACTTGTGAAAAGTTCGTGCCACGAAGTCGCGTCGGAATTTTCCGCAATGAATGCACACGATCCACCCCATTAGACCCTAAACTGACGTTTTTGTGCGTTTCGTACTATTCGGGTGCATTCGGGACCGTTTGGTTGCCTCACGAAACTCGGTGCAAAATGGGCCGAACTAGTGTAGAAGTTCGTCCCATGAAGTCGCGTCGAAATTTTTCGCAACAAACGCACCTGAAACACCCCATCAGACCCTAAACTGGCGTTTTGTTTCGTTTCGTACTATTTGGGTGCATTCGGGACCGTTTGGTTGCTTTACGAAACTCGGTGCAAAACGGGCCGAACTAGTGCAAAAGTTCGTGCAACGAAGTCGCGTCAGAATTTTTCGCAACAAACGCACACGATCCACCCCATTGGACCCTAAACTGATGTTTTGGTGCGTTTCGTACTATTTGGGTGCATTCGTGACCGTTTGGTTGCCATACGAAACTCGTTGCAAAACGTGCCGAACTTGTGCAAAAGTTCGTGCCACGAAGTCGCGTCGGAATTTTTCGCAACAAACACACCTGAAACACCCCATCGGACCCTAAAATGATGTTTTGTTGTGTTTCATACTATTTGGGTGCATTCGGGACCATTTCGTTGCCTTACGAAACTCGGTGCAAAACGGGCCGAACTTGTACAAATGTTCGTGCCACGAAGTCGTGACGGAATGTTTCGCAACAAACACACCTGAAACACCCCATAGGACCCTAAAATGACGTTTTGGTGCGTTTCGTACTATTTGGGTGCATTCGGTACCGTTTGGTTGCCTTACGAAACTCGGTGCAAAACGGGCCGAACTTGTGCAAATGTTCGTGCCACGAAGTCGCGTCGGATTTTTTTTGCAACAAACGCACCTGAAACACCCCATCGGACCCTAAACTGATGTTTTGTTGTGTTTCGTACTATTTTGGTGCATTCGGGACCGTTTCGTTGCCTTACGAAACTCAATGCAAAACGGGCCGAACTTGTACAAAAGTTCGTGCCACGAAGTTGTGACAAAATGTTTCGCAACAAACACACCTGAAACGTCCCATCGGACCCTAAAATGATGTTTTGTTCCGTTTCGTACTATTTGGGTGCGTTCGGGACCATTTTGTTGCCTTACGAAACTCGGGGCAAAACGGGCCGAACTAGTGCAAAAGTTCGTGCCACGAATTCGCGACGGAATTTTTCGCAACGAATGCACCCGATCCACCCCATTGGACTCTAAATTGATGTTTTGGTGCATTTCATACTATTTTGGGTGCATTCGAGACCATTTGGTTACCTTATGAAACTCGGGGCAAAACGGGCCGAACTTGTTTAAAAGTTCGTGCCACGATGTCGCGTCGGAATTTTTCGCAACAAACACACCTGAAACACCCCATCGGACCCTAAACTGATGTTTTGTTGCATTTCGTACTATTTGGGTGCATTTGGGACCGTTTGGTTGCCATACGAAACTCAGTGCAAAACGGGCCGAACTTATGCAAAAGTTCGTGCCACGAAGTCGCGTCAGAATTTTTTGCAATGAATGCACCCGATCCACCCCCTTGGACCCTAAACTGACGTTTTGGTACGTTTTGTACTATTTGGGGGCATTCGGGACCGTTTGATTGCCTTACGAAACTCGGTGCAAAACGGGCCGAACTTGTGCAAAAGTTCGTGCCACGAAGTCGCGTCGGAATTTTTCGCAACAAACACACCTGAAACACCCCATCGGACCCTAAAATGACATTTTTTTGTATTTCGTACTATTTCAGTGCATTCGGTACCGTTTGGTTGCCATACGAAACTCGGTGCAAAACGTGCTGAAATAGTGCAAAAGTTCGTGCCACGAAGTCGCGTCGGAATTTTTCGCAACGAATGCACACGATCCACCCCATTGGACCCTAAACTGACGTTTTTGTGCGTTTCATACTATTCGGGTGCATTCGGTAATATTTGGTTGCCTCACGAAACTCGGTGCAAAACGGGCCGAACTATTGTAAAAGTTTGTCCCACGAAGTCGCGTCGAAATTTTTCGCAACAAACGCACCTGAAACACCCGTCAGACCCTAAACTAACATGTTGTTGCACTTCGTACTATTTTGGTGCATTCGGGACCGTTTGGTTGCTTTATGAATCTCGGTGGAAAACGGGCCGAACTAGTGTAAAAGTTCGTGCTACGAAGTCGCGTCAGAATTTTTCGCAACGAACGCACACGATCCACCCCATTGGACCCTAAACTGATGTTTTGGTGCGTTTCGTACTATTTGGGTGCATTCATGACCGTTTGGTTGCCATACGAAACTCGGTGCAAAACGTGCCGAACTTGTGCAAAAGTTCGTGCCACGAAGTCGCGTCGGAATTTTTCGCAACAAACGCACCTGAAACACCCCATGGGACCCTAAAATGATGTTTTGTTGTGTTTCATACTATTTGGGTGCATTCGGGACCATTTCGTTGCCTTACGAAACTCGGTGCAAAACGGGCCGAACTTGTACAAATGTTCGTGCCACGAAGACGTGACGGAATGTTTCGCAACAAACACACCTGAAACACCCCATAGGACCCTAAAATGACGTTTTGGTGCGTTTCGTACTATTTGGGTGCATTCGGTACCGGTTGGTTGCCTTACGAAACTCGGTGCAAAACGGGCCGAACTTGTGCAAATGTTCGTGCCACGAAGTCGCGTCGGATTTTTTTTGCAACAAACGCACCTGAAACACCCCATCGGACCCTAAACTGATGTTTTGTTGTGTTTCGTACTATTTGGGTTCATTCGGGACCGTTTCGTTGCCTTACGAAACTCAATGCAAAACGGGCCGAACTTGTACAAAAGTTCGTGCCACGAAGTTGTGACAAAATGTTTCGCAACAAACACACCTGAAACGTCCCATCGGACCCTAAAATGACGTTTTGTTCCGTTTCGTACTATTTGGGTGCGTTCGGGACCATTTGGTTGCCTTACGAAACTCGGGGCAAAACGGGCCGAACTAGTGCAAAAGTTCGTGCCACGAATTCGCGACGGAATTTTTCGCAACGAATGCACCCGATCCACCCCATTGGACTCTAAATTGATGTTTTGGTGCATTTCATACTATTTTGGGTGCATTCGAGACCATTTGGTTACCTTATGAAACTCGGGGCAAAACGGGCCGAACTTGTTTAAAAGTTCGTGCCACGATGTCGCGTCGGAATTTTTCGCAACAAACACACCTGAAACACCCCATCGGACCCTAAACTGATGTTTTGTTGCGTTTCGTACTATTTGGGTGCATTTGGGACCGTTTGGTTGCCATACGAAACTCAGTGCAAAACGGGCCGAACTTATGCAAAAGGTCGTGCCACGAAGTCGCGTCAGAATTTTTTGCAATGAATGCACCCGATCCACCCCCTTGGACCCTAAACTGACGTTTTGGTACGTTTCGTACTATTTGGGGGCATTCGGGACCGTTTGATTGCCTTACGAAACTCGGTGCAAAACGGGCCGAACTTGTGCAAAAGTTCGTGCCACGAAGTCGCGTCGGAATTTTTCGCAACAAACACACCTGAAACACCCCATCGGACCCTAAAATGACATTTTTTTGTATTTCGTACTATTTCAGTGCATTCGGTACCGTTTGGTTGCCATACGAAACTCGGTGCAAAACGTGCTGAAATAGTGCAAAAGTTCGTGCCACGAAGTCGCGTCGGAATTTTTCGCAACGAATGCACACGATCCACCCCATTGGACCCTAAACTGACGTTTTTGTGCGTTTCATACTATTCGGGTGCATTCGGTAATATTTGGTTGCCTCACGAAACTCGGTGCAAAACGGGCCGAACTATTGTAAAAGTTCGTCCCACGAAGTCGCGTCGAAATTTTTCGCAACAAACGGACCTAAAACACCCGTCAGACCCTAAACTAACATGTTGTTGCACTTCGTACTATTTTGGTGCATTCGGGACCGTTTGGTTGCTTTATGAATCTCGGTGGAAAACGGGCCGAACTAGTGTAAAAGTTCGTGCTACGAAGTCGCGTCAGAATTTTTCGCAACGAACGCACACGATCCACCCCATTGGACCCTAAACTGATGTTTTGGTGCGTTTCGTACTATTTGGGTGCATTCATGACCGTTTGGTTGCCATAAGAAACTCGGTGCAAAACGTGCCGAACTTGTGCAAAAGTTCGAGCCACGAAGTCGCGTCGGAATTTTTCGCAACAAACGCACCTGAAACACCCCATGGGACCCTAAAATGATGTTTTGTTGTGTTTCATACTATTTGGGTGCATTCGGGACCATTTCGTTGCCTTACGAAACTCGGTGCAAAACGGGCCGAACTTGTACAAATGTTCGTGCCACGAAGTCGTGACGGAATGTTTCGCCACAAACACACCTGAAACACCCCATAGGACCCTAAAATGACGTTTTGGTGCGTTTCATACTATTTGGGTGCATTCGGTACCGTTTGGTTGCCTTACGAAACTCGGTGCAAAACGGGCCGAACTTGTGCAAAAGTTCGTGCCACGAAGCCGCGTCGGATTTTTTTTGCAACAAACGCACCTGAAACACCCCATCGGACCCTAAACTGATGTTTTGTTGTGTTTCGTACTATTTGGGTGCATTCGGGACCGTTTCGTTGCCTTGCGAAACTCGATGCAAAACAGGCCGAACTTGTACAAAAGTTCGTGCCACAAAGTTGTGACGAAATGTTTCGCAACAAACACACCTGAAACGTCCCATCGGACCCTAAAATGACGTTTTGTTGCGTTTCGTACTATTTGGGTGCGTTCGGGACCATTTGGTTGCCTTACGAAACTCGGGGCAAAACGGGCCGAACTAGTGCAAAAGTTCGTGCCACGAAGTCGCGATGGAATTTTTCACAACGAATGCACCCGATCCACCCCATTGGACTCTAAATTGATGTTTTGGTGCATTTCATACTATTTTGGGTGCATTCGAGACCATTTGGTTACCTTACGAAACTCGGGGCAAAACGGGCCGAACTTGTTTAAAAGTTCGTACCACGAAGTCGTGTCGGAATTTTTCGCAACAAACACACCTGAAACACCCCATCGGACCCTAAACTGATGTTTTGTTGCGTTTCGTACTATTTGGGTGCATTTGGGACCGTTTGGTTGCCATACGAAACTCAGTGCAAAACGGGCCGAACTTATGCAAAAGTTCGTGCCACGAAGTCGCGTCAGAATTTTTTGCAATGAATGCACCCGATCCACCCCCTTGGACCCTAAACTGACGTTTTGGTACGTTTCGTACTATTTGGGGGCATTCGGGACCGTTTGATTGCCTTACGAAACTCGGTGCAAAACGGGCCGAACTTGTGCAAAAGTTCGTGCCACGAAGTCGCGTCGGAATTTTTCGCAACAAACACACCTGAAACACCCCATCGGACCCTAAAATGACATTTTTTTGTATTTCGTACTATTTCAGTGCATTCGGTACCGTTTGGTTGCCATACGAAACTCGGTGCAAAACGTGCTGAAATAGTGCAAAAGTTCGTGCCACGAAGTCGCGTCGGAATTTTTCGCAACGAATGCACACGATCCACCCCATTGGACCCTAAACTGACGTTTTTGTGCGTTTCATACTATTCGGGTGCATTCGGTAATATTTGGTTGCCTCACGAAACTCGGTGCAAAACGGGCCGAACTATTGTAAAAGTTCGTCCCACGAAGTCGCGTCGAAATTTTTCGCAACAAACGGACCTGAAACACCCGTCAGACCCTAAACTAACATGTTGTTGCACTTCGTACTATTTTGGTGCATTCGGGACCGTTTGGTTGCTTTATGAATCTCGGTGGAAAACGGGCCGAACTAGTGTAAAAGTTCGTGCTACGAAGTCGCGTCAGAATTTTTCGCAACGAACGCACACGATCCACCCCATTGGACCCTAAACTGATGTTTTGGTGTGTTTCGTACTATTTGGGTACATTCATGACCGTTTGGTTGCCATACGAAACTCGGTGCAAAACGTGCCGAACTTGTGCAAAAGTTCGTGCCACGAAGTCGCGTCGGAATTTTTCGCAACAAACGCACCTGAAACACCCCATGGGACCCTAAAATGATGTTTTGTTGTGTTTCATACTATTTGGGTGCATTCGGGACCATTTCGTTGCCTTACGAAACTCGGTGCAAAACGGGCCGAACTTGTACAAATGTTCGTGCCACGAAGTCGTGACGGAATGTTTCGCCACAAACACACCTGAAACACCCCATAGGACCCTAAAATGACGTTTTGGTGCGTTTCATACTATTTGGGTGCATTCGGTACCGTTTGGTTGCCTTACGAAACTCGGTGCAAAACGGGCCGAACTTGTGCAAAAGTTCGTGCCACGAAGCCGCGTCGGATTTTTTTTGCAACAAACGCACCTGAAACACCCCATCGGACCCTAAACTGATGTTTTGTTGTGTTTCGTACTATTTGGGTGCATTCGGGACCGTTTCGTTGCCTTGCGAAACTCGATGCAAAACAGGCCGAACTTGTACAAAAGTTCGTGCCACAAAGTTGTGACGAAATGTTTCGCAACAAACACACCTGAAACGTCCCATCGGACCCTAAAATGACGTTTTGTTGCGTTTCGTACTATTTGGGTGCGTTCGGGACCATTTGGTTGCCTTACGAAACTCGGGGCAAAACGGGCCGAACTAGTGCAAAAGTTCGTGCCACGAAGTCGCGATGGAATTTTTCACAACGAATGCACCCGATCCACCCCATTGGACTCTAAATTGATGTTTTGGTGCATTTCATACTATTTTGGGTGCATTCGAGACCATTTGGTTACCTTACGAAACTCGGGGCAAAACGGGCCGAACTTGTTTAAAAGTTCGTACCACGAAGTCGTGTCGGAATTTTTCGCAACAAACACACCTGAAACACCCCATCGGACCCTAAACTGATGTTTTGTTGCGTTTCGTACTATTTGGGTGCATTTGGGACTGTTTGGTTGCCATACGAAACTCAGTGCAAAACGGGCCGAACTTATGCAAAAGTTCGTGCCACGAAGTCGCGTCAGAATTTTTTGCAATGAATGCACCCGATCCACCCCCTTGGACCCTAAACTGACGTTTTGGTACGTTTCGTACTATTTGGGGGCATTCGGGACCGTTTGATTGCCTTACGAAACTCGGTGCAAAATGGGCCGAACTTGTGCAAAAGTTCGTGCCACGAAGTCGCGTCGGAATTTTTCGCAACAAACACACCTGAAACACCCCATCGGACCCTAAAATGACATTTTTTTGTATTTCGTACTATTTCAGTGCATTCGGTACCGTTTAGTTGCCATACGAAACTCGGTGCAAAACGTGCTGAAATAGTGCAAAAGTTCGTGCCACGAAGTCGCGTCGGAATTTTTCGCAACGAATGCACACGATCCACCCCATTGGACCCTAAACTGACGTTTTTGTGCGTTTCATACTATTCGGGTGCATTCGGTAATATTTGGTTGCCTCACGAAACTCGGTGCAAAACGGGCCGAACTATTGTAAAAGTTCGTCCCACGAAGTCGCGTCGAAATTTTTCGCAACAAACGGACCTGAAACACCCGTCAGACCCTAAACTAACATGTTGTTGCACTTCGTACTATTTTGGTGCATTCGGGACCGTTTGGTTGCTTTATGAATCTCGGTGGAAAACGGGCCGAACTAGTGTAAAAGTTCGTGCTACGAAGTCGCGTCAGAATTTTTCGCAACGAACGCACACGATCCACCCCATTGGACCCTAAACTGATGTTTTGGTGCGTTTCGTACTATTTGGGTGCATTCATGACCGTTTGGTTGCCATACGAAACTCGGTGCAAAACGTGCCGAACTTGTGCAAAAGTTCGTGCCACGAAGTCGCGTCGGAATTTTTCGCAACAAACGCACCTGAAACACCCCATGGGACCCTAAAATGATGTTTTGTTGTGTTTCATACTATTTGGGTGCATTCGGGACCATTTCGTTGCCTTACGAAACTCGGTGCAAAACGGGGAACTTGTACCAAATGTTCGTGCCACGAAGTCGTGACGGAATGTTTCGCCACAAACACACCTGAAACACCCCATAGGACCCTAAAATGACGTTTTGGTGCGTTTCATACTATTTGGGTGCATTCGGTACCGTTTGGTTGCCTTACGAAACTCGGTGCAAAACGGGCCGAACTTGTGCAAAAGTTCGTGCCACGAAGCCGCGTCGGATTTTTTTTGCAACAAACGCACCTGAAACACCCCATCGGACCCTAAACTGATGTTTTGTTGTGTTTCGTACTATTTGGGTGCATTCGGGACCGTTTCGTTGCCTTGCGAAACTCGATGCAAAACAGGCCGAACTTGTACAAAAGTTCGTGCCACAAAGTTGTGACGAAATGTTTCGCAACAAACACACCTGAAACGTCCCATCGGACCCTAAAATGACGTTTTGTTGCGTTTCGTACTATTTGGGTGCGTTCGGGACCATTTGGTTGCCTTACGAAACTCGGGGCAAAACGGGCCGAACTAGTGCAAAAGTTCGTGCCACGAAGTCGCGATGGAATTTTTCACAACGAATGCACCCGATCCACCACATTGGACTCTAAATTGATGTTTTGGTGCATTTCATACTATTTTGGGTGCATTCGAGACCATTTGGTTACCTTACGAAACTCGGGGCAAAACGGGCCGAACTTGTTTAAAAGTTCGTACCACGAAGTCGTGTCGGAATTTTTCACAACAAACACACCTGAAACACCCCATCGGACCCTAAACTGATGTTTTGTTGCGTTTCGTACTATTTGGGTGCATTTGGGACCGTTTGGTTGCCATACGAAACTCAGTGCAAAACGGGCCGAACTTATGCAAAAGTTCGTGCCACGAAGTCGCGTCAGAATTTTTTGCAATGAATGCACCCGATCCACCCCCTTGGACCCTAAACTGACGTTTTGGTACGTTTCGTACTATTTGGGTGCATTCGGGACCGTTTGATTGCCTTACGAAACTCGGTGCAAAACGGGCCGAACTTGTGCAAAAGTTCGTGCCACGAAGTCGCGTCGGAATTTTTCGCAACGAACACACCTGAAACACCCCATCGGACCCTAAAATGACATTTTTTGTATTTCGTACTATTTCAGTGCATTCGGTACCGTTTGGTTGCCATGCGAAACTCGGTGCAAAACGTGCTGAAATAGTGCAAAAGTTCGTGCCACGAAGTCGCGTCGGAATTTTTCACAACGAATGCACACGATCCACCCCATTGGACCCTAAACTGACGTTTTTGTGCGTTTCATACTATTCGGGTGCATTCGGTAATATTTGGTTACCTCACGAAACTCGGTGCAAAACGGGCCGAACTATTGTAAAAGTTCGTCCCACGAAGTCGCGTCGAAATTTTTCGCAACAAACGCACCTGAAACACCCCATCAGACCCTAAACTAACATGTTGTTGCATTTCGTACTATTTGGGTGCATTCGGGACCGTTTGGTTGCTTTACGAAACTCGGTACAAAACGGGCCGAACTAGTGCAAAAGTTCGTGCCACGAAGTCGCGTCAGAATTTTTCGCAACGAACGCACCCGATCCACCCCATTGGAACCTAAACTGATGTTTTGGTGCGTTTCGTACTATTTGGGTGCATTTGGGACCGTTTGGTTGCCTTACGAAACTCGGTGCAAAACAGGCCGAACTTGTGCAAAAGTTCGTGCCACGAAATCGCATTGGAAGTTTTCGCAACAAACGCATCTGAAACACCCCATCGGACCCTAAACTGATGTTTTGTTGTGTTTCGTACTATTTGGGTGCATTCGGGACCGTTTGATTGCCTTACGAAACTCGGTGCAAAACGGGCCGAACTAGTCCAAAAGTTCGTGCCACGAAGTCGTGACGGAATGTTTCGCAACAAACATGCCTGCAACACCCCATAGGACCCTAAAAAGATGTTTTGTTGCGTTTCTTACTATTTGGGTGCATTCGGGACCGTTTGGTTGCCTTACGAAACTCGGTGCAAAACATGCCGAACTAGTGCAAAAGTTCGTGCCACAAAGTCGCTTCGGAATTTTTTCGCAACGAATGCACCCGATCCACCCTATTGGATTCTAAATTGACGTTTTGGTGCATTTCATACTATTTTGTTTACATTCGGAACCATTTGGTTACCTTACGAAACTCGGGGCAAAACGGGCCGAACTTGTTTAAAAGTTCGTGCCGCGAAGTCGCGACGGAATTTTTCGCAACAAATGCAACCGATCCACCCCATTGGACCCCAAATTGACGTTTTTGTTCATTTCATACTATTTTGGGTGCATTCGGGACCATTTGGTTACCTTACGAAACTCGGTGCAAAGTGGGCCGAACTTGTGCAAAAGTTTGTGCCACGAAGTCGTGTCAGAATTTTTCGCAACAAACACACATGAAACACCCCATCGGACCCTAAACTGACGTTTTGTTGCATTTCGTACTATTTGGGTGCATTTGGGACTGTTTGGTTGCCATACGAAACTCAGTGCAAAACGGGCCGAACTAGTGCAAAAGTTCGTGCCACGAAGTCGCGTCAGAATTTTTCGGAATGAATGCACCCGATCCACCCCCTTGGACCCTAAACTGACGTTTCGGTGCGTTTCGTACTATTTGGGCGCATTCGGTACCGTTTGGTTGCCTTACGAAACTCGTTGCAAAACGGGCCGAAACTGGTGCAAAAGTTCGTGCCACGAAGTCGCGTCGGAATTTTTCACAACAACACACCTGAAACACCCCATCGGACCCTAAAACGACATTATTTTGTGTTCCGTACTATTTGAGTGCATTCGGGACCGTTTTGTTGCCATATGAAACTCGGTGCAAAACGTGCTGAAATAGTGCAAAAGTTCGTGCCACGAAGTCGCGTCGGAATTTTTCGCAACGAATGCACACGATCCACCCCATTAGACCCTAAACTGACGTTTTTGTGCGTTTCGTACTACTCGGGTGCATTCGGGACCGTTTGGTTACCTCACGAAACTCGGTGCAAAACGAGCCGAACTTGTGTAGAAGTTCGTCCCACAAAGTCGCGTCGAAATTTTTCGCAACAAACGCACCTGAAACACCCCATCAGACCCTAAACTGACGTTTTGTTGCGTTTCGTACTATTTGGGAGCATTCGGGACCGTTTGGTTGCTTTACGAAACTCGGTGCAAAACGGGCCGAACTAGTGCAAAAGTTCGTGCCACGAAGTCGCATCAGAATTTTTCGCAACGAACGCACCCGATCCACCCCATTGGACCCTAAACTGATGTTTTGGTGCGTTTCGCACTATTTGTGTGCATTCGGGACCGTTTGGTTGCCATACGAAACTCGGTGCAAAACGGGCCGAACTTGTGCAAAAGTTTGTGCCACGAAGTCGCGTCGGAATTTTTCGCAACAAACGCACCTGAAACACCCCATAGGACCCTAAACTGATGTTTTGCTGTGTTTCGTACTATTTGGGTGCATTTGGGACCGTTTCGTTGCCTTACGAAACTCGGTGCAAAACGGGCCGAACTTGTACAAAAGTTCGTGCCACGAAGTCGTGACGGAATGTTTCGCTACAAACACACCTGAAACACACCCATCGGACCCTAAACAGACGTTTTGTTGCGTTTCGTAATATTTGGGTGCATTCGGGACCGTTTGGTTGCCTTTCGAAACTCGGTGCAAAACGTGCCGAACTAGTGCAAAAGTTCGTGCCACGAAGTCACGTCGGAATTTTTCGTAACAAACGCACTCGATCCACCCCATTGGACGCTAAACTGACGTTTTTGGCCGTTTCATACTATTTGGGTGCATTCGGGTCCATTTGGTTGCCTTACGAAACTCGGTGCAAAACGGGCCGAACTAGTGCAAAAGTTCGTGCCACGAAGTCGCGACGGAATTTTTTCGCAACGAATGCACCCGATCCACCCTATTGGATTCTAAATTGACGTTTTGGTGCATTTCATACTATTTTGTTTACATTCGGAACCATTTGGTTACCTTACGAAACTCGGGGCAAAACGGGCCGAACTTGTTTAAAAGTTCGTGCCGCGAAGTCGCGACGGAATTTTTCGCAACAAATGCACCCGATCCACCCCATTGGACCCCAAATTGACGTTTTTGTTCATTTCATACTATTTTGGGTGCATTCGGGACCATTTGGTTACCTTACGAAACTCGGTGCAAAATGGGCCGAACTTGTGCAAAAGTTCGTGCCACGAAGTCGTATCAGAATTTTTCGCAACAAACACACATGAAACACCCCATCGAACCCTAAACTGACGTTTTGTTGCGTTTCGTACTATTTGGGTGCATTTGGGACTGTTTGGTTGCCATACGAAACTCAGTGCAAAACGGGCCGAACTAGTGCAAAAGTTCGTGCCACGAAGTCGCGTCAGAATTTTTCGGAATGAATGCACCCGATCCACCCCCTTGGACCCTAAACTGACGTTTCGGTGCGTTTCGTACTATTTGGGTGCATTCGGTACCGTTTGGTTGCCTTACGAAACTCGTTGCAAAACGGGCCGGAACTTGTGCAAAAGTTCGTGCCACGAAGTCGCGTCGGAATTTTTCACAACAACACACCTGAAACACCCCATCGGACCCTAAAATGACATTTTTTTGCGTTCCGTACTATTTGAGTGCATTCGGGACCGTTTTGTTGCCATATGAAACTCGGTGCAAAACGTGCTGAAATAGTGCAAAAGTTCGTGCCACGAAGTCGCGTCGGAATTTTTCGCAACGAATGCACACGATCCACCCCATTAGACCCTAAACTGACGTTTTTGTGCGTTTCGTACTATTCGGGTGCATTCGGGACCGTTTGGTTACCTCACGAAACTCGGTGCAAAATGAGCCGAACTAGTGTAGAAGTTCGTCCCACAAAGTCGCGTCGAAATTTTTCGCAACAAACGCACCTGAAACACCCCATCAGACCCTAAACTGACGTTTTGTTGCGTTTCGTACTATTTGGGAGCATTCGGGACCGTTTGGTTGCTTTACGAAACTCGGTGCAAAACGGGCCGAACTAGTGCAAAAGTTCGTGCCACGAAGTCGCATCAGAATTTTTCGCAACGAACGCACCCGATCCACCCCATTGGACCCTAAACTGATGTTTTGGTGCGTTTCGCACTATTTGTGTGCATTCGGGACAGTTTGGTTGCCATACGAAACTCGGTGCAAAACGGGCCGAACTTGTGCAAAAGTTTGTGCCACGAAGTCGCGTCGGAATTTTTCGCAACAAACGCACCTGAAACACCGCATAGGACCCTAAACTGATGTTTTGCTGTGTTTCGTACTATTTGGGTGCATTTGGGACCGTTTCGTTGCCTTACGAAACTCGGTGCAAAACGGGCCGAACTTGTACAAAAGTTCGTGCCACGAAGTCGTGACGGAATGTTTCGCTACAAACACACCTGAAACACACCCATCGGACCCTAAACAGACGTTTTGTTGCGTTTCGTAATATTTGGGTGCATTCGGGACCGTTTGGTTGCCTTTCGAAACTCGGTGCAAAACGTGCCGAACTAGTGCAAAAGTTCGTGCCACGAAGTCACGTCGGAATTTTTCGTAACAAACGCACTCGATCCACCCCATTGGACGCTAAACTGACGTTTTTGGCCGTTTCATACTATTTGGGTGCATTCGGGTCCATTTGGTTGCCTTACGAAACTCGGTGCAAAACGGGCCGAACTAGTGCAAAAGTTCGTGCCACGAAGTCGCGACGGAATTTTTTCGCAACGAATGCACCCGATCCACCCTATTGGATTCTAAATTGACGTTTTGGTGCATTTCATACTATTTTGTTTACATTCGGAACCATTTGGTTACCTTACGAAACTCGGGGCAAAACGGGCCGAACTTGTTTAAAAGTTCGTGCCGCGAAGTCGCGACGGAATTTTTCGCAACAAATGCACCCGATCCACCCCATTGGACCCCAAATTGACGTTTTTGTTCATTTCATACTATTTTGGGTGCATTCGGGACCATTTGGTTACCTTACGAAACTCGGTGCAAAATGGGCCGAACTTGTGCAAAAGTTCGTGCCACGAAGTCGTATCAGAATTTTTCGCAACAAACACACATGAAACACCCCATCGAA
This sequence comes from Panicum virgatum, assembly GCF_016808335.1. Lineage (NCBI taxonomy): Eukaryota > Viridiplantae > Streptophyta > Magnoliopsida > Poales > Poaceae > Panicum > Panicum virgatum. The sequence continues at coordinate 15,555,876 of NC_053150.1, read as the reverse complement.
CCCTAAACTGACGTTTTGTTGCGTTTCGTACTATTTGGGTGCATTTGGGACTGTTTGGTTGCCATACGAAACTCAGTGCAAAACGGGCCGAACTAGTGCAAAAGTTCGTGCCACGAAGTCGCGTCAGAATTTTTCGGAATGAATGCACCCGATCCACCCCCTTGGACCCTAAACTGACGTTTCGGTGCGTTTCGTACTATTTGGGTGCATTCGGTACCGTTTGGTTGCCTTACGAAACTCGTTGCAAAACGGGCCGGAACTTGTGCAAAAGTTCGTGCCACGAAGTCGCGTCGGAATTTTTCACAACAACACACCTGAAACACCCCATCGGACCCTAAAATGACATTTTTTTGCGTTCCGTACTATTTGAGTGCATTCGGGACCGTTTTGTTGCCATATGAAACTCGGTGCAAAACGTGCTGAAATAGTGCAAAAGTTCGTGCCACGAAGTCGCGTCGGAATTTTTCGCAACGAATGCACACGATCCACCCCATTAGACCCTAAACTGACGTTTTTGTGCGTTTCGTACTATTCGGGTGCATTCGGGACCGTTTGGTTACCTCACGAAACTCGGTGCAAAATGAGCCGAACTAGTGTAGAAGTTCGTCCCACAAAGTCGCGTCGAAATTTTTCGCAACAAACGCACCTGAAACACCCCATCAGACCCTAAACTGACGTTTTGTTGCGTTTCGTACTATTTGGGAGCATTCGGGACCGTTTGGTTGCTTTACGAAACTCGGTGCAAAACGGGCCGAACTAGTGCAAAAGTTCGTGCCACGAAGTCGCATCAGAATTTTTCGCAACGAACGCACCCGATCCACCCCATTGGACCCTAAACTGATGTTTTGGTGCGTTTCGCACTATTTGTGTGCATTCGGGACAGTTTGGTTGCCATACGAAACTCGGTGCAAAACGGGCCGAACTTGTGCAAAAGTTTGTGCCACGAAGTCGCGTCGGAATTTTTCGCAACAAACGCACCTGAAACACCCCATAGGACCCTAAACTGATGTTTTGCTGTGTTTCGTACTATTTGGGTGCATTTGGGACCGTTTCGTTGCCTTACGAAACTCGGTGCAAAACGGGCCGAACTTGTACAAAAGTTCGTGCCACGAAGTCGTGACGGAATGTTTCGCTACAAACACACCTGAAACACACCCATCGGACCCTAAACAGACGTTTTGTTGCGTTTCGTAATATTTGGGTGCATTCGGGACCGTTTGGTTGCCTTTCGAAACTCGGTGCAAAACGTGCCGAACTAGTGCAAAAGTTCGTGCCACGAAGTCACGTCGGAATTTTTCGTAACAAACGCACTCGATCCACCCCATTGGACGCTAAACTGACGTTTTTGGCCGTTTCATACTATTTGGGTGCATTCGGGTCCATTTGGTTGCCTTACGAAACTCAGTGCAAAACGGGCCGAACTAGTGCAAAAGTTCGTGCCACGAAGTCGCGACGGAATTTTTTCGCAACGAATGCACCCGATCCACCCTATTGGATTCTAAATTGACGTTTTGGTGCATTTCATACTATTTTGTTTACATTCGGAACCATTTGGTTACCTTACGAAACTCGGGGCAAAACGGGCCGAACTTGTTTAAAAGTTCGTGCCGCGAAGTCGCGACGGAATTTTTCGCAACAAATGCACCCGATCCACCCCATTGGACCCCAAATTGACGTTTTTGTTCATTTCATACTATTTTGGGTGCATTCGGGACCATTTGGTTACCTTACGAAACTCGGTGCAAAATGGGCCAAACTTGTGCAAAAGTTCGTGCCACGAAGTCGTGTCAGAATTTTTGGCAACAAACACACATGAAACACCCCATCGGACCCTAAACTGACGTTTTGTTGCGTTTCGTACTATTTGGGTGCATTTGGGACTGTTTGGTTGCCATACGAAACTCAGTGCAAAACGGGCCGAACTAGTGCAAAAGTTCGTGCCACGAAGTCGCGTCAGAATTTTTCGGAATGAATGCACCCGATCCACCCCCTTGGACCCTAAACTGACGTTTCGGTGCGTTTCGTACTATTTGGGCGCATTCGGTACCGTTTGGTTGCCTTACGAAACTCGTTGCAAAACGGGCCGGAACTTGTGCAAAAGTTCGTGCCACGAAGTCGCGTCGGAATTTTTCACAACAACACACCTGAAACACCCCATCGGACCCTAAAATGACATTTTTTTGCGTTCCGTACTATTTGAGTGCATTCGGGACCGTTTTGTTGCCATATGAAACTCGGTGCAAAACGTGCTGAAATAGTGCAAAAGTTCGTGCCACGAAGTCGCGTCGGAATTTTTCGCAACGAATGCACACGATCCACCCCATTAGACCCTAAACTGACGTTTTTGTGCGTTTCGTACTATTCGGGTGCATTCGGGACCGTTTGGTTACCTCACGAAACTCGGTGCAAAACGAGCCGAACTAGTGTAGAAGTTCGTCCCACAAAGTCGCGTCGAAATTTTTCGCAACAAACGCACCTGAAACACCCCATCAGACCCTAAACTGACGTTTTGTTGCGTTTCGTACTATTTGGGAGCATTCGGGACCGTTTGGTTGCTTTACGAAACTCGGTGCAAAACGGACCGAACTAGTGCAAAAGTTCGTGCCACGAAGTCGCATCAGAATTTTTCGCAACGAACGCACCCGATCCACCCCATTGGACCCTAAACTGATGTTTTGGTGCGTTTCGTACTATTTGTGTGCATTCGGGACCGTTTGGTTGCCATACGAAACTCGGCGCAAAACGGGCCGAACTTGTGCAAAAGTTCGTGCCACGAAGTCGCGTCAGAATTTTTCGCAACAAACGCACCTGAAACACCCCATAGGACCCTAAACTGATGTTTTGCTGTGTTTCGTACTATTTGGGTGCATTCGGGACCGTTTCGTTGCCTTACGAAACTCGGTGCAAAACGGGCCGAACTTGTACAAAAGTTCGTGCCACGAAGTCGTGACGGAATGTTTCCCTACAAACACACCTGAAACACACCCATCGGACCCTAAACAGACGTTTTGTTGCGTTTCGTAATATTTGGGTGCATTCGGGACCGTTTGGTTGCCTTTCGAAACTCGGTGCAAAACGTGCCGAACTAGTGCAAAAGTTCGTGCCACGAAGTCACGTCGGAATTTTTCGTAACAAACGCACTCGATCCACCCCATTGGACGCTAAACTGACGTTTTTGGCCGTTTCATACTATTTGGGTGCATTCGGGTCCATTTGGTTGCCTTACGAAACTCGGTGCAAAACGGGCCGAACTAGTGCAAAAGTTCGTGCCACGAAGTCGCGACGGAATTTTTTCGCAACGAATGCACCCGATCCACCCTATTGGATTCTAAATTGACGTTTTGGTGCATTTCATACTATTTTGTTTACATTCGGAACCATTTGGTTACCTTACGAAACTCGGGGCAAAACGGGCCGAACTTGTTTAAAAGTTCGTGCCGCGAAGTCGCGACGGAATTTTTCGCAACAAATGCACCCGATCCACCCCATTGGACCCCAAATTGACGTTTTTGTTCATTTCATACTATTTTGGGTGCATTCGGGACCATTTGGTTACCTTACGAAACTCGGTGCAAAATGGGCCGAACTTGTGCAAAAGTTCGTGCCACGAAGTCGTGTCAGAATTTTTCGCAACAAACACACATGAAACACCCCATCGGACCCTAAACTGACGTTTTGTTGCGTTTCGTACTATTTGGGTGCATTTGGGACTGTTTGGTTGCCATACGAAACTCAGTGCAAAACGGGCCGAACTAGTGCAAAAGTTCGTGCCACGAAGTCGCGTCAGAATTTTTCGGAATGAATGCACCCGATCCACCCCCTTGGACCCTAAACTGACGTTTTGGTGCGTTTCGTACTATTTGGGCGCATTCGGTACCGTTTGGTTGCCTTACGAAACTCGTTGCAAAACGGGCCGGAACTTGTGCAAAAGTTCGTGCCACGAAGTCGCGTCGGAATTTTTCACAACAACACACCTGAAACACCCCATCGGACCCTAAAATGACATTTTTTTGCGTTCCGTACTATTTGAGTGCATTCGGGACCGTTTTGTTGCCATATGAAACTCGGTGCAAAACGTGCTGAAATAGTGCAAAAGTTCGTGCCACGAAGTCGCGTCGGAATTTTTCGCAACGAATGCACACGATCCACCCCATTAGACCCTAAACTGACGTTTTTGTGCGTTTCGTACTATTCGGGTGCATTCGGGACCGTTTGGTTACCTCACGAAACTCGGTGCAAAACGAGCCGAACTAGTGTAGAAGTTCGTCCCACAAAGTCGCGTCGAAATTTTTCGCAACAAACGCACCTGAAACACCCCATCAGACCCTAAACTGACGTTTTGTTGCGTTTCGTACTATTTGGGAGCATTCGGGACCGTTTGGTTGCTTTACGAAACTTGGTGCAAAACGGACCGAACTAGTGCAAAAGTTCGTGCCACGAAGTCGCATCAGAATTTTTCGCAACGAACGCACCCGATCCACCCCATTGGACCCTAAACTGATGTTTTGGTGCGTTTCGTACTATTTGTGTGCATTCGGGACCGTTTGGTTGCCATATGAAACTCGGCGCAAAACGGGCCGAACTTGTGCAAAAGTTCGTGCCACGAAGTCGCGTCGGAATTTTTCGCAACAAACGCACCTGAAACACCCCATAGGACCCTAAACTGATGTTTTGCTGTGTTTCGTACTATTTGGGTGCATTCGGGACCGTTTCGTTGCCTTACGAAACTCGGTGCAAAACGGGCCGAACTTGTACAAAAGTTCGTGCCACGAAGTCGTGACGGAATGTTTCCCTACAAACACACCTGAAACACACCCATCGGACCCTAAACTGACGTTTTGTTGCGTTTCATACTATTTGGGTGCATTCGGGACCGTTTGGTTGCCTTTCGAAACTCGGTGCAAAACGTGCCGAACTAGTGCAAAAGTTCGTGCCACGAAGTCGCGTCGGAATTTTTCGTAACAAACGCACTCGATCCACCCCATTGGACCCTAAACTGACATTTTTGTGTGTTTCATACTATTTGGGTGCATTCGGGTCCACTTGGTTGCCTTACGAAACTCGGTGCAAAACGGGCCGAACTAGTGCAAATGTTCGTGCCACGAAGTCGCGACGGAATTTTTTCGCAACGAATGCACCCGATCCACCCTATTGGACTCTAAATTGACGTTTGTTGCTTTTCATACTATTTTGTTTACATTCGGAACCATTTGGTTACCTTACGAAACTCGGGGCAAAACGGGCCGAACTTGTTTAAAAGTTCGTGCCATGAACTCGTGTCGGAATTTTTCGCAACAAACACACCTGAAACACCCCATCGGACCCTAAACTGATGTTTTGTTGCGTTTCGTACTATTTGGGTGCATTTGGGACCGTTTGGTTGCCATACGAAACTCAGTGCAAAACAGGCCGAACTTATGCAAAAGTTCGTGACACGAAGTCGCGTCAGAATTTTTCGCAATGAATGCACCCGATCCACCCCTTGGACCCTAAACTGACGTTTTGGGGCGTTTGGTACTATTTGGGAGCATTCGGGACCGTTTGGTTGCCTTTTCGAAACTCGGTGCAAAACGGGCCGAACTAGTGCAAAAGTTCGTGCCACGAAGTCGTGATGGAATTTTTCGCAACAAATGCACCCGATCCACCCCATTGGACTCTAAACTGACGTTTCGGTGCGTTTCGTACTATTTGGGCGCATTCGGTACCGTTTGGTTGCCTTACGAAACTCGTTGCAAAACAGGCCGGAACTTGTGCAAAAGTTCGTGCCACGAAGTCGCATCGGAATTTTTCACAACAACACACCTGAAACACCCCATCGGACCCTAAAATGACATTTTTTTGCGTTCCGTACTATTTGAGTGCATTCGGGACCGTTTTGTTGCCATATGAAACTCGGTGCAAAACGTGCTGAAATAGTGCAAAAGTTCGTGCCACGAAGTCGCGTCGGAATTTTTCGCAACGAATGCACACGATCCACCCCATTAGACCCTAAACTGACGTTTTTGTGCGTTTCGTACTATTCGGGTGCATTCGGGACCGTTTGGTTACCTCACGAAACTCGGTGCAAAACGAGCCGAACTAGTGTAGAAGTTCGTCCCACAAAGTCGCGTCGAAATTTTTCGCAACAAACGCACCTGAAACACCCCATCTGACCCTAAACTGACGTTTTGTTGCGTTTCGTACTATTTGGGAGCATTCGGGACCGTTTGGTTGCTTTACGAAACTCGGTGCAAAACGGGCCGAACTAGTGCAAAAGTTCGTGCCACGAAGTCGCATCAGAATTTTTCGCAACGAACGCACCCGATCCACCCCATTGGACCCTAAACTGATGTTTTGGTGCGTTTCATACTATTTGTGTGCATTCGGGACCGTTTGGTTGCCATATGAAACTCGGCGCAAAACGGGCCGAACTTGTGCAAAAGTTCGTGCCACGAAGTCGCGTCGGAATTTTTCGCAACAAACGCACCTGAAACACCCCATAGGACCCTAAACTGATGTTTTGCTGTGTTTCGTACTATTTGGGTGCATTCGGGACCGTTTCGTAGCCTTACGAAACTCGGTGCAAAACGGGCCGAACTTGTACAAAAGTTCGTGCCACGAAGTCGTGATGGAATGTTTCGCTACAAACACACCTGAAACACACCCATCGGACCCTAAACTGACGTTTTGTTGCGTTTCGTACTATTTGGGTGCATTCGGGACCGTTTGGTTGCCTTTCGAAACTCGGTGCAAAACGTGCCGAACTAGTGCAAAAGTTCGTGCCACGAAGTCGCGTCGGAATTTTTCGTAACAAACGCATTCGATCCACCCCATTGGACCCTAAACTGACATTTTTGTGTGTTTCATACTATTTGGGTGCATTCGGGTCCACTTGGTTGCCTTACGAAACTCGGTGCAAAACGGGCCGAACTAGTGCAAATGTTCGTGCCACGAAGTCGCGACGGAATTTTTTCGCAACGAATGCACCCGATCCACCCTATTGGACTCTAAATTGACGTTTTGGTGCTTTTCATACTATTTTGTTTACATTCGGAACCATTTGGCTACCTTACCAAACTCGGGGCAAAACGGGCCGAACTTGTTTAAAAGTTCGTGCCATGAAGTCGTGTCGGAATTTTTCGCAACAAACACACCTGAAACACCCCATCGGACCCTAAACTGATGTTTTGTTGCGTTTCGTACTATTTGGGTGCATTTGGGACCGTTTGGTTGCCATACGAAACTCAGTGCAAAACAGGCCGAACTTATGCAAAAGTTCGTGACACGAAGTCGCGTCAGAATTTTTCGCAATGAATGCACCCGATCCACCCCTTGGACCCTAAACTGACGTTTTGGGGCGTTTGGTACTATTTGGGAGCATTCGGGACCGTTTGGTTGCCTTTTCGAAACTCGGTGCAAAACGGGCCGAACTAGTGCAAAAGTTCGTGCCACGAAGTCGTGACGGAATTTTTCGCAACAAATGCACCCGATCCACCCCATTGGACTCTAAACTGACATTTCGGTGCGTTTCGTACTATTTGGGCACATTCGGTACCGTTTGGTTGCCTTACGAAACTCGTTGCAAAACGGGCCGGAACTTGTGCAAAAGTTCGTGCCACGAAGTCGCGTCGGAATTTTTCACAACAACACACCTGAAACACCCCATCGGACCCTAAAATGACATTTTTTTGCGTTCCGTACTATTTGAGTGCATTCGGGACCGTTTTGTTGCCATATGAAACTCGGTGCAAAACGTGCTGAAATAGTGCAAAAGTTCGTGCCACGAAGTCGCGTCGGAATTTTTCGCAACGAATGCACACGATCCACCCCATTAGACCCTAAACTGACGTTTTTGTGCGTTTCGTACTATTCGGGTGCATTCGGGACCGTTTGGTTACCTCACGAAACTCGGTGCAAAACGAGCCGAACTAGTGTAGAAGTTCGTCCCACAAAGTCGCGTCGAAATTTTTCGCAACAAACGCACCTGAAACACCCCATCAGACCCTAAACTGACGTTTTGTTGCGTTTCTTACTATTTGGGAGCATTCGGGACCGTTTGGTTGCTTTACGAAACTCGGTGCAAAACGGACCGAACTAGTGCAAAAGTTCGTGCCACGAAGTCGCATCAGAATTTTTCGCAACGAACGCACCCGATCCACCCCATTGGACCCTAAACTGATGTTTTGGTGCGTTTCGTACTATTTGTGTGCATTCGGGACCGTTTGGTTGCCATATGAAACTCGGCGCAAAACGGGCCGAACTTGTGCAAAAGTTCGTGCCACGAAGTCGCGTCGGAATTTTTCGCAACAAACGCACCTGAAACACCCCATAGGACCCTAAACTGATGTTTTGCTGTGTTTCGTACTATTTGGGTGCATTCGGGACCGTTTCGTTGCCTTACGAAACTCGGTGCAAAACGGGCCGAACTTGTACAAAAGTTCGTGCCACGAAGTCGTGACGGAATGTTTCGCTACAAACACACCTGAAACACACCCATCGGACCCTAAACTGACGTTTTGTTGCGTTTCGTACTATTTGGGTGCATTCGGGACCGTTTGGTTGCCTTTCGAAACTCGGTGCAAAACGTGCCGAACTAGTGCAAAAGTTCGTGCCACGAAGTCGCGTCGGAATTTTTCGTAACAAACGCACTCGATCCACCCCATTGGACCCTAAACTGACATTTTTGTGTGTTTCATACTATTTGGGTGCATTCGGGTCCACTTGGTTGCCTTACGAAACTCAGTGCAAAACGGGCCGAACTAGTGCAAATGTTCGTGCCACGAAGTCGCGACGGAATTTTTTCGCAACGAATGCACCCGATCCACCCTATTGGACTCTAAATTGACGTTTGTTGCTTTTCATACTATTTTGTTTACATTCGGAACCATTTGGTTACCTTACGAAACTCGGGGCAAAACGGGCCGAACTTGTTTAAAAGTTCGTGCCATGAACTCGTGTCGGAATTTTTCGCAACAAACACACCTGAAACACCCCATCGGACCCTAAACTGATGTTTTGTTGCGTTTCGTACTATTTGGGTGCATTTGGGACCGTTTGGTTGCCATACGAAACTCAGTGCAAAACAGGCCGAACTTATGCAAAAGTTCGTGACACGAAGTCGCGTCAGAATTTTTCGCAATGAATGCACCCGATCCACCCCTTGGACCCTAAACTGACGTTTTGGGGCGTTTGGTACTATTTGGGAGCATTCGGGACCGTTTGGTTGCCTTTTCGAAACTCGGTGCAAAACGGGCCGAACTAGTGCAAAAGTTCGTGCCACGAAGTCGTGATGGAATTTTTCGCAACAAATGCACCCGATCCACCCCATTGGACTCTAAACTGACGTTTCGGTGCGTTTCGTACTATTTGGGCGCATTCGGTACCGTTTGGTTGCCTTACGAAACTCGTTGCAAAACAGGCCGGAACTTGTGCAAAAGTTCGTGCCACGAAGTCGCATCGGAATTTTTCACAACAACACACCTGAAACACCCCATCGGACCCTAAAATGACATTTTTTTGCGTTCCGTACTATTTGAGTGCATTCGGGACCGTTTTGTTGCCATATGAAACTCGGTGCAAAACGTGCTGAAATAGTGCAAAAGTTCGTGCCACGAAGTCGCGTCGGAATTTTTCGCAACGAATGCACACGATCCACCCCATTAGACCCTAAACTGACGTTTTTGTGCGTTTCGTACTATTCGGGTGCATTCGGGACCGTTTGGTTACCTCACGAAACTCGGTGCAAAACGAGCCGAACTAGTGTAGAAGTTCGTCCCACAAAGTCGCGTCGAAATTTTTCGTAACAAACGCACCTGAAACACCCCATCTGACCCTAAACTGACGTTTTGTTGCGTTTCGTACTATTTGGGAGCATTCGGGACCGTTTGGTTGCTTTACGAAACTCGGTGCAAAACGGGCCGAACTAGTGCAAAAGTTCGTGCCACGAAGTCGCATCAGAATTTTTCGCAACGAACGCACCCGATCCACCCCATTGGACCCTAAACTGATGTTTTGGTGCGTTTCATACTATTTGTGTGCATTCGGGACCGTTTGGTTGCCATATGAAACTCGGCGCAAAACGGGCCGAACTTGTGCAAAAGTTCGTGCCACGAAGTCGCGTCGGAATTTTTCGCAACAAACGCACCTGAAACACCCCATAGGACCCTAAACTGATGTTTTGCTGTGTTTCGTACTATTTGGGTGCATTCGGGACCGTTTCGTAGCCTTACGAAACTCGGTGCAAAACGGGCCGAACTTGTACAAAAGTTCGTGCCACGAAGTCGTGATGGAATGTTTCGCTACAAACACACCTGAAACACACCCATCGGACCCTAAACTGACGTTTTGTTGCGTTTCGTACTATTTGGGTGCATTCGGGACCGTTTGGTTGCCTTTCGAAACTCGGTGCAAAACGTGCCGAACTAGTGCAAAAGTTCGTGCCACGAAGTCGCGTCGGAATTTTTCGTAACAAACGCACTCGATCCACCCCATTGGACCCTAAACTGACATTTTTGTGTGTTTCATACTATTTGGGTGCATTCGGGTCCACTTGGTTGCCTTACGAAACTCGGTGCAAAACGGGCCGAACTAGTGCAAATGTTCGTGCCACGAAGTCGCGACGGAATTTTTTCGCAACGAATGCACCCGATCCACCCTATTGGACTCTAAATTGACGTTTTGGTGCTTTTCATACTATTTTGTTTACATTCGGAACCATTTGGCTACCTTACGAAACTCGGGGCAAAACGGGCCGAACTTGTTTAAAAGTTCGTGCCATGAAGTCGTGTCGGAATTTTTCGCAACAAACACACCTGAAACACCCCATCGGACCCTAAACTGATGTTTTGTTGCGTTTCGTACTATTTGGGTGCATTTGGGACCGTTTGGTTGCCATACGAAACTCAGTGCAAAACAGGCCGAACTTATGCAAAAGTTCGTGACACGAAGTCGCGTCAGAATTTTTCGCAATGAATGCACCCGATCCACCCCTTGGACCCTAAACTGACGTTTTGGGGCGTTTGGTACTATTTGGGAGCATTCGGGACCGTTTGGTTGCCTTTTCGAAACTCGGTGCAAAACGGGCCGAACTAGTGCAAAAGTTCGTGCCACGAAGTCGTGACGGAATTTTTCGCAACAAATGCACCCGATCCACCCCATTGGACTCTAAACTGACATTTCGGTGCGTTTCGTACTATTTGGGCGCATTCGGTACCGTTTGGTTGCCTTACGAAACTCGTTGCAAAACGGGCCGGAACTTGTGCAAAAGTTCGTGCCACGAAGTCGCGTCGGAATTTTTCACAACAACACACCTGAAACACCCCATCGGACCCTAAAATGACATTTTTTTGCGTTCCGTACTATTTGAGTGCATTCGGGACCGTTTTGTTGCCATATGAAACTCGGTGCAAAACGTGCTGAAATAGTGCAAAAGTTCGTGCCACGAAGTCGCGTCGGAATTTTTCGCAACGAATGCACACGATCCACCCCATTAGACCCTAAACTGACGTTTTTGTGCGTTTCGTACTATTCGGGTGCATTCGGGACCGTTTGGTTACCTCACGAAACTCGGTGCAAAACGAGCCGAACTAGTGTAGAAGTTCGTCCCACAAAGTCGCGTCGAAATTTTTCGCAACAAATGCACCTGAAACACCCCATCTGACCCTAAACTGACGTTTTGTTGCGTTTCGTACTATTTGGGAGCATTCGGGACCGTTTGGTTGCTTTACGAAACTCGGTGCAAAACGGGCCGAACTAGTGCAAAAGTTCGTGCCACGAAGTCGCATCAGAATTTTTCGCAACGAACGCACCCGATCCACCCCATTGGACCCTAAACTGATGTTTTGGTGCGTTTCGTACTATTTGTGTGCATTCGGGACCGTTTGGTTGCCATATGAAACTCGGCGCAAAACGGGCCGAACTTGTGCAAAAGTTCGTGCCACGAAGTCGCGTCGGAATTTTTCGCAACAAACGCACCTGAAACACCCCATAGGACCCTAAACTGATGTTTTGCTGTGTTTCGTACTATTTGGGTGCATTCGGGACCGTTTCGTTGCCTTACGAAACTCGGTGCAAAACGGGCCGAACTTGTACAAAAGTTCGTGCCACGAAGTCGTGACGGAATGTTTCGCTACAAACACACCTGAAACACACCCATCGGACCCTAAACTGACGTTTTGTTGTGTTTCGTACTATTTGGGTGCATTCGGGACCGTTTGGTTGCCTTTCGAAACTCGGTGCAAAACGTGCCGAACTAGTGCAAAAGTTCGTGCCACGAAGTCGCGTCGGAATTTTTTGTAACAAACGCACTCGATCCACCCCATTGGACCCTAAACTGACATTTTTGTGTGTTTCATACTATTTGGGTGCACTCGGGTCCACTTGGTTGCCTTACGAAACTCGGTGCAAAACGGGCCGAACTAGTGCAAATGTTCGTGCCACGAAGTCGCGACGGAATTTTTTCGCAACGAATGCACCCGATCCACCCTATTGGACTCTAAATTGACGTTTTGGTGCTTTTCATACTATTTTGTTTACATTCGGAACCATTTGGTTACCTTACGAAACTCGGGGCAAAACGGGCCGAACTTGTTTAAAAGTTCGTGCCATGAAGTCGTGTCGGAATTTTTCGCAACAAACACACCTGAAACACCCCATCGGACCCTAAACTGATGTTTTGTTGCGTTTCGTACTATTTGGGTGAATTTGGGACCGTTTGGTTGCCATACGAAACTCAGTGCAAAACAGGCCGAACTTATGCAAAAGTTCGTGCCACGAAGTCGCGTCAGAATTTTTCGCAATGAATGCACCCGATCCACCCCTTGGACCCTAAACTGACGTTTTGGGGCGTTTGGTACTATTTGGGAGCATTCGGGACCGTTTGGTTGCCTTTTCGAAACTCGGTGCAAAACGGGCCGAACTAGTGCAAAAGTTCGTGCCACGAAGTCGTGACGGAATTTTTCGCAACAAATGCACCCGATCCACCCCATTGGACTCTAAACTGACGTTTCGGTGCGTTTCGTACTATTTGGGCGCATTCGGTACCGTTTGGTTGCCTTACGAAACTCGTTGCAAAACGGGCCGGAACTTGTGCAAAAGTTCGTGCCACGAAGTCGCGTCGGAATTTTTCACAACAACACACCTGAAACACCCCATCGGACCCTAAAATGACATTTTTTTGCGTTCCGTACTATTTGAGTGCATTCGGGACCGTTTTGTTGCCATATGAAACTCGGTGCAAAACGTGCTGAAATAGTGCAAAAGTTCGTGCCACGAAGTCGCGTCGGAATTTTTCGCAACGAATGCACACGATCCACCCCATTAGACCCTAAACTGACGTTTTTGTGCGTTTCGTACTATTCGGGTGCATTCGGGACCGTTTGGTTACCTCACGAAACTCGGTGCAAAACGAGCCGAACTAGTGTAGAAGTTCGTCCCACAAAGTCGCGTCGAAATTTTTCGCAACAAACGCACCTGAAACACCCCATCAGACCCTAAACTGACGTTTTGTTGCGTTTCGTACTATTTGGGTGCATTCGGGACCGTTTGGTTGCTTTACGAAACTCGGTGCAAAACGGGCCGAACTAGTGCAAAAGTTCGTGCCACGAAGTCGCATCAGAATTTTTCACAACGAACGCACCCGATCCACCCCATTGGACCCTAAACTGATGTTTTGGTGCGTTTCGCACTATTTGTGTGCATTCGGGACCGTTTGGTTGCCATACGAAACTCGGTGCAAAACGGACCGAACTTGTGCAAAAGTTTGTGCCACGAAGTCGCGTCGGAATTTTTCGCAACAAACGCACCTGAAACACCCCATAGGACCCTAAACTGATGTTTTGCTGTGTTTCGTACTATTTGGGTGCATTTGGGACCGTTTCGTTGCCTTACGAAACTCGGTGCAAAACGGGCCGAACTTGTACAAAAGTTCGTGCCACGAAGTCGTGACGGAATGTTTCGCTACAAACACACCTGAAACACACCCATCGGACCCTAAACAGACGTTTTGTTGCGTTTCGTAATATTTTGGTGCATTCGGGACCGTTTGGTTGCCTTTCGAAACTCGGTGCAAAACGTGCCGAACTAGTGCAAAAGTTCGTGCCACGAAGTCGTGTCGGAATTTTTCGCAACAAACACACCTGAAACACCCCATCGGACCCTAAACTGATGTTTTGTTGCGTTTCGTACTATTTGGGTGCATTTGGGTTTGGTTGCCATACGAAACTCAGTGCAAAACAGGCCGAACTTATGCAAAAGTTCGTGCCACGAAGTCGCGTCAGAATTTTTCGCAATGAATGCACCCGATCCACCCCTTGAACCCTAAACTGACGTTTTGGGGCGTTTGGTACTATTTGGGAGCATTCGGGACCGTTTGGTTGCCTTTTCGAAACTCGGTGCAAAACGGGCCGAACTAGTGCAAAAGTTCGTGCCACGAAGTCGTGACGGAATTTTTCGCAACAAATGCACCCGATCCACCCCATTGGACTCTAAATTGACGTTTTGGTGCATTTCATACTATTTTGGGTGCATTCGGGGCCGTTTGGTTACCTTTCGAAACTCGGTGCAAAACATGCCGAACTTGTGCAAAAGTTCGTGCCACGAAGTCGTGTCGGAATTTTTCGCAACAAATGCACCTGAAACACCCCATCGGACCCTAAACTGACGTTTTGTTGCGTTTCGCACTATTTGGGTGCATTTGGGACCGTTTGGTTGCCTTACGAAACTCGGTGCAAAACGGGCCGAACTTATGCAAAAGTTCGTGCCACGAAGTCGCTTCGTAATTTTTCGCAATGAATGCACCCGATCCACCCCCTTGGACCCTAAACTGATGTTTTGGTGCATTTCGTACTATTTGGGTGCATTCGGGACCGTTTGGTTGCCTTACGAAACTCGGTGCAAAACGGGCCGAACTTGTGCAAAAGTTCATGCCACGAAGTCACGTCGGAATTTTTCGCAACAAACGCACATGAAATACATCATCGGCCCCTAAACTGATGTTTTGTTGTGTTTCGTACTATTTGGGTGCATTCGGGACCGTTTCGTTGCCTTACGAAACTCGGAGCAAAATGGGCCGAACTTGTACAAAAGTTCGTGCCACGAAGTCGTGACGGAATGTTTCGCAACAAACACACCTGAAACACCCCATCGGAGCCTAAAATGACGTTTTGTTGCGTTTCGTACTATTTGGGTGCATTCGGGACCGTTTGGTTGCCTTACGAAATTCGGTGCAAAACGGGCCGAACATGTGCAGAAGTTCGTGCCACGAAGTTGCGTCGGATTTTTTCGCAACAAACGCACCTGAAACACCCCATTGGACCCAAAACTGACGTTTTGGTGCGTTTCGTACTATTTGGGTGCATTCGGGACCGTTTGGTTGCCTTACGAAACTCGGTTCAAAACGGGCCGAACTTGTGCAAAAGTTCGTGCCACGACGTCGCTTTGGAATTTTTCGCAACGAATGCACCCGATCCACCCCATTGGACCCTAAATTGACGTTTTGGTGTGTTTCATACTATTTTGGGTGCATTCGGGACCATTTGGTTACCTTACGAAACTCGGTGCAAAATGGGCCGAACTTGTGCAAAAGTTCGTGCCACGAAGTTGTGTCAGAATTTTTCGCAACAAACACACCTGAAACACCCCATCGGACCCTAAACTGACATTTTGTTGTGTTTCGTACTATTTGGGTGCATTTGGGACTGTTTGGTTGCCTTACGAAACTCACTGCAAAACGGGCCGAACTAGTGCAAAAGTTCGTGCCACGAAGTCGCGTTAGAATTTTTCGCAATGAATGACCCGATCCACCCCATTGGAGCCTAAACTGACGTTTTGGTGCGTTTCGTACTATTTGGGTACATTCGGGACCGTTTGGTTGCCTTACGAAACTCGGTGCAAAACGGGCCGAACTTGTGCAAAAGTTCGTGCCACGATGTCCCATCGGAATTTTTCGCAACAAACACACCTGAAACACCCCATCGGACCCTAAAATGACATTTTGTTACGTTTCGTACTATTTGAGTGCATTCGGGACCATTTGGTTGCCTTACGAACTCGGTGCAAAACGTGCTGAAATAGTGCAAAAGTTCGTGCCACGAAGTCGCGTCGGAATTTTTCGCAACGAATGCACACGATCCACCCCATTAGACCCTAAACTGATGTTTTTGTGCGTTTCGTACTATTCGGGTGCATTCGGTAACGTTTGGTTGCCTCACGAAACTCGGTGCAAAACGGGCCGAACTAGTGTAAAAGTTCGTCCCACGAAGTCGTGTCAAAATTTTCGCAACAAACACACCTGAAACACCCCATCAGACCCTAAACTAACGTTTTGTTGCGTTTCGTACTATTTGGGTTCATTCGGGACCGTTTGGTTGCCTTTACGAAACTCGGTGCAAAACGGGCCGAACTAGTGCAAAAGTTCGTGCCACGAAGTCACGTCAGAATTTTTCACAACGAACGCACCCGATCCACCCCATTGGACCCTAAACTGATGTTTTGGTGCATTTCGTACTATTTGGGTGCATTCGGGACCGTTTGGTTGCCTTACGAAACTCGGTGCAAAACGGGCCGAACTTGTGCAAAAGTTCATGCCACGAAGTCACGTCGGAATTTTTCGCAACAAACGCACATGAAATACATCATCGGCCCCTAAACTGATGTTTTGCTGTGTTTCGTACTATTTGGGTGCATTCGGGACCGTTTCGTTGCCTTACGAAACTCGGAGCAAAATGGGCCGAACTTGTACAAAAGTTCGTGCCACGAAGTCGTGACGGAATGTTTCGCAACAAACACACCTGAAACACCCCATCGGAGCCTAAAATGACGTTTTGTTGCGTTTCGTACTATTTGGGTGCATTCGGGACCGTTTGGTTGCCTTACGAAATTCGGTGCAAAACGGGCCGAACATGTGCAGAAGTTCGTGCCACGAAGTTGCGTCGGATTTTTTCGCAACAAACGCACCTGAAACACCCCATTGGACCCAAAACTGACGTTTTGGTGCGTTTCGTACTATTTGGGTGCATTCGGGACCGTTTGGTTGCCTTACGAAACTCGGTTCAAAACGGGCCGAACTTGTGCAAAAGTTCGTGCCACGATGTCGCTTTGGAATTTTTCGCAACGAATGCACCCGATCCACCCCATTGGACCCTAAATTGACGTTTTGGTGTGTTTCATACTATTTTGGGTGCATTCGGGACCATTTGGTTACCTTACGAAACTCGGTGCAAAATGGGCCGAACTTGTGCAAAAGTTCGTGCCACGAAGTTGTGTCAGAATTTTTCGCAACAAACACACCTGAAACACCCCATCGGACCCTAAACTGACATTTTGTTGTGTTTCGTACTATTTGGGTGCATTTGGGACTGTTTGGTTGCCTTACGAAACTCACTGCAAAACGGGCCGAACTAGTGCAAAAGTTCGTGCCACGAAGTCGCGTTAGAATTTTTCGCAATGAATGACCCGATCCACCCCATTGGACCCTAAACTGACGTTTTGGTGCGTTTCGTACTATTTGGGTACATTCGGGACCGTTTGGTTGCCTTACGAAACTCGGTGCAAAACGGGCCGAACTTGTGCAAAAGTTCGTGCCACGATGTCCCATCGGAATTTTTCGCAACAAACACACCTGAAACACCCCATCGGACCCTAAAATGACATTTTGTTACGTTTCGTACTATTTGAGTGCATTCGGGACCGTTTGGTTGCCTTACGAACTCGGTGCAAAACGTGCTGAAATAGTGCAAAAGTTCGTGCCACGAAGTCGCGTCGGAATTTTTCGCAACGAATGCACACGATCCACCCCATTAGACCCTAAACTGATGTTTTTGTGCGTTTCGTACTATTCGGGTGCATTCGGTAACGTTTGGTTGCCTCACGAAACTCGGTGCAAAATGGGCCGAACTAGTGTAAAAGTTCGTCCCACGAAGTCGTGTCAAAAATTTTCGCAACAAACACACCTGAAACACCCCATCAGACCCTAAACTGACGTTTTGTTGCGTTTCGTTCTATTTGGGTGCATTCGGGACCGTTTGGTTGCCTTTACGAAACTCGGTGCAAAACGGGCCGAACTAGTGCAAAAGTTCGTGCCACGAAGTCACGTCAGAATTTTTCACAACGAACGCACCCGATCCACCCCATTGAACCCTAAACTGATGTTTTGGTGCATTTCGTACTATTTGGGTGCATTCGGGACCGTTTGGTTGCCTTACGAAACTCGGTGCAAAACAGGCCGAACTTGTGCAAAAGTTCATGCCACGAAGTCACGTCGGAATTTTTCGCAACAAACGCACATGAAATACATCATCGGCCCCTAAACTGATGTTTTGTTGTCTTTCGTACTATTTGGGTGCATTCGGGACCGTTTCGTTGCCTTACGAAACTCGGAGCAAAACGGGCCGAACTTGTACAAAAGTTCGTGCCACGAAGTCGTGACGGAATGTTTCGCAACAAACACACCTGAAACACCCCATCGGAGCCTAAAATGACGTTTTGTTGCGTTTCGTACTATTTGGGTGCATTCGGGACCGTTTGGTTGCCTTACGAAATTCGGTGCAAAACGGGCCGAACATGTGCAGAAGTTCGTGCCACGAAGTTGCGTCGGATTTTTTTCGCAACAAACGCACCTGAAACACCCCATTGGACCCAAAACTGACGTTTTGGTGCGTTTCGTACTATTTTGGTGCATTCGGGACCGTTTGGTTGCCTTACGAAACTCGGTTCAAAACGGGCCGAACTTGTGCAAAAGTTCGTGCCACGACGTCGCTTTGGAATTTTTCGCAACGAATGCACCCGATCCACCCCATTGGACCCTAAATTGACGTTTTGGTGCGTTTCATACTATTTTGGATGCATTCGGGACCATTTGGTTACCTTACGAAACTCGGTGCGAAATGGGCCGAACTTGTACAAAAGTTCGTGCCACGAAGTTGTGTCAGAATTTTTCGCAACAAACGCACCTGAAACACCCCATCGGACCCTAAACTGACGTTTTGTTGCGTTTCGCACTATTTGGGTGCATTTGGGACTGTTTGGTTGCCTTACGAAACTCAGTGCAAAACGGGCCGAACTAGTGCAAAAGTTCATGCCACGAAGTCGCGTCAGAATTTTTCGCAATGAATGTACCCGATCCACCTCATACTAGAGGTGCCGCTAACCACCACGACTAGCAGCAGCTACCAGACCTCTAAGACCCTTGGCGCCTGCCACCATCCAGTTTAAACCTCATTCAAAGAGTTTAAATCAAGCTTGGATACGGTTATTTGTAGCCATAAGTACAAATACGTGGAATGAAAGCTACATGGAGCTCAACAGACCAAATCTAATACGGAGTATATGATAGGTTTTGGTTGACAATGTATTACCTCATGGCCTTCTTGATCTTGGTAACCAGCCTTTCACCCCTATGCAATTGTAATCCCATGGAATATGACAAGAGTAAAATAAGAATCCAACAAAGGGGAATTAGCTGCAATTGCAGTTACATCCAATAGAACTGGCTCTGGACCTGATTGCAAGAGTGATGGCTGGATCATCACAACTGCATTTGATACATTCTCTCTGTTTAACATCATTGTGAAATATGCAGTTTCATCTTGACTGTTGTTAAAAACCTTCATGGGAAGTAAAACAATCCGTGCACTGAGAAGTGTGATTCCACATGATCTATTGATCAGAACTGCTCAATAAACGAGGGAATAAGCTTTGGCTGAACAAACTAAGATAATCTCAAATTAAACATAAACTGGGGAAATATTAACAGACAAGGGGATAAGCTGAAAGATGTAGGTGTTTATTTGTGATAGTCTCCGAATATAAACTACTCAGTGCTCAATCAATGTCATGTGGGACCCTTCCTATACAAGGAAACGGCGTTCCAGGGACATCCGCCGTGCAGCCGAACGCGCTGCTGAGACAGCAACGTCGCCATCTGAGTCCGATCCAGTTAGTGGCTAGAGTCCAGAAAGGATTATAGATAGAGTCCAGTCCGGTTTGGTTTATTAAGAGTCCAGTTTGGAGTCCAGGTTAGCTAGTTCGTGTCCTAGTCGGTTAAGACCTTATGGCATATATATTCATGTACGTGAACTCAGAAAAGGATCAAGCAATACATTATTAATCTATTCCAATCTCTCGTCTCCAAATATTCTGAAGCGCCTAGGGCTGCTACCCTAGAACTACCACGGAGCGTGACTACGAACTGCGTAGTCGCGGTCCTGCTAGTCGAGGATTTGACGACCTTGACAACTTGGTATCACGATCCCGGCGTTCCTTGCCTGTTCGTGCCTCTTCGCCGCCGCCGCCGCACTCTGCATCATCATCATCCATCGCTTCCTGTCCAGCCAGCATGGGTGACGCCGCTGATCTAAAAGCCTCGATCGAAGCCCTGACCGCCTCCCTCGAGACGCTGCAAGAAACGGTCGCGGCCAACGCTCAGGCTATCGCAACCCTTACTGCGGAGAAGTCCAATTCTTCCGGCATCAAGTCCAGCACCGGCGAGCATCACCAGGACCGGCCTCCACGGTTCCAGAAGATGGATTTCCCCGCTATGATGGCAAGTCCGATCCGCTGATCTTCATCAACAGGTGTGAGTTTTTTTTTCAACCAACAGCGCATCATGGAGGAGGAGAAGGTGTGGATGGCCTCCTACAATTTGGAGGACGGAGCCCAGTTATGGTACATCCAGGTCCAGACCGACGAAGGTACCCCGTCTTGGCGCCGCTTCAAGGAACTGCTGCATCTCCGCTACGGTCCGCCGCTGCGTTCCAACCCCCTTTTCGAGCTAGCAGACTGTCGGCGCACAGCCGCACAGGCACTGTCCTCGAGTACTAGGACCGCTTCCACGCGCTTCTTCCACGAGCCGGCCATCTCGATGAGATCCAGAGGGTGCAGATGTTCACCGGCGGTCTCGGTCCCCCGCTCAGCTTCGACGTTGAGGTTCATAATCCTCAGACGCTCGCTGCTGCAATGAGCTTGGTACGCAAGCTGGAGCTCCGGGAGCAGTACACAGCGGCGCCGCCTAGAGCGCCTTCCCGCGGTCTGCTGCCAGCGCCGCCACCGCGCCTGGCCCTTCCGGCGCCCGCTGCAAAGCCAACCGACACTATCCAGATTGCGGGTAAGCTGATCAAGCGCCTCACCACGGCCGAACAAGAGGAGCATCGTCACCTCGGCCTTTGCTACAATTGCGATGAGAAGTTTGTACGTGGCCACAACCGTGTCTGCAAGCGGTTGTTTTTGTTGGAAGCCGCTTTAGAAGATAAGGAGGAGGCTGCCGTTGATTCTGAGCTGCTGGCTGCAGGGGCAGAGTCACCTCTGTTCTCCCTCCATGCTGTGGCGGGCGTACGCGTTCCTAACACTATGCAGGTCACTATCCAACTGGGCGGCGTCTCCCTGGTCGCGCTCCTTGACTCTGGCTCCACGCACAGCTTCATCTCAGAAGCAGCTACTGAGCGCACGGGGCTTCCACTCCAGCGCCGTCCTCGTATGACGGCCATGGTGGCTAACGGCGAGAGGGTGGCCTGCCTGGGCGTCATCCATCAGGCAGCTATATCCACCGCCGACGACGTCTTTGCAGTTGATTTGTTCGTCATGCCTCTAGCTGGTTATGACGTCGTGCTGGGTACTCAATGGCTGGCAACATTGGGCCCAGTCCTCTGGGATTTTGCAGCCACGAAGGTGACGTTCCAGCGGCAAGGGCGGGCCATTTGCTGGCTCGGGGCTCCAGGCGCTGCTACGCCTACCATCAGCACCACCACAGCATCAGTTTCTCTCTTGGAGGAGCTCCTGCCCGCTTTTGCCGAAGTGTTCACAGAACCCCATGGGCTGCCCCCGCAGCGAGCTCGCGATCACCACATCGTTCTACAGCCAGGTTCACATCCAGTGGCAGTGCAACTGTACAGGTATCCGGTGGCGCACAAAGACGAACTGGAGAGGCAGTGTGCATCTATGATGGACCAGGGCCTTATCCGCAGCAGCTCTTCGGCGTTCTCATCTCCGGTTATCCTCATTAAGAAGTCGGATGGGTCGTGGCATTTCTGCATCGACTACTGCGCCCTGAACGCCATCACCGTCAAGGATGCGTTTCCCATTCCGGTCGTCGACGAGCTGTTGGATGAGCTGCATGGCACTAAGTACTTCACCAAGCTGGATCTCTGCTCGGGCTACCATCAGGTCCGGATGCGGCCAGCTGATATTCATAAGACAACGTTCCGGACGCACGACGGCTTCTATGAGTTCCTGGTGATGCCGTTTGGCCTGTGCAACGCCCCGACGACATTCCAAGCACTGATGAATGATGTGCTGCGGCCATTCTTGCGCCGCTTCGTACTCGTGTTTTTTTATGACATTTTGATTTACAGTGCATCGTGGGCTGATCACCTGCGCCACCTTCGGGCGGTCTTCGACGTCCTCCAACAGCATCGACTTAGGCCACATCATCTCTAACACTGGCGTAGCCATGGATCCTGCCAAGGTGCAGGCAGTTTCTGAATGGCCCCAACCTCGGTCAGCTAGGGCTGTACGTGGGTTCTTGGGTCATGCAGGCTACTACCGCAAGTTCGTCCATAACTACGGCGCCATCGCTGCTCCATTGACGGCTTTACTGAAGAAGGAGGGGTTTTCTTGGAATGATGAAGCTGCTGCAGCCTTCCAGGCCCTCAAAGTAGCAGTCACCTCGGCACCGGTCTTGGTGCTCCCAGACTTTGAGCGGCCTTTCGTCATTGAGTGCGATGCGTCGACGCACGGCTTTGGGGCTGTGCTGATTCAAGACAAGCATCCCATCGCATATTTCAGCCGGCCTGTCGCGCCTCGACACCGCTCCCTAGCAGCTTATGAGAGAGAGCTGATTGGGCTCGTCCACGCAATCAGACATTGGCGCCCATACCTTTGGGGGCGACGCTTCACTGTACAGACAGATCACTATAGTTTGAAGTTCCTCCTTGATCAACGTCTCGCCACCATACCTCAGCATCATTGGGTTGGAAAGCTTCTTGGCTTTGATTTCGCAGTGGAGTACAAGCCGGGCGCCCAGAACATGGTGGCTGACGCTCTCTCCCGGAGGGATACCGAGGAAGATGAGGATGTGGGTGGCATTCTGGCCATCTCGGCGCCACGTTTTGACTTCATCACGCGGCTCCGCCAAGCCCAAGCTACTGACCCTGCATTAGTTGCCATGCATGATGAGCTTTTTGCAGGATCTCGCACAACGCCGTGGGCTCTCAATGACGATCTGGTGACTTATGCTGGACGGCTGTACATTCCTCCAGCCTCGCCCCTACTCCAGGAGCTCTTGGCCGCAGTACATGAGGATGGCCACGAAGGTGTGCAGCGTACCATGCACCGGCTGCGTCGCGACTTCCACTTTCCCGACATGCGCCGGATTGTCCAGGACTTCGTTCGGGCTTGCGCTACATGCCAGCGCTACAAGTCAGAGCACCTCCACCCTGCTGGTTTACTGCTGCCATTGCCGGTCCCTACTGCTGTTTGGGCGGATATCGGCATCGACTTTGTGGAGGCGCTTCCTCGGGTTTGAGGGAAGTCGGTCATCTTGACTGTGGTGGATCGTTTTAGCAAATACTGCCATTTCATACCCCTCGCCCACCCGTACTCGGCGGAGTCAGTGGCACAGGCGTTCTTCTCTGACATCGTGCGTCTCCATGGGATGCCACAGTCCATAGTCTCCGACCAGGATTCCGTCTTCACTTCAACATTTTGGAAGGAGCTGATGAGGCTCATGGGCACCAAACTGCATATGATGTCGACCTTTCATCCTCAATCAGATGGCCAGACGGAGGCAGCCAACCGTGTCATCGCCATGTATTTGCGCTGCTTCACCGGAGACCGTCCTCGTCAGTGGCTGCGATGGCTTCCCTGGGCCGAGTACATCTACAACACAGCGTACCAGTCTTCACTGCGTGACACACCATTCAGGGTGGTTTATGGGCGTGATCCTCCTTCAATCAGATCGTACGAGCCAGGGGACACACGTGTTGCCGCTGTCGCTAAAAATATGGCAGAGCGACAAGAGTTCTTGGAGGACGTCCGGTACAGGCTGCTGCAAGCCCAGACTATCCAGAAACTCCACTACGACAAGCATCACAGGGCCGTTTCGTATGCAGTGGGTGATTGGGTTCTACTCCGCCTTCGCCATCGACCAGTCGCTTCATTGTCACAGACGCCCAAAGGCAAGCTCCAACCGAGGTACTTCGGGCCTTACCGCGTCATTGAGCTCGTCAACGAGGTGGCTGTCCGCCTCGCGCTGCCTCCTCGCGCCAAGCTTCACGATGTTTTCCATGTGGGGCTGCTGAAGAAGTGGGTCGGCAGTCCACCAGCTGCTCCGCCGCCCCTGCCCAACCTCCATCATGGTGTGGTGGAACCAGAACCTGGACAGGCTGTACGTACGCGCATTGCACGCGGTGTTCGACAAGTGCTTATCTAGTGGAAAGGTGAACCTGCTGCATCGGCTACATGGGAGGATCTGGACTCTTTCCGTGACAAGTTCCCGGCATTCCAGCTCGAGGACGACCTGCTCGTCGAGGGGGGGAGAGATGTCATGTGGGGCCGTTCCTATACAAGGAAACGGCGTTCCAGGGACATCCGCCGTGCAGCCGAACGCGCTGCTGAGACAGCAACGTCGCCATCTGAGTCCGATCCAGTTAGTGGCTAGAGTCCAGAAAGGATTATAGATAGAGTCCAGTCCGGTTTGGTTTATTAAGAGTCTAGTTTGGAGTCCAGGTTAGCTAGTTCGTGTCCTAGTCGGTTAAGCCTTTAAGGCATATATATTCATGTACGTGAACTCAGAAAAGGATCAAGCAATACATTATTAATCTATTCCAATCTCTCGTCTCCAAATATTCTGAAGCGCCTTGGGCTGCTACCCTAGAACTACCACGGAGCGTGACTACGAACTGCGTAGTCGCGGTCCTGCTAGTCGAGGATTTGACGACCTTGACAATCAAGCCTGAAGGAAACATTAAAAACTATACTACATAAGTATACTAAGGCTCCAAAACAGAAATAATAATAACTACAGCAAGCTGGCAACATTTTTCGCAAACGTGCCTGAGCGCGTGTTTCATTAAGAGAAAGAGAAGTTTACAGAGATCAAACCCCTGGACCTAGCTAACAATCCTAGGGGAGGTAGGAAGTTAGAAGACTACTACATAACATGTTGTAACAGCGACCAACAGCCTACGACACCCACAATAAGTTTATATATCATGTATGTGCTAATGGTACCTAATTTATTAAGTGTCGTCAAGTACCTCAGCTACCATCTTAAATGACACTAAGCGTGCCATGACTGTCGTGGCTGTCTCTTGATAGAAAAACATATATTACCTCCTAAAGCACATGTAATCAAATGTCTGTTCCTAAAATGTACATAATGAGAAAATAGGTGATACCTGTAAATAAACTAAGCAGAAAATGATTGTGACCATCAAAGTAAAGACAGCT
The DNA here is from genome assembly GCF_016808335.1 of Panicum virgatum. Classification (NCBI taxonomy): domain Eukaryota; kingdom Viridiplantae; phylum Streptophyta; class Magnoliopsida; order Poales; family Poaceae; genus Panicum; species Panicum virgatum. The sequence continues at coordinate 15,530,457 of NC_053150.1, read as the reverse complement.
AGACTAAAATAACTTGCCTGCACATCACTAGAATCAGTAAGTCATCTTCTAGAAAGTGTAGTAGCTAATTATCGCAGCTAACCCTCATGACGCTGGTAATTGCATGCAACACCTAAAGTCAGTCACATACCAGATATATTTTTGCCTAAAAATTCTTTACATGTATTGGCTTTTTTACCTAAAAATGATGAAGGGGGGCAAACAGATTCCCAAGTAGGTTAAGAATTGGAAGTAGAACTGATTACTTCCTGATTGACCAACCAAATATGGCCCCATCCTTCTTTGCAATATCAAATACTAAACAGAGTGATGCTTTCCTGTCTAGACCACACATCTTCCATGCGTCAGTGTTTCCCTGACCTACAACTGAATCTGAGGATAGAGAACTTCTCGGCAAAAAAGATCAGATGATAATGCTATTCCAAAACAATTGACAATCCGTAACTGACCTAAGCTATACCTTTTCTCCAGGGAAGTACATGACAGCCCTGTTTTAAAAAATGTTTTAAAACTACGTTTAATCTTGATTAAACTCTAAACTTTGGCCTAGCGTTGCGTTTAATCACAGTGTCGTTTAATCACAAAAGACGTTTAATCTATATTTAATCACAAAAAACTCTAAATCATAGGCTAGCGTTCACCTAGCGTCTAGCGTTTTTTAAAACCTTGCATGACAGCAATAATTCCTAGGATTTTGATGTCCTTTGAGCAGTTAATCTCAAATATACCACTGCGAATATATTGGATTATACTTCAATCAGATCACTCAAATTACTGATGTGTTAATACATGTTATTAATTAACATAGAGAGTATTAACTTGAATGAAAAATCAAGATCATTGTCACTTGACTGAAAGATGTGTTGAAGTGAATCTTTAAAAACATAATGACCAAAACTTTCTGCAAGCACAACTATTCCACCAGTTCTCTCCACAACAACCTTCATCTCAGCAACACCAACCTGAGAAAGAGAATATAAAGAATTGTTAAGTAAAAAGCAGCTTACACACATTGAACTGACACAGAACTGAGATTTACTAACTATTGGTAGTTTGTTCATTACCATATTTCAAATGAAAATCATTTGACTATTGCATAAACTACTATTACAAAGGGCAAACTTTTATTGGGACAAATTTAGCAACTAGTTACTTGGTGGCTGAATGTTCAATTGATTACAACACCAGAAAAAATGTCAGTTACTTTACCAAATTGGGTGAAGCATTGAGTTCATATGCCAGTATTCATATTTCACGTAAGTTTCTGTTGATTGGTCATTATATTCATATAGTGGCTTGGTGAGACAAAAATGCGTGCAATTTAGGTCCATGCATTATTGCATATCAACATTTCTTCAATTCTAACTAAACAACAACCAAAACCAACAAAATGAAATTAAATTTTCATCAAAAATAAAAACAGAACAAGGGCCTCAATCAACATGCTAATGTTTGGTCCAAACTTTAAAACGAAAATAAGGCAACAAATCTGGTCAAGCACACAAGCAAATAAATCAAGCACATGACCTTGATTCACAAGCTGCTTAGAGATATCCTCATAAAACTTAACAACAATGCTATAAAGTGGAGCTGAACCTTTATCAAGGCCATTGTGCGAGTGACTTGTTCTGATAGTGATAGGGAATTAGATACTATCTGAAATTTTGAAAAGAATATCATTATAGTACATTTGAAAGGATAAGCAAGAAATGACTAATGGTAGTTCTTTAAGAAAAGTCATGATGTTTGAGACAATCAGACTCTCAATGATATATTCAAGGGCGGATTAATGACATGCACATGCTTGGTCCTAAATTTCCCTGATGGCATATCACTAATTTGCATGTAGTGAGTTATACAAGTGAAAAGAAAGCAAGATAAAATGGTATTCAACTTTAACTGGAAACAAACCAAGCTATATATTGATAAAATATAAGCAGAATAGTGAAAACAGGTTGGTCTTATATTATTGTTGTTGGAGTATATTGAGCCCATGTGCATAGAGGCCCATCTAGAGGCCCATGTATAGGTATTATATATACCCACCCTTCTAGGGTTGGAGGAATACATCCATTATTCCCTCCAATATGGTATCAGAAGCCTAGGGTTAACCTCTCTCTCTCCCCTCTCCCAGCCGCCGCCGCCGCCGGCATCCATGGCCGGCTGCCGGCGCCCCCTCCTCTCTCCTCCTTCCCTCTCCTCCCCTCCTCCTTTGCTGCAGCCGCCGAATCCGCCTCCTCTGCTGCTAGATCCGCTGCCGGCCGCCCTCCCTCCTCTACTGTCGCCGCCGCCTGGCCCCTGCCGGCCTAGCGCGGCCCGGCCACCACCGCACTGGCCGCTGCGGCGGGACCTGCCGCGGGCGCGCCGCGACCCTAGGGGCCCTAGCGGTCCTCCCTGCTCCTGCTGCCGTCGCTGCTGGTGGTGCAGCAGGGGCCGCACCCGCGGGAGCAGGCGGATCCGGCGCGCCTGCTCCCGGCGCGGGGAGCGCTGCTGCTGCCGCCTCTGCTCCTGCGTCCGCCGCCCAGGGCGCAGGGTACGCGGGAGGATTCGGCGTGCCGCGCGCCGCCCCTGCTCCCGACGCGAGGAACGCTGCTGCTGCCACCTCTGCTCCTGCGTCTGCCGCCCAGGGCGTAGGGTGCCCGGGAGGAACCGGCGCGCCGCGCGCCGCCCCTGCTCCCGACGCGGGGAGCACTGCTGCCGCCGCCGCGATTGCCGCCGCCTGGAGCAGTGCCGCCTCGCGATCGGCCGCTTCTACTGCGCCGCCCTACTGCGCCGACCTCCAACAGCAGGGCGCGCTAGGCGCGTGGCCCCCTGACCGCCCCCGTGGCCCCATCTGCTCCGACCGCGTGCGTGTGGCCCTGCTCGGCCCGATCTGCCACCGCTCCTCTGTTCCAGGGTGTGGGGGCCGCCCCTCCTCTGTTCCAGGCACGCCCGCCGCGCAGGTCGTGCAAGCCGCCATCGCGCCCGCCGCGCAGGCTCAGGCCGTCGCGCCCGCAGACCTGGCCGCCGCCGCTGCCTTTATGGCCGCCGTCGCGCACGCCACCCACGCTGCGCGGGCCGCCGCCTCCCTTGCCACCGCGCAGGCCACCGCGCCCGCCGCACACGCCGTGCGGGCCGTCGCGCCCAGGGACCCCGCGCGGGCCGCTGCCTCCCTTGCCGCTGCGCAGGCTGTCGCGCCCGCCGCGCACGCCACGTAGGCCCAGGCCGTCGCGCCCGCTGCGCAAGGAGGGGGCCCTCGTCCTCAGCCCTAGCCGTTCTGGACATCGCCCGCTCCACCCAGCCAGCAGCCGACCTGGCCTGGGGGGTGGGACCAGGCCGCACTAGCACAGTCCTTTAGCGCAATGGGGCCGACACCGCCGGTCTGCACCGAGTGGATCGCCGACTCGGGTGCCTCCTTCCACACCACCCCACATGCCGATATCCTCTCTTCTGTCCGACCCCCACACCCCTCTTGTCCTTCTTCCATCATGGTGGGTGACGGGTCTTGCCTTCCTGTCACCACCATAAAGGATTCGGCCTCCCGGCGTCCGCTACTCCGGTGTGACAGCACGGGACCCCTTTACACCCTTTCGCCTTCCTTCTTCTGCTGCACCACTCTCGTCTACTTCTTCGCCCTGGCCGTCTTGGTCTACCGCTTTTGCCACGACGCCGTCTTCCACCACCTGGCACCGCCATCTTGGTCACCCTGGCCGCGACGTTCTGGCTCAGCTCAATCGTAGTACCGATGTTCCTGGTACTAGGACTCCTGCTGAGCCCCTCTGCCATGCGTGCCAGCTCGGTCGTCATGTTCGGCTCCCTTTTTCCTCTTCTTCTTCGCATGCGACGCATGCATTTGACCTTGTTCACTGTGACATGTGGACCTCTCCTGTACTTAGCCTTTCTAGTTATAAGTACTATCTGGTGGTGGTCGACGACTTCTCGCACTACTCTTGGATGTTTCCTTTGCGCGCCAAGTCTGAGACCTTCCCCACCCTCATCCACTTCTTTGCCTGGGTGTCCACTCAGTTCGGCCTCACCGTTAAGGCCGTCCAGTGTGACAATGGGCGGGAGTTTGACAACTCCACCTCCCGTTCCTTCTTCCTGTCTCGGGGTGTTCAGCTGCGTATGTCTTGTCCGTATACCTCTCCTCAGAATGACAAGGCTGAGCGGCTGATTCACACAACGAATGACGTCGTGCGCACCCTTCTGATCTAGGCTTATCTGCCCCCGTGCTTCTGGGCTGAGAGCCTCCACACCGCCACCTACCTGCTCAACCGTCTTCCGTCCACTGCTTCTCCTACTCCCACTCCACACCATGCTCTCTTCGGTACCCCTCCTTGCTACGACCACCTTCGGGTCTTCGGGTGTGCATGTTACCCTAACACCTCCTCCACCGCTTCTCACAAGCTGGCGCCCCGCTCGACTCGTTGTGTGTTCCTCGGGTACTCCCCTGACCACAAGGGGTACCGATGCTTTGACCTCACCTCTCGCCGCATTCTGATCTCCCGACACGTCGTCTTTGACGAGTCGGATTTCGCCAACTCTACCTCCTCTACACCTTCTCCTGACTCCGAGCTGGAGTCTTTGTTTCCGGCTGACCCGGTGGTTCAGACACCGTTACCTGTCTGTCCTTTTCCTACAGATTTTCCCGACACACCGGCACCGTTTCCGGTGATCCCTGCTGCGCCGATCGCAGCCCCGGTGCCCGCGGTCGCGCCACGCGCGGTCCCCGGAGCTCCGGTCGTGCCGCGCGCGGACCCGGTGTCTCCCGCTGCGCCACACATGGCCCCGGTGCCTTCACCTGCACCTGCGCGGTACGCTCAGCCGGTGCAGGTGTACAGGTGTCGCTCGGCGCCGACCCCGGCACCGCAGCAGTACGCTGAGCCAGTGCAGGTGTACCGGCGTCGTTCGGCGCCGATACCGGCATCGTTCGGCACCGATACCGGCGCCGCCTCCTCCTCCGGAGGCTCCTGCGACGCCGATGCTGGAGCCGTCACCGCCGCCGCCTCCTCTGACTCCCTCTCGAGCTGAGCCGGAGGTGTACCACCCGCCAGTCGTCCATCGGGATCCTCGGCATATCAATCCCATGGTGACTCGGCGGATGGCGTCTCAGGCTGCGACTCTCTCCACCACCGAGGGAGAGACGCGGGTCTCTCCGGTACCCTCCTCTATCCGTGATGCCTTGGCAGATCCTAACTGGCATCGTGCGATGAAAGAGGAGTACGTGGCTCTTCTTGCCAACCAGACGTGGGACCTCGTGTCGCATCCGTCTGGTTGCAATGTGGTGACTGGCAAGTGGATCTGGACGCATAAGCGTCGGGCTGATGGCACACTGGAGTGCTACAAGGCTCGCTGGGTTCTCCGAGGGTTCACTCAGCGGCCTGGTGTGGACTATGATGAGACCTTCAGCCCAGTCGTGAAGCCCGCTATGGTGTGCACGGTCCTCTCGCTTGGGCTCTCGCGCTCTTGGCTTGTGCACCAGCTGGACGTGAAGAATGCGTTTCTTCATGGTACTCTGTCAGAGATTGTCTACTGCTCTCAGCCAGCGGGATTTGTGGATTCGAGTCGTCCAGATATGGTCTGCCGGCTCAACAAGTCTCTCTATGGACTGAAGCAGGCTCCTCGGGCTTGGTACTCTCGGTTCGCCACGTTCTTACTGACATTGGGGTTCACTGAGGCCAAGTCTGACACGTCTCTCTTCGTCTACCGCCGTGGGGATGACACTTCCTATCTGCTGCTCTACGTTGATGACATTGTGCTCACAGCCTCTAGTCAGTGGTTGCTTCAGAGTGTCATCTCCTCTCTGCAGCAGGAGTTTGCTATGAAGGATCTCGGTCTGCTCCACCACTTCTTGGGCATCACTGTTGCGCCTCGCCCGTCTGGTCTTCTCCTGCACCAGCGGCAGTACGCACTCGATATCCTAGAGCGGGCTAGGATGACTGATTGCAAGCCCTGCTCCACTCCTGTCGACACTCAGGCGAAGCTGTCTGCTGATCTGGGTGATCCGGTGGCTGATCCTACTGCCTACTGGAGTTTGGCTGGTGCTTTGCAGTACCTCACCTTCACCAGGCCGGACCTCACCTACGCTGTTCAGCAGATCTGTCTCCATATGCATGATCCCCGGGAGTCACACCTTGCTGCGCTGAAGCGTCTCCTCCGCTACGTCCGTGGCACTGTGGACCTCGGCTGGTGCTGCACCGCTCGTCCTCTGCTGAGCTGGTAGTCTACACCGACGTTGACTAGGCTAGCTGCCCGGACACTCGTCGCTCCACTTCCGGCTACGCCGTCTTCCTGGGCGGCAACCTGGTCTCCTGGTCGTCCAAGCGGCAGCCGGTTGTCTCCCGTTCCAGTGCCGAGGCGGAGTACCGGGCTGTCGCTAATGGCGTAGCGGAGGCGTCCTGGCTACGACAGCTCTTGGCGGAGCTCCACAGCCCGCTCGCCAAGAGCACGCTCGTCTACTGCGACAACGTCAGCGCCGTGTATCTCTCCACCAACCCCGTCCTGCATCAGCGGACGAAGCACATGGAGATCGACCTACACTTCGTGCGCGACAGAGTCTCCATCGGCGATGTTCGGGTACTCCATGTCCCGACTACCTCCCAGTTTGCTGACATCTTCACCAAGGGGCTGCCCTCCTTGACCTTCTCGGAGTTTCGATCCAGCCTCAACGTAGCCGGTGGCTAGTTGTGGCTGCGGGGGGTATTTGCCCTTTGTACTCTATTTATAATCTCTTCTTGTCCAGTCTTGAACACCGCTGCGTCGGTAGTTCAGACTGCGGGGGGATGTTAGCTTTCTTGTTGTCCAGTCTTGAACACCGCTGCGCCGGTAGTTCAGACTGCGGGGGGGGGGGGGTGTTGGAGTATATTGAGCTCATGTGTATAGAGGTCCATCTAGAGGCCCATGTATAGGTATTATATATACCCACCCTTCTAGGGTTGGAGGAATACATCCATTATTTCCTCCAATAATTGTCATATTGCACACAAAATTGGGAATTGAAGAGGTTTATTATACTTTCATTACAGATAAGCTATGAAAGCCAAATCAATCATATTAGATGTGCTAGGAACCACCAATGTGTTGGGGATAAATATCACGGTCCCCAAGAGCCCCCGCGATTTAGGATGACGATACGGCCTTATCCGACCTCTCGAAGGGGGTCCGCCTCACCCAATCCCAAGAGCAGGGGTTCCGTCTCGACCGACCCTAAGGGGGCAAGCCCTGCGTCATCCAACCCCGCAGAAAGGCCTCCACCTCGCCCGATTGCATTTATGCAAATAAAGCCCTCGGGCGTGGGCGGACGAATCCGACCAGGGCCCACACCATTCCCAACCACTCCGGATGCAACCCACACGCACTGGAGTGACCCGGAACAGTGGTGGGCCATGCCTGAGTGCCCACGACGGTCCACAACGTGGAATAGGGCGGCACTTTGCTACCTAATCCTCATAGGGCCTGTGTCACCGTCAACTATTTGACCACTCCATCTCCTGCAATGGGATGGGGTATCTCGCCCAGGTTGACCAGGATCATACGCTGCCCTAGTCGGCCGAACAGGGACGAAGCATGGCGGCTGTCGCCATCGCCTTCCACATTGCCAGCAGGTCCTGCGTGGAGTAGGAGGAAGACTACGCCGTACACCACCCCTTCTTTTGTTTTTATTTCTTCTTTTCCTTCTTTCTTCGGGCATCGCAACACAAGCCATCAGAGCTCACTTGCCTTCACACTCACAATCACCAGAGACTTGGGAGCCCTTTTCCCTCTCTCAATCATGGAGAATGGAATTGGGTTGAGGATGGAGGAGCATCTTAGGCAGGGAAAGACAGCAATTATGACTCAGTGATCAGCAACTCCCGGAGATAGACGGACAAGCTTGTTTGTTCTAGCCTATCTGGAATGACACATCTTGGAGCTGCAGGTAGATGACTACAGTTCAGATGAAAGCAACTTTGTGATAAAGCACCCAATGTTCAATATAAGTACCATAATAAATGTACAAAACATATGGTCCAATTTTTATTGGTGCTAGCTGCAGATAAGGAGAAAAAAGTTCAGACTAAACCTTCAGGACCAGACTCTACTCAATTCTCGAAACAAACAAATTACACCTGTCTATGTTTAGATTCCATAAGCCATGTCAAAGCAGCCATCATCATTCCATCTAAGAAATCTTGTTGGTGGCGCATAAAGGGATCCAATTTAACAGTGCTAAATTTTGCTGTTACTAAACAAGAGAACAAAAAAGTTGCACTTCAGAGAGCATATACTATGAAGGGACTTTGTGTACCTGCTCGAATTTGCAAACTCGGTTAGTCTAATACCGTTGCCCAATAATCAGTTAATGCATACACTGAAAACAAAAACTTAAAAGCCCTGAATTAAGCATCACAAAGGCCCAAGCACTTGCGTCAACAGCAACTGCTGCAAACAATCCCATTGTATACTATTCTTCAGGTACCATAACAATCTGATCTGACACTCTAATGTAGTTAGTAGTATTTGTACTTTTTTGACCGCAAGTATTTGTACTTTATTGACCCAAAAAGCAAGAAAAATTATAGCAGCATTGCTAACTGAATAGCTTAGTAGTCAGGACAAGTAGTAGTACTCATCAGGGATGTATGCAGCAAATGACACTGTACCCTCTCGGTGGTTGGTGCCTTTCCACTCAAGATCGCGACTACGACCTTGAGCGGCTTAGTCTCGTTGCAGGATCAGTCACCAGTGGACGGCACCAGCGATGCTGAACATTCTGCATCAAATGGAACAAAAATAGCAACAAATCTGATGACGTCTGCATCACGAACCACAAGAACAACCCGAGATTCTGACGATGTGCGAGCAAGATGGTCACTCACCGACGTTGCCCACGGTGGGGAGTCCCAGTTGACGAAACTTGGGGAGTACTCCGTATAGTATGGAGGGGAGGTGGAGGCGCACAGCGCATGCTGGAGTGTTTGAGCCACCTCTTAACCAGTTTACTAGGAAGAACCCCCCCCCCCCCCCAAACCACCACCACACACACCCTGGCGGTCGCCCGAGCTAACGGGAAGGACTGATCCGCTGTCGCCGCCACCTCGGACGATGCCGGCGCTAGAACGAAACAGTGAGGAGCTGATTTTTTATTTTTATTTTTTTTAGAGGTGAGGATCTGATTGTTAGTATCCCAAGAGTGCCACTAGACGAGTAACCGGGGCGTTTTTTTCTTTTTTATATTTAAAATAAAAAAATTCAAAAATATATGCCGGTTTGGAAATATTTCAAAAATAGGGGCCTGTGGCCCGGTGGAGGGGCGACAGAGGTTTGTCGCCCCGTGGCCGTGCGACAGGATCTATCTGTAAAATTTCTTTTTTACAGATAGATCCCTGGGGGAGAGGAGCGCGACAGGAGAGGCCTGTCGCCCCCCCCCACTGGGCGACAGGGGGGCCTGTCGCCCCCCACCCCCCCCCCCCCACCAGGCGATGGGCCGCTGCTGTCTGCAACCTCCTGCTTGCCTACTGCCATGTGAGCGGGAGGACGATGGGACGCGTGCTCAATGCTTGTGGGAGACGACAAGCAAGGAAATTCAATGTTGATTGTGAGTTCGTCATGGGAATCACAATTCAGGGTCTGTTTAGTTCCCAAAAAATTTTCATAAAACATCACATCGAATGTTTGGACATATATATAAAGTACTAAATAAAATCTATTTGTAAAACTTTTTGCACGGATGAGTTGTAAATCGCGAGACGAATTTAATGAGCCTACTTAATCCATAATTTGCAACATTTATGCTACAGTAACCATCTGCTAATTATAAATTAATTATAGATTAATTATGCTCATTAGATTTATCTCGCGATTTCCAATCCATCCATGAATTTTTTTTTTTATAAATAGACTTCATTTAGTACTCCAAAATAACAAGATTCCGTTTCAAAAAATTTCTTATCTGTGAGCTAAACAAGACCTCACAATCTGACGAGATGCCGGTTGCCCTGCTTGCCTTGGGCCACGTGAGCGGGAGGACGATGGGACGCGTGCTCAATGCTTGTGGGAGACGAAAAGCAAGGAAATTCAATGCTGATTATGAGTTCGTCATGGGAATCACAATTTACAATCTGACGAGATGCCCGTTGCCCAAGGCAAGCAGGAGGTTGCAGACAGCAGCGGCCCGTCGCCTGGTGGGGGGCGACAGGCCCCTGTCGCCCAGTGGAGGGGCGACAGGTCCCTTCTTTCGCGCTTCTCTCCTCTAGAGATCTATCTGTAAAAAAATTTATAGATGGGTCCTGTCGCCCGGCCAGGGGGCGACAGGCTCCCATTTTTGAAATATTCCCAAACCAGCATATATTTTTGATTTTTTTATTTTTAAATATAAAAAAGAAAAAATCACGCAGAGGTCGACAAGGGAGCACCGTCCCGGCCCAAGAGGCAGCCCAAGGAGTCTCTGTCCTAAGTGAGTACGGACAGTGATGAGTGTGTGTGAACGTCTGTGTTTAATATGTACTGGTCTCAATGATTTTGGTACAAGGTTTAGGTACAACTCTAGCCCGCCTTCGACCTTTGGGTCGGTCACCGTTTGAGGTTCTGTACTTCTATCCTCCTCGCCAGTCGCCACCTTGGTATGGACATCTCTTAGAAGGTGTTCGGCTAGTCCGGTTCATTTCAACTGATTTAATAGTGTTGTGTGAGAGGGAATAAGCTGAAACAGGCCGAAATAAGCGGAGAAGAGACCAGCCGAACAGCCCCCCTTATATGCAGAGTTTTAAAGTGGGAGATTATGTTTTCTTGAAACTACAGCCTTATATGCAGAATTCTTTGGCCAGGCGTGCTCATCGGAAATTGTCCTTCAGGTTATTTGGGCCATTTCATATCACAGAGCGAGTCGGTGTTGTTGCTTATCGCCTGGATTTTGCCTCTGGAGTCCGTTGTGCATCCAATATTTTACATTTCTCAACTGAAGAGGTTGCCGTGCTCAAGCATTGTTTGTCTCTGCTATGCCTTCTGCTCTTGTTGAATTTCAGGTTCCGTTGGCCATTTTTCAGCGTCGTTGGACTGGTGTGTTGGTCTCATATGCCGTCGTCAATGTCAACTTGGGAGCCACTGGAGCCCTTGAAGCAGCAGTTCCCAAGAGCGTCGACGTAGGGACACGCCGCTACGCGAGGAGGGGAGGTTGTTAGCATCCCAGAAGTGGAATTTTTTAAATTTTTATATTATTTTTTTTCCGATTTATCAAAAATATATGCCGAAATTTTTTTTTTGCAAAAATATCATCCTGCCGCCAGTTCATCCGGCGGAAGGCAGGTACCGCCGGATGAACCGGCGGTATGGTTACTGTAGCGACTTCCAGCGGCACTGTAGCGACCGGCGGTTACTGTTTAGATCTGATTTTTTAGATCTAAATGTTGTGTCGATTATTTAAACACTAGAATGATTCTAAATGAAAAAAGTTTGAATTACAGTAACCATACCGCCGGTTCATCCGGCGGTACCTGCCTTCCGCCGGATGAACTGGCGGCAGGATGACATTTTTGCAAAAAAAAAAATCGGCATATATATTTGATAAATCGGGAAAAAAATAATATAAAAATTTAAAAAACTCCCAGAAGTGCCACAAGATAAGGAACTGGCCCAGGTCGACAAGGGAGATAAGGCAGAACCGTCCCTGGGCCAAGTGGCAGGCCAAGCTCAATACAAGTGTCTCTGGTCCTAAGTGGAGGTGTTAGTGTGTATTTAAGCTATGTGGAGCCAAGAGAGAAAGGGGAGAACAAAATTGTAAACATTATTACATTTCGAATTCAGTTTCATTTTCATGCCTAGCTTCCCCTCTCCCAAGTTCTCCTCCCCCCAAATTATGTTGCTAACACTGATCCTGCTAAGGCTAGTCTATGCTAGGATATATTGTACCATCAATCATGTCCATACGAATATATGGTACCCTTCATATATAGGTGTGTCAGTGGGTCCAAGTCGTCTTCAAGAGTACATAATGGCGTATCTCAAACTTCAGTGAAATTGTAATGGCGCTAGCATAGTTAGATGAATAGTAATGTGTGCTTCAAAAATATGAAAATTATAATGGTGTGTATCCAATTGATGTATTGCCTTTACCTAGACATGTGTTCAGTATAAATAGCCAGTTTTGCTTTGTGTTTTGTTGTCACAAGATAGGTGTCAAATGGTTCTACTGAGTACTGATATAGGTCTTCTCAATTAACACCTTTTTAGTTTATTTTTTCAAAGTTACAAAATCATGCACAACCATATTTCACTGCCAATCTATGCTAGGAGTACAAGAGTGTCGTGCACAATTATATGGGAGGGAGAGCAACAATAACAGTGAATTGTAGTAGAAGCAGGAGTAGAGATAATCTTATGATTCATTAATCATCTTAAACTGTCAAAGCATGCATTCTCTGTTCAGGAGATGTAAGGGCTATATTTTGTTATATTGCAGAGCCATCGCGGTGGAGAGAGAGTCGAGGCTGGGACGAGCGATGTAAAGTGGAGGAAGCAGGGTGGCGCGGCAAGCAAAGACTATACCCTATGAAAATTTTGATTATATATTTGCTATGAGCTCAACAATATGATAACTCATGTTCAAACATTTTTTTATTTTACCATACCACACTGTTGTAGCTGTGGTCTAAAACTTTGGGAATTATATTTGTGAAATTATGTTTGTCTGTATATGAAAAGTGTTCATATGAAAATTGTCACATGAAAATATAGCTTTTCACATGTCTCTCTCATTTCCCTCTCTCAATCATGAGTGAACCATTGGTGAATGACAAGCAATTTTTCTAAACAGTTCAGCTTGAGAAAAGCTGCGCAAGAAACTAAAGCTAAAGCAGCTATCCGAACGAGGCCTAACCCATAAGTGCTGGATCAATCGACAATTTGTATACCAGTAAACAAATATATGTGCAATACCAGAAAAAAAAAAGAAATAAAGAAAGCCATATTAAAAAAGGAAAAAAGTATACTTTTCCTTCTTCATTTTTTTGCGAAAATCTATTTTTCCTCCCTTAACTGTAAAACTGGGCAAATCACCTCTCTTAACTTTTCAAACTGTGCTTTATACCTCCCTGGAGTGATTTTAAAGGTGGTTTTATCTCTTCTTTTTATTTATTTTGGCTAAATCTTTAAAAAATCATAAAATGGAAAATCTATTTTTGTTGGACCTCACATGAGCTGCACAGTGGATATATAATATTGTATACTTAGTAAAATTTTTGTTGTAGATTTAGATCAATTTTTTTTATAATTAATTAAAATAACACATAACTGCAATTTCTATGGTCTAATTGTGGTGAAATTTTTATGTGGGCATATATTATATTCTTGAATTATAGTAAAAAATTCATACTCATTAGATCATGTATAACTTAGATATTCAGATTTATTTAGATTTAACAAGCATAAGCCCTAAATAAATCTATAACTAAGCTGTACATGATCCAATGAGCATAAAATTTTTACTATAGTTTAAGCATACAATAATTAGGCCACCATAGAAATTTCATCACAATTGGAACAAAGAAACTACAATTATGAGTTATTCTAATTAATTATAAATTAGCGTATATCTAAATCTATAATAAAAATTTGTACTAAAATATAATATATTATATATTAAGTGTATAGATCTACTCATGTGTAGTCTAACAAAATTAAATTTTGCATTTTATGATTTTTCTGTGATTTTCTATGATTTTTCAAAAATTAGACGAAATAAATAAAAAAGAAAAATACAAAACCACCTTCAAAACCGCTCTAAGGAGGTACTAAAACGTATGATTTGAAAAGCTGAGAAAGGAGATTTGTTCGGTTTTGTAATTTAGAGAAGGAAAAACTGACTTTTGCATTAGTTGACGGAGGAAAAGTGGACTTTTTTCCTAAAGGAAACCTTTAAAGACTGGATGGGGTTATGGGCTGGGCTGGAGACATTCCTTCCTATCCTATTGTAATCTAAAGAGGTGGGCCAGGCTGAAGGCTGTAGAGAAAAAGAATGCCAACAGCCCGTCATCGCCAAATAAGAGAGGATGTAGAAGATGACCCGTTGGTGATAGAGACAGTCTCGTGAGGGAACGAGATCCTCTGCAGTCGGTCTCCATGACTGCTCCCGGCAGTCGCTGCATCGGAGCCGTTCACTGCCATCCAACGGAGCAGCTAAGCCCAGGCACTCTACCTCGTTCCCACCTTGTTCGGCCCAACAACACGGCATGCTAAGCGTTGCCGCCGTCTACTGCTCAAGCGTCGTCGCCATCTTCTGCTCGAGCGCCATTGCCATTCTTTGCCCGGAGCCACGCCGTCGCCATCCGCTCGCCCGGAGCCGCGCCGTCGCTTCCCTTCGCTGCGAGCTGCATCGTCGCTGCACCCATGCCGAGCGTCTCGCCGTCGCCATCCCTTCGCTGCGGGCTGCGGCATCGTTGCGTATGAAAGGGCGTGCTGGTGTTAGGATTAGTTCTCCAGCTAGTGCTCTTAGACTCCATGCCATGTAAGCACACGTCCAAGCATAGTGCGGCAATGACAAGGTAAGGGAAGCAGAAGAACAAGAACGAGATTGGGCCGCAAATGGATTGGATTGGAATTTCAGAGAAACAAAGGAAGGCAGATGCTTTCCTTGCCATGTGGCGGCAACAGAGGATCTCGTTCCGATTGATTGATTTGGGAACGAAATCCTCTGCAGTCGGCGACAACGACGGCGCGGTGCAGTCAGCCAATCTCAGCCAAGCGATGAGAGTGGATTTTGTACCGCTGGGCGCCGTTCCGCCGGATATCTGTACGGGAAGGATGACGTTGAGATTAGCGATTCATAGGAGGGTACCGCGCATCGAAGATGTATTTGGGAATAGTGTGCGGCGTATTCAGGTGCATGACACTTATTTTAGAACACATGTCCCGATGCAACAGGTGGACGCGTGTCCCAGGGGTCTCCTGCTCGGTCCAGTCGGAGGCTTCGAGAGAGGGAATAAAGAATAATACCTTTTTAGCAGCTGCAAATATCAGGTGCCTTTTTTATTTTAATGGCGGTGGCACAAGCATCGAGCACAGGATGGTTAGTTGCATCAAAGTGCGGCTTATATGTTGTTCAAAATATGAAAGCATCACGGTGCAGGTTAGTTGCACATAGATTTACGTATAATGAAATGTGCATGACAGTTAGATCTTCCTTTGTAGGCAAAATGTGACTGTTATATGAAGATGGTAGCCAGATCAGCATCAATCATCAATGACTTGTACCATACATGACAGTAGGAGTGCTTCATTTTCAGGGGCTGTGATGAGACGATACATCAACTCTTTGTTGACCTATGCTCCAAGTACAATAAGACAAAATATAGTTAGTCCAATATAGATTCCAAATAATCCATGCAAAGTACATCTAGACAATTGTACCTTGAATATTTTTCGGCTGAGCTTGAGTCCATTAAACATCATAGCATAGTATATTAAATAGTAGCCTAATTCAGCTCTACATGTAAGCATTCCAAAATTGTCAACTTTCTCATCTGCGAGGAACAATACATGTAAATGTAATAGATGCTTGTGCTTCTATAATACCTCGAGCTGGGGAGATGCAATGCATTGTAGAATTTAACATTTCACCCAGAATTGCTAACATCCCAAGCATCAAACAATGAGCGCATGCAAATAAAAATTCCTTCATGCAACAGTTTAATTGCTTCTTCGTAAATAATGATCGCATGCAGGTAAATAGGCCTTTATGTAACAATTTGATTGCTCCCCCAAGGTGCATGTTTTGTTCATTCATCGAATGGTCCAGGACATGCAAGAAGCCCAGAGATAGATGCACACAATGTCCATGTGCATTTTATTTTTCCTTTCAGACGAAGCTCGATCCTATCTCCAGAAAAATGCGTTGTACACTTTTTTTTGTGCAAGGACAAATGCACACAAAATGGTAATGCCTATACTTTATTCACAAAATTTATAGCTCCTTACCTTGCAAACAATCTAGAGAGAAACTCCTGAAAATATTCTAGAAACTCCTGAAAATAGATACACAGTAGTAGAAACTCCTGAAAATGTTCAATACATTAGGATGCAAAAAAAGGCCAGCTGGAGGTGATGATAAAATCAAGATGCACAATAATGTTGCACGTATCAATTGTGATCCTTCAAGAAAATAATCAATTGTACAATAAATTAGGATGCACAATAGAAGGCTCGAATTCCTACAAGACTCAAATATTTTCATCATTCACGATGCACTGGTTATTATGTATAGAAAAATTTAAAATCAAACCACTATACATATATTTCTATACACTATAAAAAATCTTCAAGTTATTCAATGGCCGAGATGCACAAGAAATCTCACAAGAGTATCTTAAGTTGTTTATTGTTCAAGATGCACATATATTTTAGGATGCTAAAAAAATGTTTAAATATCTCGATACTTAGATAATATACACATATTTTAGTGCAGATAGAAAATGTCAAAATTATTGAACATGTGAGATGCATAAGATTGTGTGCACACAAAAATAGAACTTTTTGTAAACCATGAATAAATCAAGCATTAGAGTAATATACTAGATTGCCTATACCTTTTGTGCACACGGGAAATCACAATAATGTGAGTTGATGCACATTCTTCATGAAAAACTAATATAAATTAATTAACCAAAGGTACAAGGCTCTATTTATTCTTATGCAAATAGACTATTTCCTCAAATCTGTAGATGCGCATTCTTTACAAACCACAAAAGAAATTAACTAGAAGTTGAATAAATGGCTGCACCTATTTTATGTAAATAAAACATCTCAGAATTTGTTCAGGTACTGATTCTGAAACTGTGCCTGTACATCTAGAAATTAACTTGTTCTTGCTCACAATAAAAAAAATCAATATCTAAAACTAAAATGCACATATTTTGTGCATGGGACGGAATCACACTGAAACTGATTCAAATATTTTTCAATACAGTAAAAATCTAATTGTTTGATTGACTTGGAAGCAGAGAAAACATACAATGTACCTTTCATAGTGACAAAAATGGTTCCAAAACATGATGGCTTTCATATTTCGACAACAAAGATACAAGACACTAGCCAGTTGTGCTTCTAAGCAGCTCTATCCTATTCTAATTAGTGCTTTATTTACTTAGCAGTTGCTTTTAGAATTACACTGACATGCACCTGTAAAATTTAATGTGACTTCACATTTCTATGTTTGAACCTCCCATGTATTCTTGAAATCTAGGGGCTTCCAAACGGACATGAAGTCAAAATTCACAACAAGCAGTCAAGCACTGCTACCATGACGACGAGATGGTCTGCTCTCGAGGGCAGCTCCGAGCGGCGGGCATCCCGCGGTCACGGAGGCGGGGAGTGGCGGCCCGCGGCCAGCCCCGGGCGGGACCGCGGGAGCATGGGCTCGCCCGCCAGGCCACGCGCTGCCTTGCCGGCCACGAGCCCACGAGCAAGGAGCCGCCGCGCGGGGCCACCTGCAGGCTGGGAGCGGCGGTTGCCGGCCACACCACAGGTGCCCGAGCCGTGGCGAGGAGGGCCGGCTCCTCTGTGGATCCGCCGGTGCGATCGCAGCCGCGGGTAACGGTGCTCCCCCTCATCGCACTCATCTTCTATGACGTCTTGGGCGGGCCCTTCGGCATCGAGGACTTCAGTCCGCGTGGGCGGCGGCGCGCTGCTCCCAGTCCTCAGCTTCCTCGTCCTGCGTCGCCCTATGGTGCCTGGCCGCTCCCGGGGAGGAGGGCGGCGGCGTCCGGAGGGGGCCATCGCCGATGGGAGCGGGTGGGCGCCAGGGCCGGAGGAGGCGTCGTACATGGCGGCAGTCTGCAGTGCGCTCGCCGCGCTTGATGGCGGCGGCGGGAGCGCGCATGACGAACCCGTGAGCGGGTTGATGATGGTGAGCTCCCTCGTCGCCGCATCGCCCACGGTGGTCACTAGCACTGGCCCCGGACCGCCGCGCCACCGCGCACAGGCGCGTACGACCGAGACGAAGATGGCGGCGGGGCACACCAGGAGCCGCTGCTGGTCCTCCTAGCCCTGACGGACCTCACTGAAATGTTCCACCCTAAGATTCCACCAACCGCTTCCCCGCCGGCCGGCCGGCTTCGTGAAGTCAACGCCGAGGAAGATTCCACCAACCGCTTCCCCGCCGCGGTCGAGAGGCTTCATCGCGGCGGCCCCCGGCGACACTAGAACTGGTCGGAGACCCCGACGAGATTAGCGCTGGTCTGCGGTCCGCGTCGAAGTCGTATGCGGCCGCCTCCTTATCCGCTGGCCGCCGGCGCCACCACTGCGCTCGCACCGGCACCCCGGTCACGCCGCCTCCGAGACCTCCCCAGTTCCTGCACCTCGCCGGCGTGGCGGCGGCTCCACTGTCCTTGGATCTCTACCTCGAGGCCAGGAAGATGCAAGATGGCCGGTCGGAGAAGAAACATCGAGATCAAGATTTTTTTTGCCCATCACGTGGGCCCGTATACTGATGTATTCTTCTTTTAATAATTTAGGTATATATAATAGAGAAGGAAAGAAAATTCAATGACGGTTCCGTATCCCAAGAACGAGCGGTCGAACAGGATGGGTGTCTGTCCGTTCAGATACCCGGCGGAATGGCCGCGGGCGGCTCATTTTAATTTCCCGCCAAGCGATCCGGATCCAACGACAGCCTTGCCAAAATCGTATAGCAGGCCAGTTTGGGCGGCCTATTCCAGCCCACACCGCCCATAAACAAGAACGTCCGTCTCCTTTGCCTTGTGCATCCCGGTCCTCCCGTCATCCCCGTACTCAGATGCGCTCCGCCTCCGTCCTCGCCGCCGGTCCGATCCGCACCATCCGCCTCCCTCCTGTTGTCGCAGCACAGAGGCGTGGCCCTCCTGGTGGCTACAGCTCGTACCCGGCGCATCAGGTGCGCTCCCGTCGTCTAGGCCGTCGCACGCACGGGGGCCGCACTTGCAAACCCTAGATCGGATTGTTCTAGCTCTGCGGCGGCGGCTATGGCGGTGGAGGCGGTGGTGGCGTGGTACCGAGAGTTGCAAGAGGTCGAGCGCCTCGAGAAGTCGATGCATAAGGAGGTAGGGTCGATCTCCAGGAGGTTGACGATGGCCAAGGATTTGTCGGAGGCGGAGGTGGCCAAGCTCAAGGAAGAGCGCAGTGACTTGCAGAAGAGGGCTAACAGGCTCCACCTTGAGATGTCCCCGAGGCCGGATTTCTCAGGCATGACCGAGGCCGAGCGAGCGGCGACGGCGGAGAGGCTGAGAAGTGACGAGCTGGACTATGCGCGCAGCCTTACGCAAGAGGGCGAGCCAATAAGGGGTCGGAGCAAGGAAGCCTTTGCTCGCAATCGCATCGTGGACTTCGATCCCAAGCAGGACGGCCGCTACTACAACCGGTTCACCCTCGTCGACCTCACCAAATTCGACCTCGATGAAGAGTGTAAGTCGCTTGCCCGCCGCCCTTCCCTTTGTTTCAATTCCATCCTTTTGCATGTTCCGCCACCCACCCGTTGCAGTTCAATCCTCCACCTGTAGTCCATCTATGACAAATTGATTAATTCTGCAACTAGTTTTTATTATAATATATATATGTAAATGTGCTGATTTGATTTGATTTGTTTCCACTGTCCACATGCTAAGAAAGTGTTTTTTTTGTCTTATATATGTGTTTGGGTTTTGGGTTAATCGGAGCTAAATTTTCACACCCCCCCCCCGGGTATGGTTTCCACTCGCTTCTGTATGCCTTCTGGCTCTGGCTGTGCGGATTGACCTCCCTCCCTCCACATTAGTTTGTACCAATCTTCAATTCCAATCAAGCAGGATGATATAGATGCAACTGATGATGGTCTAGTATATATCTCATTTCCTTTGTTTTCCGCCATGCATGACAGCACCCATTGGTCCGATGAGGTTTATCGATTCCCCCTACAGAAGCGAGAGCGACTATCCCTGGCTGTGTACGGCTGTAAACTTCCTGTCTGTCAAGATAGCCTCTTCGGATGTTGGCTTCCCAATCGGTGTCTACGGCACTATCACTGTCAGGGACAGCATCAATATGAGGTTTCTTTATCACTTCTGCCGCGACAGTGACAATTGCCAACTCGTCAAATCCGAGGTACAACCAACATTCAGCATCTCCCTTTTCTAGTTTGCATTAGTGCCTTGTTTTTCACTCATATGGAGAAAAGAGAAAAAGAATGATATACTACTGGCCTGACCTGTAACCCATTCCTATTTTGCATGCTGGACAGTGTAACCAGGACTGTAGGCACCATAATGCTAGCTTTCTAGTAAAAATCCATACTTTCAGAAAGAAGCATATGCTTCTTGTTACATGTTTGTGTTTTAACGCTGCTTTCTCAAATTGTGATCCTGTATTTACATGTTATCTATAGCACTGTTGCATCTAGAGGATTGATCCACACATCTTGCTTTGGATTCCACGACAGTGACATTTTCATCAGCTAGCTAGCTATATGCATACCCAACAGTGTAATAATAATTAGATATAAGTTTTTTTCAGCACTATTTATTTTTAGACAATGTGTCACTATGTATATATCTTGTAAATAAACCTTGGCGTAGGATGAATCATTGATCTTGACTGGGCCGAAACGTGGCCTCGCATTGTGTGGAGATATCTATGTGGAGACTGATCTCAAGATGAAGGATGATCTAGTAAAGGACAGAGAACTTAGTAAAGGAGTCATATGCATCAGGAGCGCATCAACTGGTCCATCGGTGACGGGATACACATTTCAGACCAAATCTCTTGCTACCAGGCTCAGTACTGTGGATGTGACTTATACAGTCGTAGATCGTGCACTGGAGGGAACTATTGCAGTTGTAGTTCTTCAGGGAGGCTTTCATGGCAAAATCGCTGCCTACACTGCCAACATGAAGTACAGGCTTGTGCTTTATGAGAGCAAAGAGGCTGATGCGATGACTGTTGACGATTGTGGAGTTCTCGAGCTTATGCGACCCGTTCTTTCTGTGTCTGTCAAGGATTTGCTGGTGATTGATGCACTGACCTTTGATGGTAAATTTGAGCGCATAGTATTCACTCCAAGGATCAACGCCAGAGATGAACACACATTTTCTGTTGGTGCAACCAAGTTGCGTGTGAAGCTTTCTTGGTCAGTAATGAACCCCTGACTGATTTGCATAATACCCGATTGTTATAACTATGTCTGTTTCGGTAATGCTGTCGTCACCCTAAGTTATGCTAACTTAGTTGGACCTGATAAGTAATAGTGGGTCGGACCTGATAAGTAATAGTGTGTACAACTTTTCTGTATTGTGCGTTGCTTTTTATATTTGGACACACTTGTACCGTGCTGTGGGCTGGGTTGTTTATGCTGAATCAGTTATCAAAAATGTGTTGCGCTTTATGCTGAGCCTCTAGGTATATATTCAACTTTTCTGAATGAAAAATGCACGAGATTGTGCCAAATTCTTTTGCAAAATATTTTTTGTTGGGACCAAGAATTTATTTTCCCCCGAGCTAGCCAGCTAGCCTGCACAAAAAAAAGCAAATTTGATATAATTCCATGGTACAAATGAAATCATGCTTTGTTTGCACCACTTACGTCTTTGCGGCAACACAAGTTACATCAGAGGCTCAGAGCTGTTCTGCAAATAAATTCACCAACTTAACTACAATGCTTCAGATAAATCCTTGCTATGACATTTCTTGAAGGAACTTTTAATAGTTCAAGATTCAAACTCTCATACAACAGCAACAACAACAAAGCCGTTTTATTCTAAGCACGTTGGGGTAGGTTAGAGATAAAATGCATATGAAAACCAAGCTCAACCACCAAAGAAAAGAAAAGGGAAAAAAGGCAAAGGAGAACCACCAAAGAAAAGAAAAGAACAAAGGCAAAGGAGAA
Organism: Panicum virgatum; assembly: GCF_016808335.1. Lineage (NCBI taxonomy): Eukaryota > Viridiplantae > Streptophyta > Magnoliopsida > Poales > Poaceae > Panicum > Panicum virgatum. Next base: position 15,508,619 of record NC_053150.1, on the reverse strand, counting down.
CCGCAAAACGACAAAACGGGGAAACACATAAAAAGAGATAAAACCCACAAGAACCAGCAAGAACTAAAGAGGGCACAAGAAAAGGTCAATGATTAAATAGGAAAAGCGAAACTACGATTCAAGGTTTTGGCACGTGAATTGCACACTTCCACCCCTTCCTATCCACAGCGAGCTCTTTATCAATATTTCACTCCTTTAGGTCCCTCTTCACACAGCGAGCTCTTTATCAATATTTCACTCCTTTAGGCCCCTCTTCACAGCCTCTGCCCACATCAAGGTTGGTCGAGCTCTGCCTCTCTTCACATTCTCGGGACGCCTAATTATTCCGATACGCACGGGTGCCTCTTCAGGTCTTGGTTAGATATATCCAAACCATCTCAAACGATGTTGCATAAGCTTCTCCTCAATTGGCGCCACTCCTACTCTCTCTCTCTCTCTCTCGTACGTCATCATTCCGGACTTGATCTCTTCTTGTGTGGCCACATATCCAACGCAACATACGCATCTCTGCCACAATTATGTGTTCGACAAGTTGTTTTTAGTGGGCCAACATTCTGCTCCATTCAACATTGTCGGCCGGATTGTTGACCTATAGAATTTGTCTTTTAGTTTGTGTGGCACCCGGGGGTCACATATGTGGCGGAACCACCCAAACTAACTGGGCCCGGGTACACTGATCTTTGTTGCTAAGCAACTCTGACCCAAATTGGCACTCACCGGTAGTTCCTCGAGTGAAGCCTCGATAAAAGCCACGCTATTCCAGGATCAGCAGACAACACTCACACGAAGGTGAGCCCAGAGATTACAACACAGAACATTTCATACATCTCAGAGTGATTGCAGCGGAAAGTAAATTTATTACAAAACATGTTCAGAATAGTAAGGTACTACAGAGTTCCATCTACTCAATTATTCAAGTTTCATGGTTCAGCGGAAGCAGTAAAAGATAACTAGCGAGATGATGTGACGCATCGATAAAGCCCGTACGAATGCATCACTCAGCGGGAGGGTGATTAGCACTAGCTGAAGGACCATCCCACTCGACAGACCAACCCGGAGGCAGAGTACACGGCCAAGTAAGACTTGCAAACAGATCCTCAAAGTTATTACCTGAAAAACAGTACCACAAGCAAGGCTGAGTATACTAATACTCAGCAAGACTGACCCGTCACCGGATATAACATAGTCCGATAACTAGACATGCAAGGCTTTTTGGTTGGTGGGGTTTGTTTTGCCAAAAATGCCACTAGAGTTGATCCTTATTTTCAGATTTTATCTAGCCATCTTCTAGTTGGATTAACCATTCTAAGTTTGCATCCAACTCTACACAAACATGGTAGAGGAATCATTTAATCAACCAGCAGTATTATCATCATCATGTTCCACTTGTTACTCTGTGTGACCGAAAGCATTAAGCAATCTCATGCCGTGAGAGGCGGACGATTCTGAATCGGATTTCAACCTGGCCAGGGGAACCTAGACCACACGTATGGGAACCAAGTCACCCACACAACATTTCCCCTTTCTTTCCAGTCCGTGGATCCGGCACACCCTCCCCGACTACAGAGTCCGACCACTCTGTACCCGTACGTCACGACATAAAAATAAACCCTACTTCTACCAGGAGGGTGCGAGATCGTTCCACTCGCCGGTCCAATCAGGTACTTCAGCTTCCCGATTACCATATTTCTCGGTATGTGGCTAGTACTTTCAAACGCTTAACGAAATGAGCCACACACCGCGACCTTAGCCATTTTTGACTACACCAGCGGGGTATCACAACTACACAACCCCGCCCGTTGTCCTTACATTTCACCAGGAATTAAAGTCAGTACAAATCCTATTTGCTCGCGAGAGGCAGGAAACCACTCGACTTCTACCGTACCTATTTAGCATGGCAGCTAGTCGATAAAGACCCGGTATCAAACATAGGTTCCTAGAGATCATGCATCTACGGTTTTCGATCAACGCCTAGAAAACTTAAATGCAGAAAACAAAACATTACAATACATTAATAGATAGATAGCTGAAAGATAATTCGGAAGATAGTGGGAAAGTGATCCGGACTCCCGCATCTTGGCAAATCTTGGCAAAGTGATCCGGACTCCCGCATCTGAAACAGCGGTTATTATTATCGGGGCGAGCGGCTGGCTGAGCATTCGGCCTAGGGCCGTTCTGCTGCTGCTGAGGTGCAATTCGAGCTTGCTGAGGAAACCCGAATCAAGTCTGTTGCTGCTGTTGAGGAGGCCGAATAATCCAACGCCCTGGCTGAGGGGCCTTCTGAGAGGGTGCGGGTGGGTTATTCTGCACAATACGATACCTCGGTGCAGAGGCACTCGAGGGTCCAGCAGGTGCCTTGCGCTTCTTTTCAGCGCGGTGAGCAGAAATAAGATCCTCCTGGGATATAGCCATATTCACCAATTCATTGAAAGTGTCCGCACGGACAAGATTTAGCCTTTCTTGTAACTTGGTGCAAAGGCCTCGACGGAAGCGTTCACGCTTCTTAGCGTCGGTGTTCGCGTGATGTCTAGCATATTGACACAATTGATGAAATACTTGGGCATACTGCACCACAGTACGAGTGCCCTGTGTTAAAGCCAAGAACTCGTTGAGCTTACGGTCAAGAAGTCCAGCTGGAATATGATGATCTCGAAAAGCCAATTTGAACTCATCCCAATTCACCACATGATCAGCCGGTAGCATCCCGTGGTAATGATCCCACCACATACGAGCTGCTCCGCGAAGCTGTTGCGCGGCATAGCGAGTCTTGTTCGCTTCGGAACAAGGAGTAGTCAATAGAGAAAAGTTGGACTCGATCGTGCGAATCCAAGCGTCCGCGTCCAGAGGCTCATCCGCTTTATTGAACAGCGGAGGCTGAGTACTGAAGAAATCTTGGTACCTCGCTTCCTGTGCGTGATGAGCATGATGCCCACCCCGCGGTTGTTGCTGAGCTTGAACCAACTGCCGCAAAATCTCCGTCTGGGCGGCAAGAACCTCAGCAATACCCACTGGTGGAGGAGGTGGAGGTGGATCGCCATTCCCCCCGGCTCCAAAACCACTAGGGGTGCCTCGAGTCGATCCCACCATCTGAAATGTGAGTACTTTTGCATTAGATTCATCATTATCATCATCTCGAATGGGAATTTCAACTCAAGATGACATGTAAATATTCAGAACTGCTTAAATCACATCGTGCAGAAAACCAGTGATACAAAAACGCTCATAACTGGAGTTCCGTACATGATATAAACTTGAAATTTTTACAGGAGATAGATAATTTCATGATCTACAACTTTGGTAGTCATCACAAGGTCAGATTTCCAGAGTAGGTTAGTCGAAAAATTCATTTACTCCTCCTCTGTTTTTTTTTCTGTTTCACAGAAAACAGAGCTTCTGTAATTGGCGATTATCTCACGTGTTACTAATCCGTTCGGGCTGAAATTTTGCGAGTATTTCCACGATGAAATTTGGAACAACTTTGGTATTCAACTCAGGAGCTAAATCCGAAAGGAACAGAGGATAAAAATTCGAACTTGCTGCTGCCTTCAGCTTTTCACAGATCACTGATAATTCACATTAGTAGCATTAGGGATTCATTACATCCATCATCCTCTCATTTCTACTTGGTTACTCCTAACATCAGTACTAAGGGGGTTACTCAACTCTAAGTTAGCCTAGTAGCCATGATCCAAAAGTAGGCCACTCTAAGAGGAGTCTACAAAAGCTAGACAACCGCGCCTCGGTCTACATGTTGACCGATGCCTCACTCGCCGCGGGAGTGTGAACCTCAACCGATGCGGGCTGCGGCGCCTGGTCCTCGGAGTCCATCTCTGAAACGCCCTCGATCTCCTGGGGCTCGTCCTCCTCGTCCACCTGCATCTCGTCGGGAGGTGCGTGAAGGGCATCCTGCGCGTGCTGTATCGCGTGGAGCTGCCCCTGGGCCTCGTCCATCTCAAGCTGCAGGTCGTGAAACTAGTCCTCCAGGAAGTTGATCGTAGCGTCACGATCCGACACAGTGTCCTGAAGCTCGTGAACCTGGCCGTGGAGCTGGGCGATAAGAGTAGCCCTACTCTCGAGCTCGGTACTAGCCTCCTGAAGCTGCCCATCTCTCAGCTGGACCGCCAGGTGCAGGGCCTGAGCGTGGTCCACCAACTGAGCGACAGCGTAACTCTGGTAAGTGTGAAGTCTGTAGAGACCGTCCAAGCACCTCGCTGTCGTCCGAAGTGCCCCGACCGGGTCAAGGGTAGCGACCACGTCCACGTGTGCCATCCGGTCGAGCCAAAGCGGGTCTGCCGAGTCAGGTGCAGGGAACAACCCGAACGCGGTCAGAACCACCTCCAGAGGGCGCAAAGAGCAAAAGGTGGTCATCGCCCTCATGGCGGTAAGCTCCCAAGTGTCCAGCAGGTAGTGACCGACCATTTGAGTCACGATCGGCTCCCACCCGTTGAGCGGGTGCTGTGGGATCACCATCGTCACACTGCAGCGACGAACTCCGTCCTCCACAAACTCGTGGCCATCGTAAACCAGTGGCTGGAGGTAACCGGCTGCACTCAACAGCTCCCAGAGACGGCGGGGAAACCCATCCCAGTGCAGGCAAGCGGAGTGCACGTGTCCCTACGCGTCAACGACCAGCAGCTCTTCCATCTGTCCCAATAAAAGACCGATGGATCAGCTGATGGTGACAAGAACTACTAACTCTGGACAGTGAAAGAAATGGTCAAAACTGTAGATAACTTGCTTCAAAAATTCTCAAAAAATTACACAAGATCCCTCTGATATTAAGGAACGATTCATCTAGTCATCACTAAGCTCAATTCGGATTCCATGGGGGTGATATGCTCAGGTATTCAGAGTGATGTCAACCAGGAAAACTGAGTGTCCAGAGAGGGTGTATTTTGACCACAACTCTCAAACCAGTTGTCAAAAATTATTAAAATGTTTATGGTAAGATCATTACTTAGTTGTCTACAACTTTCATGTTGAACGATTTTTCGTTTGAACAACTTTTAAGGGTCGAAAAATTTCAGTTGTCTATACTGTTCCGAGTTATCAGTTTTACATAATGTTGATCTAAAATCACAATTACCAAGCTAGATGGCTTCAAAAAATTTCAAATTTTTACAGAAGCTTGATAACTTAGGAAACATCATTTCGTCTTACTACCCCGAGTTGATTTGAGTAACTTAACAGAAGGTTAAAATTCGTGGAAACCAAGTTGCAGACTTTCAGGAGACTCCTTAGGATAGGGTTTTAGCTGATTTGCTTGCGATTTCTTCAGAGATTTATTTGTTAACCTTTTTGATAATGAATGCAGAACCTATTCGTCCTCACCAAGGAAAAGAATTGCCAAGTAATCTTGGTCTTACGCAACGACTTTGGTGGCATACATATTACGTCTCTCACTATATAGTTACTCGATATAACTAGATAGCCTAGAATTCGGTTTCGAGTTAGCGTACCTGCAGAAAATTTGACAAATATAAATTGAACCTTCCGTGCCAGCACTCACGAAAGCGTTCCCATATATAACCGGTCACTATAGAACCGGCATCCATACAATTACCGCCGTATGGACAACGTTAAGCATACATTATCGAAACAATGTATTGACTGAGTACCGTCTTTGACGGGGAATTGAATTCCAATTTCGAACCATTACTCCCCATATATTCAACCGAAGTTGGTATATGGGCAGCAGCTCAAGTAGGCCACTGCTTGAGCTCCAGCGTTCGGCTCGCATCACCGACGGGAAGGTCAGACTCCCTCAGCTGACTGAGTAAGCATACCTTCGTGGCGATGATGTAGTTGCAGAATTTAAATTACAGAATTTAAATACTGAAAAATAACGTGCTGGAAGTTAGCCATACAAAATAAGCCACCTGATAATACCCATAAGATTCCCTAGGGCTTTACATCCTAGACTTGTCCTTGGAGATCCTAAACTCTTTCAAAAACTTTAGTAGTTTTGAAGTCAAGTTTTAAATTGTTGTTTTGAAAACCGAGGTTGCCATCTCTGGTAGGCTGTCTGCGAGCTCTGATGCCAGCTGTGGCGGAACCACCCAAACTAACTGGGCCCGGGTGCACTGATCTTTGTTGCTAAGCAACTCTGACCCAAATTGGCACTCACCGGTAGTTCCTCGAGTGAAGCCTCGATAAAAGCCACGCTATTCTAGGATCAGCAGACAACACTCACACGAAGGTGAGCCCAGAGATTACAACACAGAACATTTCATACATCTCAGAGTGATTGCAGCGGAAAGTAAATTTATTACAAAACATGTTCAGAATAGTAAGGTACTACAGAGTTCCATCTACTCAATTATTCAAGTTTCATGGTTCAGCGGAAGCAGTAAAAGATAACTAGCGAGATGACGTGACGCATCGATAAAGCCCGTACGAATGCATCACTCAGCGGGAGGGTGATTAGCACTAGCTGAAGGACCATCCCACTCGACAGACCAACCCGGAGGCAGAGTACACGGCCAAGTAAGACTTGCAAACAGATCCTCAAAGTTAGTCCTGAAAAACAGTGCCACAAGCAAGGCTGAGTATACTAATACTCAGCAAGACTGACCCGTCACCGGATATAACATAGTCCGATAACTAGACATGCAAGGCTTTTTGGTTGGTGGGGTTTGTTTTGCCAAAAATGCCACTAAGAGTTGGTCCTTATTTTCAGATTTTATCTAGCCATCTTCTAGTTGGATTAGCCATTCTAAGTTTGCATCCAACTCTACACAAACATGGTAGAGCAATCATTTAATCAACCAGCAGTATTATCATCATCATGTTCCACTTGTTACTCTGTGTGACCGAAAGCATTAAGCAATCTCATGTCGTGAGAGGCGGACGATTCTAAATGGGATTTCAACCTGGCCAGGGGAACCTAGACCACACGTATGGGAACCAAGTCACCCACACAACATTTCCCCTTTCTTTCCAGTCCGTGGATCCGGCACACCCTCCCCGACTACAGAGTCCGACCACTCTGTACCCGTACGTCGCGACATAAAAATAAACCCTACTTCTACCAGGAGGGTGCGAGATCGTTCCACTCGCCGGTCCAATCAGGTACTTCAGCTTCCCGATTACCATATTTCTCGGTATGTGGCTAGTACTTTCAAACGCTTAACGAAATGAGCCACACACCGCGACCTTAGCCATTTTTGACTACACCAGCGGGGTATCACAACTACACAACCCCGCCCGTTGTCCTTACATTTCACCAGGAATTAAAGTCAGTACAAATCCTATTTGCTCGCGAGAGGCAGGAAACCACTCGACTTCTACCGTACCTATTTAGCATGGCAGCTAGTCGATAAAGACCCGGTATCAAACATAGGTTCCTAGAGATCATGCATCTACGGTTTTCGATCAACGCCTAGAAAACTTAAATGCAGAAAACAAAACATTACAATACATTAATAGATAGATAGCTGAAAGATAATTCGGAAGATAGTGGGATTATGCTCCGGGGCTTGCCTTCTTGGGCACTGTCAGGCAGAAAAGCTTCTGGGGCTTGGCCCAGGTCTTGAGACAAGTTAGTACAGTTCAAGGAGACCTCCTGATCCACACGAGAGTCCGCGGGCACCAACTCGTAGTCACCGTCCGCGAGATTAACCGTTTCTATATGCAATGCAAGATTATGAGTTATTCATGGATAACAATTTCTTTCCTTCACGATAAAGTTGTAGTCCAACGAAAGTTAATTTAGTGACGATTTCACATTTCATTGCATGGGCAATCGTTTATAGAGTAGTAAACATAACTATGTTTATTCATGAATGAGTGGGGGTTTTAGTTTTCATTTTTCAATTTCAACACATAGCATGCTTCCCTTATTTCTTATCAACACAACTACTAAAGAGCTAGTGATGAAACACTAAAGTAACTCAGATCCAAACTTGAACCTTCATGGCATAAATTCAGCATCTACCATAGAGCAAAAACTATAACTATTCATGCAAATGAATTACTCTAGTTACTTTATCTTTTTGTACAGAACGTTCAACATGGGTTCTGGTGCTACAAATTTTATGGGAGCAACTTCAAAGCATAGACTCAGCACTGAAATTTTTCCAGATTTTATTCACTTATATAACTGAGGTGATAAAAAGAACAAAAACAGCAAGCTTTTAACTAAGAGTAAATCTACAGAGAGTTTTACTAGAGATATGGCTCTCAAATTTTTACCAGAGACTAGTCATGAGTTAGACATACTCCAGAAAATTTTTCAAGATTTAACTCACTATGGTAAATTAGTTATTCAGTTAACTTAGCATGAGTTTGCATAAATTTCTCAAGGTGCATTTAACCAGTATTGCATATGAACTTTTTATTACGGGTAGAGCATACTCTAAACAAGATCATGCCCAAAAATAACGATCATAAACATTGTAGATTACTCAGAACAAAAATAGTAAACCTAGCCCTAAGATGTTAAGCATGATTATTCGACAAAGCAAAACTCAGTATCTGCAGCTCAAAATTTTTAGACAGGAACACAGAGCTAAAAAGAGACTCCAGAAATAAATATAGGTTTTTCTGAGCATAAGAACTATATAAGAGGAATTAAGTTGATTACACAAGCATAAATCATGGTATATAGCAAATGAACTCTAATAAATCTGAAATTTAGGTATTAACAGTGTTTTAGTTTTACATGCACGCAGTAAAAATTTCAGAGCAAGTTCATGTGCATATTTTCCAGAATTAAATCGAGAAAGCTAACAACAGATTAGAGAATCTTGATTGTTCCAATATGATACTGCTTTGGTTGGGTGCCATCTTTTTAATGTGATCTTAAAATTCCATTAGTGATAACATATCCAAAAATCAAGGTCATTTGATGGGCAGAACTTCATGAACATGCATAAGGTGGTTTTCTTATTCTTTTCCCTAGATTAAATTCGGTTGAGTTTCTGCAAATGTGAATGTTACAGAATTTGTAGATCTTGTTACAAGGAATTCATATCAGTTGAGTTTGCATTTTTCTTATTTTTCTGTGATTTGTTTCGCATTTTAGGAGTTCACTGGTATACACTGAAAACTTGCAGAAACACCCTTGAACGAAGAAAAGTATTTACAACCGGGTCCTTCGCCGGCCTTCTCCGCCGTGGCATCTTGCCGGTGGTGTTCTGCGGTGCAGGGCTTACCGGGGCTGCCACGGGGAGGCGCGTGGGAGAGAAAGGATCGAGGAACACCTACCCTGGTCGACGTTCGAGCGTCTGGTGCACGGGTTCGAGCTCGTCGGCGTCAATGGCGGGGTGGTTGTTCGGTTCGCTGGCGCTGGAGGTGAAGGAGGGCTCGGGGTAGGGGAACAGGGAGCGCACGAGCACGGCGTGAGCTCGTGGATGCTTCTGGGGTAGCTGTTGTGCTCGATCTCCCTCGGAGCTGGCCGGTCCGCGGTGGGCCTGAGCTCGCCGGCGGCGGCGCAAAAGGGGAACGACGTCGGGAGGAGGTTTGGGGTCGATTCCGCACGCATGGAGCTTAACTAGGAGGTGGCGAAGCTGTTGCGGGGGTCGGAGGGGGCAATGTGGGGCTGGGCTAGCCGGTCCGCAAGAGCTGGATCTCGGCGGCCATGGCGGAGCGGCGGGAGGAGGAAGAAGGGGAAGAAGGGGCGCGACTGTGGAGTTCTGGGGGTCTTTATAGGCCAAAGAGCTCCTGGGTGAGGAATGTAGTGACTGGGGGAGGTCGATTTGGTCCTGGGCGACTCGACGGCGAGCGGGCGGAGCTGCAGCGGCGCTGCGCCGGCCGGGGGTGTCGTGGCGGCTCGGGAAGGGGTCTGAGACGCGTGTGCGCGCGAGGAGGTGCCAAGGGGCGGCCAGGTGGCGCTGAGAGACTCCCCTGGGTCCATTTGGCCGCGGGCGCGCGGTGGACGAAGTCCACCGGCGGCGTACGGCGGGCGGCGGGAAAACAGAGCACCGGGAGAGAGAGAGGTGAAGGTGAGGGCCTATTTGGGATTTCTGAAATTCCAGGGACCTTTCGGTAAACAAAAATTTTCTCCTATTTGGAGGGCTCAAATGGAAAAGTGTTGAATACCACTTTTGCATAACTTTTCAAGATCTACAACTTTCGTGTTACGCAAATTTTCATTTGGACCCCACATTTTGAACTATTGGTACATTTGCATATTTGCACAAAAGGACTTTAGTTTTATTCAGTTTTTGACTTGAATTTGGCTGAAGTTCAATTGAGCACATGTCAATTGAAACACCTCTCATGAGCCAACAAAAAATTTTGTGCACATTTTTGAATTAAATTTTGAGTAGCTTTTCACTCCTTTTTCTTTTTCCTTTAATTTCTTTTGTATGATTTGTCTTTTATTTGATCCTTTCTCTTTGAATTAATTTCTCAAATTTTTCTTTTAACTTTAACTAAGGTACATTGATTGTATTTAAATGTGCTAACACCTGAGGTGTCACAACATAAGACACCCGTAGCTTGCCGCCACTTCAAACATCCAGCTTCAATTCTATGACTGACATCCTCATCGATGTCTCCCTCCTTTTGAAGCATTGATCATAAGTAACAAAAAGTGTCTTTCTTAGGTACCACTTGACCATCAAGGTTAACATCGCCATCCTCATACCCCATGGCACTAAAATCACACTTCATATACTTTGTTTTAGACCTACTAAGCCTAAAACATTTTGCTTCCAGGGTTTGTCTCCACAATTCCAACTTTTGCGAGACACCACTCGTACTCTCCTCAATAAGTACCACATCATCGACAAAAAGCATACACCATGAGATATCTCCTTGTATGTCCCTTGTGACCTCATCCATCACCAAAGTGAAAAGATTCAAACTCTCATAAAAAAAAAGAAAACTCGCAGCAAAGTACATAACAACTTTTTATTTTATATCAAAATATAAGACGGACAAGTTCATTTTCAGCCACCTTGTTGCTCTTGCAATGCCATCATGATTCTAGAATAGATTTCTAGTCCTTTCAATTGATTGAAACAAACTTGTGGTTGGACTGGCAGGCATACACATGCTACAACTGTCCAAGAAGCAAGAACTAATAACCAGAAACACAGGCCAAGGTAGGATATACATAAAGATAAATTTTTTGCAATTTAGTATGAGTTTACCTGAGAGATAACTAAATACAATTAGATTTGATTTGTATGAATCAGGGCAACTAAATTTGATCTGTCGGAATCAGGTCCATTAAATTTGATGTCACAATCAGGTCTGTATAAGTCAAAGTTCTTGCTAACTATCCACAACCTTCACTACAGAGATTTTCCATTATGTTCAGTAAGGAACTCCTATAGCTATTGCAAATGAAAAAAAATTGCCATTCAAACAAAACATTCAATGATGAATCTAGTAACATAAATTTAATTGTAAGGATATGATATGATGATGACACGAAAGTAGCGTTGAAAAGGCGGATTGAAATGTGCAAATAAAAGAAGGAAAAATAAGGATAAAAAATGTGCCAAAAAAAGGAAAAGTAATGCTGAAAATGTACAAAAACAAAGAATAAAAATGATAGGATGACATGAAAGTAGCATTGAGAAGGCGGATGGAAATGTCGAAATAAGAAAGAAGGAAAAATAAGTATAGGAATGTACCAAAAAAGGATAAAATACAAGAAATCAATGACAGCTGTGGGATTTCAACCCACGCCCTTTCGTACCGGATGACATGAAAGTAGCATTGAGAAGGCGGATGGAAATGTGGAAATAAAAAAGAAGGAAAAATAAGTATAGGAATGTGCCAAAAAGGATAAAATATAAGAAATCAATGACAGCTGTGGGATTTGAACCCACGCCCTTTCGGACCAGAGCCTAAATCTGGCGCCTTAGACAACTCGGGGCAAACTGTGTTTAACTAAATTGTATGGATTTATTTATATATATAGTATAAAGATAGATGCAAACTAACAAAAGTTAAGAAGTGAAGATAACGAAAAGGAAAAGATTATGTAGCAATGGGGGAGTTTTTTTGTGAGAAATATACCAGGGGCCAACCTATGTAGATCTTCCTTAGTTTCATAAATTTGCTCCCTAAACTCAAGTGCTTCTATAGCTCCGCACTTGTAACTAGCGATGAAAACGGACGGAAACGGACGGAAAAACCTCATTTCTACTTTCGTTTCTATATTTTTTGGTGGAAACGGGATCGGGTTAGGAAAATACGGGTACAGAAACAGAATCGGGTTACGCGGAAGTACGGAAACGAACCAATACGAATGTTGAGCCGGAAAGAATAATGCGATCAAATATTCTCGAGTATACATTAACAAAGTCACAAAATAATATACACGTACGAAGTTATTAGTCTAATATTCACTAGTATGCCATGTGTTAACATGTTAACATGCATACTTAGTGATTGGTATGTTTTTGAACATATCAATTTTTAGACATATCTTATGTAGATTAAAAATGGGATGAAAAACGGAATAAATACGGGTCAATTCCATGTAAAAACAGGATTCCTCGGAAACGGACGGAGAAACCTCATTTTTACTTCCGTAAATACGGAAACGGGATCCCACAAATACGGAAACGGACGGACAAAAATAGAAAACGGAACAGGTCGGAACGGGAATATTTCCATCCGTTTTCAACCCTACTTGTAACTCACATTTGCCACTGCCTCTTAAGCGAAGCACTCTCCTCTAAGGGCTTCTCCAATGCACCATATTGACATCCACATCAAGATTTCATGTCATATGGACCAGTGGTCTCTCAAATAGTCCTATTAGCTTGTGGAATAACCATTGTCCTCATCTGAAGAACAAAGCAAATTTCAAAGAATGTGTTGTGATCGCCAGAGATGAGAGAGAGAGAGGGCCGATTTGGAAGATTGGAGATCTCCTCTACTGAAATTTTTGCAAGATCCTAATACTAAAGTTGATAAAAGCATTTGGAGTGCTTTCAAGTACGTGTTGCATAACGGTGAGCTCTATCGAAGAACCGACGAAGACTTGTTGCTGAAGTGTTTGGGGCCTGACCAAGCAAGAATGGCTATGGGAGAAGTCCATGAAGGTATTTGTGGTACGCATCAATCGACTCAAAAAATGAAGTGGTTGCTAAGAAGAGCTAGTTTTTATTGGCCTACTATGATGACCGATTGTTTTCACTACTACAAAGGATGCAAAAAGTGTCAATGGTTTGGGAATATATAGCTGGTACCTGCTGCTATGCTTCATCCTATTATGGAGTCGTGGCCTTTTCGTGGTTGGGGGCTCGACTTCATTGGCCAAATTCATCCCCCGTCTTCAAAGGGACATCACTTGTTTTAGTTGGTACCGGCTACTTCACCAAATGGTCGGAAGCAGTTCCTTTGAAGAATATGACACACAATGAGGTAATTGAGTTTATTACTGAGCATATAATTCATAGATTCGACATTCCTCAAATGTTAACTATGGATCAAGGGATGTCTTTTATGTCCAAAGAAGTAAATGATTCTGTCGAATCATATAAAATTAAGATGCTCAATTCATCTCCATATTATGCTCAAGCTAATGGCCAAGCTGAGTCTACTAGCAAGGTTTTGATCAAGCTCATCAAAAAGAAAATTGAGGATAATCCAAGAAGGTGGCATAAAGTCTTGTCTGAAGCTTTGTGGGCTCATCGCATATCGAGGCATGGTGCTACTAAAGTTACTCCTTTTGAGTTAGTTAATGGTCAAGAAGCTATGTTGCCCGTCGAAGTAAATTTAGATGCATACAGGTTTGCTAAGCAAAATGATTTAAGTTGTTGTGTATCATGATATGATGATGGATAACATCGATGAGGTGACTGTCAAAAGATTAAAAGCTTTGAAGGAGACTGAGAAGGACAAAGCCCGTGTTGCAAGAGCTTACAATAAGAAAGCCAGTTTTAAGTTGGAGATTTAGTGTGGAAAACCATATTACCAATTGGATCGAAGAGCAACCAGTTTGGCAAGTGGTCACCTAATTGGGAGGGTCCTTATAGAGTGATCAAAGTTATATTCGAAAATTCATATGTGCTAGAGACATTGAAAGGTGAACGTCTCACAAAGGCATTCAATAGGAGATATCTTAAAAAATATTTCCCAAGTGTTTGGCAAGAGGCCTGAGTGCTCTCCAAACAATGGCCGATACATGTATTGCCCTTAGAACAAAAATGGCCGATGTTTAAACATCGCCCTTAGTTGCTGAACGGCCGATGAGATAGGTATCGTTGCTATTTGGTTTATCTTGTTGAATGTTTTCAGGTTCATGCATCATTCACTTGAAAACAGGGGGCATATGTTGACACTCAAAATTGTCCATTTTATAAAGTTGTCAAAATAAGAAACGGGCTGAACCATTGTGTTCCTCTCGTTGAGATGATCAAGAAACATATATGGAACGTCTGATTCGGAGTTCGGGTGAAGGAGTTATGCCCTCTGGAAGATTTGCTGTGGAAGTTGGTACCACTGGGATTTTGTTGGTGCCACCGAATCTCGTGCGATTCTGAACTGATTTGCGCAAGTCAATGCCACTGGATTTTTGTCGATACCACCGGGATCACTGGTACCACTCGGAATCGACAGTCCTGATTCCGAACCGATTTGCAACCAAAATCTTTCTGGATCCTTGATGGTCCTAGGAGATCCCTCGCGTGCATCCTCCCGACTCTGCTGATCTCTTACAGTCAATTGTAAACAAAGCCTGGCGAGCTGGAGTCCTGCATCACCCACTATGTGACAATTTCCAAGATGACTTCCCAATTATACAATATGCTGATGACACTCTCCTGATCCTACCTGGCGACAATAGAGTTCTTTTCAACCTCAAAGGGCTCCTAAGATCTTTTACAGACTCCACTGGTCTCCATGTGAACTTCTCAAAGTCGAGCCTGGTCCCAATTAACATCAGTCCTAAAAGGGTGAGTCACCTAGCCAACACTTTTGAATAGCTTTCCCCTCACTAACAGATTTATGCACAAACGAGCCTCCTGAAGATAGGTCAAGTTGGAGAGCATCTTCCTTGCTAAGACCCAAACGAAAGTGGCAGAGAAGAACATGGTCAGGCAAGCAAAGGTCTGGACCAGTATTGATAAGACTTAAGAACCTAGCCCAGGCTGCTCCTAGAGTTTCCTTCTCTTTTTGTTGGAATTTAAGAATTTCTATTCGAAGGGCGGCGACTCGGGAATTAGGGAAGAAAGTAAGACAAAATTTGTCTCGAAGTTCAACCCAATTTCCGTGAACACCTCCTACGGTATGAGCATACCATTGTTTCGCTCTACCCAAAAGGGAGAACGGAAACAATTTCCATTTGATGGTCTCTTGTGTCATGCCAGAAAAAACTAGGCAAGAACACAAGAGCTCAAATTCCCGAAGGTGGCTATATGGATTTTCGTCGTCCCGCCCATAGAAGGGTAGCTCCCGAACCATGGCTATGAAAGCGGGGAGAATTTCATAGCCACTTGAAAGGATGGGATGGGAGGATGGTGGAGGTTCCAACGAATCTCCCTTTGGAACCGAGTATTTAAAGATAGGCGTTGAGTCCATGTGGTTGTGGTGGTTGTGGTGGTATGGTGCATAAGATGGTGGTAAAAAGAAAAAGGTAAAAGGATACACGGATGACTTGGTTCGATTCTAGACCAGCTACCGTTCCCCGGCAACGGCGCCAGAAAGCTTGTTGGTATTTCTTAGCGTAAGCAGATAATTCCGCAAGCGCACGGAAAGTACCGTTGTAGCTTTCACTCGGGAGTATTCCAGGTATCGATTTCCACGGGGAACGAGAAGTGAACTAGAAAAGATCAAGGTCGTCCAAAAACCGTTGTAGCCAGAGGAAGTCGACAAGCCCGACTCCTACTCTGCTCTTCCCTCTCCTCTCTTCCTCTTTTCTAAATATTATAACTAGGTGGAGAACACCTAGAGGCACACTACTATAAAGTATATGATGTGGAATTGAAGCACTCTTGTCTAGAATGTAGCGTGTGTCTTCCATGGTGTGAGATGGCCTCTTTATATAGGAGAGAGGAGGGGGTCATTTGCAAAGTGCCTCATCTCCACATGGAAGGCCAAACCGACCTCCTAGAGGTGGTTTGATTAGAATATTCGCCGAAATACCGTGAGCACCGTCATTGCAAAGGCGGTGGGAGGCTACCTGCCAAAATTGAGCCAAAACCGCCTCAACACAGGGCCGCCCGGACCCTGGGTCTGGCCGGCCCCCAATCTCCTCCGTTGGGCCTGAAATTTTGCAGGCTCGTAGGCCTCGTCGTTAGCTTTCCAACGGTGGGTGGATCACTGAAAACGGAGTTCGGATGTGTCCTGGGCGTCCAAATTACTAAACACTACTCCTGCAGCCCAAACTGGACCCGAACTCGGTTTGGACCTCTATTTCTTGGGCTCATCTAAGGGCACTTTGTGTCATGGTTGGGGCCCATATTCCTTGGTCACTGAGCCTTATACATGCTTTGCTTGAATATGTGTCATGGGAAGCGCCTTTTAGTATATTTTCGGATATTGTCCTGCAAAACATGTAATCTACCAAAACTCGTGGAACTTATTAGTTGTAATCCCTATTCTAGAGTTTGGTAGTCTTATTTGTTATATTTTGTTGGAATGTTGGTGGTATAAAAGATGAGTTAAGCATCGCCAACAATGACGGTTGTTGAAAACGCAAAAAATGAGCTAATCCCTCAGCGTACCGTCACGGGATGGAGGATGTGCATAGATTACCAAAAACTTAATTCAGCATAGATCACTTTCCGCTCCCTTTCATTGATGAAATGTTGGAACGGTTAGCGAAGCACTCTTTCTTTTGTTTCTTGGATGGGTATTCGAGTTATCACCAAATTCCAATCCATCCCGACGACCAAAGTAAGACCACGTTCACATGCCCGTATGAAACATATGCTTATAGAAGGATGTCTTTTGGGTTGTGTAATGCACCCGCATCTTTCCAACAGTGCATGATGTCCATTTTCTCAGACATGATTGAAGAAATCATGGAGGTATTCATGGACGATTTCTCCGTCTATGGAAAAACCTTCGACAGCTGTCTCGAGAATCTGGACAGGGTCTTGCAAAGATGCCAAGAGAAGGACCTGGTGCTTAACTGGGAAAAGTGCCATTTTATGGTCCGAGAAGGCATCGTCCTTGGGCATCTAGTGTCCGAGATGGGGATCGAGGTAGATAAAGCTAAGATCGAAGTGATGAACAGCTGCCTCCCCCTGTGAACGTAAAAGGGATCCGTAGCTTTCTAGGCCACGCGGGGTTCTATCGACGTTTTATCAAAAAAATTTCACAAATCTCTAGACCCCTCACAAGCCTGTTAGCCAAAGACGCACCCTTTGAGTTCATAGATGAGTGCATGAAAGCTTTCAATACCCTGAAAGAAGCACTCATCTCAGCACCAATCATTCAACCACCGGATTGGTCACTACCGTTTGAGATCATGTGTGATGCTAGTGACTATGCTGTTGGTGCGGTCCTTGGCCAAACCAAAGATAAAAAGCATCATGCGATCGCTTACGCCAGCAAGACACTCATGGGAGCACAGCTCAACTATGCCACAACAGAAAAAGAGCTCCTGCCAGTTGTCTTTGCTATAGATAAGTTTAGGTCTTACTTAGTGGGAGCAAAGGTCATTGTTTACACTGACCATGCTACTCTAAAATATCTGCTCACTAAGAAAGACGCGAAGCCTAGACTTATCAGGTGGATCCTTCTACTCCAAGAGTTTGATCTTGAGATAAAAGATAAAAAGGGAGTAGAAAATACTGTTGCAAATCATTTGTCTCGTTTGCAAATCACTAACCCGCAGGAATTACCTATCAACGATTTCCTACAAGACAACATGCTCCTCAAGGTGGAGGACTTCAGCCCATGGTACGCAAATATTGTGAATTACATGGTTTCAGGTTATGTACCACCGGGCGAGTCCAAGAGCAAGCTGCAGATGGAAAGCATGCGCCACCTTTGGGACGATCTGTACCTCTACAGGATATGCGCTGACGGCTTGTTAAGGAGATGTGTACCAGCAGCCGAGGGACAACAAATTATCGAAAAGTGCCATACAACCCCATATGGAGGCCACTATGGAGTTTTCCGCACACAGGCCAAAATTTGGCAGTGCGGATTCTTCTGGCCAACAATGTATGACGACACCAAAGAATTCATTCGAAGGTGTCATAAGTGTCAACTGCAAGGTGGCATTACATCCCGCAACACAATGCCCCTCCACTACAACATGCAAGTGGAGATCTTCGATGTTTGGGGCATTGACTTCATGGGACCATTTCAAAAGTCCCATGACAGCGAGTACATCCTCATCGCTGTCGACTACGTCTCCAAGTGGGTAGAAGCTTTACCATGCCGAGCCGCTGACTCCAAGCATGCAAAGAAGATGCTCTATGAGGTAATCTTCCCTCGCTTTGGAACACAACGAATGGTGATAAGCGATGGAGGGTCTCACTTCACGGACAAAGGATTTAGAGCATTCTTGCAAGAACTTGGGGCAAGACACAATATCGCTACACCATACCACCCACAAACAAGCGGAAAAGCTGAAACATCAAATAAGCAAATCAAGAATATCCTGCAGAAAACAGTAAATGCCATGGGAAAAGGATGGAAAGATAAGCTACCTGATGCACTCTGGGCATACAGGACCGCTTATAAAACACCCATTGGCATGTCCCCGTTCCAGTTGGTCTATGGAAAGACCTGCCATTTGCCAGTCGAGCTTGAGCATAGAGCTTATTGGGCAATCAGGAACTGGAACATGGACGTGAAGCTAGCTGGCAAGAACAGGCAAAAGCAACTTGCCGGGCTAGAAGAATGGCGAGAAAAGGCCTATGTAACACCCTAAAATTTGCATTTCTTGAAATAGATGAAAATTGATTTATTTAAGAATTTTGTGCTCATAAAACATAGATGAAAATTTATTTTATTCTATATTAAAATTCATCATAGGGCATAGAAACATGCTTGAGCATACATGCTGGTGCATATTTATTTTATGTGATGACTGGTTTTGATCCAAACTTGAAAAGATTTCAAAACCATTTGAAAACTCCATTTGAAAAGCTGTTCAAATAAAAGAAAAACACATTTCTTTTCCCTCCTCACTCTATTCCTCCTTTCAGCCCAGCTGGCCCAATTGGCCTGGCTCTTTCTCCCATCCCGCACCGGCTTTTCTATCTCTCCCTGGCCGCTGCCCGCTTGCTCTCCTTTTGGGCCGCCAGCGTCCAGCCCATCTTAGCCTTCCCCTTCGCCTCTGTTCGACTGGCAGCCCGGCCCCGCGCTCTGTGCCGCTGCCACCCCGGGCCCGCATGGCAGGGTGTCATCCCCCTCCTCCCGTTCGAATTTGGAACACGCTGCTGCTGATGGCGCCCGCGCCAATCCCGCAATCCCGGGCTCCCCTTCCTTCTAGCGCGAGTACCCGAGCCTTCTTAACCCGCATCACCAGTGCCGCTTCGTTCCTTTCCACTCTCGCAACGAAAATCGCCCCACCTCGAACCAGTCGCCGTCGCCGAACCCTAGGCGAAGCTGCCGCCGGTCGACATCGCCGTTTCGTCGCACCTGTGTTGCCATAAGTCACGAGACGGGCTTCGTATCAACTCAACGAACTCGCCCGTCCTTTTTCCCCAATTTCTACCGCACCTTTTGCTCATGGCGGATCGCCGGACTTTGCAGGTTGCCGACCGTCCGCCTCGACCCGTCGCGCGTCGTCCTCCGTCCACCTCGGCCTCCGTTTTCTCCTTGGTGAGAACCCCCTTGATCCCCACTTTTGTTTGGTACCGGTCTCGTGTAAAACGGTGGCCGGAATCGCCCGATTTAAATCCGCCGGCGAGCTCACTCGCCGCCGGTAATGGCGGGCCGCCGCGGGGTCATCTTCTCCGGCCGGGCGCGCCGCCGAACCGGCCGCGGTCTAATCCGCACCGTCCAATTCAGATCCAAAGGATCTCATCATCCCGTACCCTTTCGGGTGGCAAAACTATTAAAGAGTCCCTGTCTTTTATGGTTATTTACATCCAGGTCCCTGTGCAGTGTTTTAATCAGATTTCCGATTTATTTTTATTCCGAAAATAGTTCCATCTATTTACAGAAATGCCATTTCATTCAAATGCTTATAACTTTTGCATTTTAAATCCGATTAGCTCCGTTCAACTTGCATTGGATTCCTAATTTCATAAACTATCTGTTTATCTTACTGTTAACCATGTTTCCCTCTGTTCAAAATTAAGTTTATATTAATTTATTATTTCTCTAAAAGTAAACCTTGTTTAAATCATAACTTCGCCGTTTTAGATCCAATTTCGGTGAATTTCGCGTCTATGTGATCGTAGCGATGCGTACTGTTGTTTGCATCGTGTGTGATTGCATGGATGTTTGTGTGTTGCTTCATGATGATCGATCGATAGACGGTGAGCAGTACGAGGGTGACCAGCAGTACGACGACGACCAAGAGCAGCAGCAAGACCACTTTGAGCAAGGCAAGTATAGCATGGGTTTGTCCTTGTTGTCCTATTCACAATTATACTTACATTCATTTATGCATGTGTCCACCTTGATCGACAATTAAGGATATCCTAGATGTTGAATACTTATACCTTGACACACCTATGGGTTATGCATTGGGTAGTATCTTGCTAGCGCTTAAACACACCATGATCTCGTAACATAATTAATGATGATGTTTATTTTTTGTTAACATGATTCAAGGGCAAGAGCATCCATGTTCTTCTATTTGTTATTGATGCTCTTAGCTCTTCATAAGGACTGTTTCATTTGTGATCATCCGGGTTTTACCGTACAGCTATGGGGGCTATATGGCTCTGGCTCTAGTTGATTAAAGGACCCTGTCTAATATTGTTGGTGGTTACCGGTTAGGGGAAGTCAAGGGTTTGTACCTGCAGGCCTTCGACGTATTAGACAGACCTTTGAAAGAATTTATATGGTTGTCAATGTGTTGGCCTCACACTCGAGAATCATGACCCATAGTGAAAGTGTACACCTCTGCGCAAAGTTAAAAACTGTTATAACAGCCGTGTTCTCGGATATGAACGGCCCTGGAGACATTTGTGAAATAGTTGGTCACATTTAATTGCTTGTTCATGTTATATTTATGTTGTTTTATGATTATGTTAACTTGATCATGGGGTAAAGGGAACCTTGATGCTAATGCTTAATAAACGTGACATGATTTATAAAAGCTAAACGCAGTTTAACCAGTGTCTAGCATTTTGAGCCTCATTCACCCCATGTTATATTTGTTGAGTACGACATGTACTTACGCTTGCTTTATATTTCATATTTGGAAAATCCCGGATGGGTAACAGGTTATGATGTGTTTGATGAGTTCAATGACAACTACTAAGCTTGGTCAACCAGTCAGTATCCCTGTGGCAATAATGGTGCCTCATCGGAGAGTTTAGCTATCTATATTTTGTTTCCGCAGACTTTGATTTTCTATTTATGTAATGGATGATTAAACGATTATGTAATAAGTTATGAGCTTGATACTCCAGTAATTTGTCTATCATATGTGTGATGGATCTCTGGGCACATATGTAATATTATATCCAGCTTTGTTCTTAAAATGAGTATGAAAAATTGGTATCAAAGCCATAGCTGACTGTAGGACGCAAGCCTAGTTAGAATGGTCGTTTTTAGCTTCCCTTGTTCCTCTTAATTCATGCTATTTACTATAGTTTTGTTATTTGCTAAATTTTTATGCTTCTATCCCTTACTCTATTATGAAAATTTTGATTCTATAATAACCAAAGTCTAATTTCTGTAGATGTATCACGTGACCAGCTCCCAGTACGTTGCCCAGTTCAACTCAGTGGAAATGCCATCACTAGCGCAGGAGGAACCTGTCATTGGGTGGACCGTAAAGGAGTAACACACGTTGGACTGCCACACTAGAGCTCACCTGCGTTTGGAGGGAGTTCTCCTCCAGGACTACATGGATTGGGGGATTGTGAGGGTGGAGTATGTCTGCCATCGCTTCTCACACCCACTGGAACCCACACATTGGAGAGCTACCGTGACACTCCTCACCCGGGACTTCATGACGGATTCATGGTTGGTTGAGTCAAGCTTCACGCATCCGGGCGTCCGTGCTACTATGGAGCATAGCATGGATGACGCTGCTTTGGAAGCATGGCTCAATCTTCGGGGACGTCGTCGCCATATCGTATGTGCCAGCCACCGCAATGATCATTATCTTCCTTACGCTCGTCCTACCATGGGTTGGGCAATCAAGGAGCCTTCGGGTGAAGACTTCATTACCAAGTTGAATGTGGGATTTGCTCGTGACATGATGAGGAAGGATATGCGCATGGGAAGCATGTTGGCAAGTCAAGAGCGAATCATCAAGAGGCTCCAAAACCAAGTTGATTGCCTAAGGGTGCAGCTAGGACGATCAAAGATCTACAACATTCTTCCACCTTGGTACATGCCATAGGTTTTGAGCCCCATCCAGTTGAATAAGGCGTTAGTTGCGTTTGAGTCAAGTTGAGTCTATCCTAATAAGTGTGGTATGAAACTTTTGTGTCATTTGAGTTGTTATGAACAATTTGTGATTTGGATTTTTGCTTGTGTGCTGGAGCTTTGTGGGCATGTCCACAGGTTCCAAGGTTAAGGATTTTAAGTTTAAAGTTAATGATATCATAGTGGGTTTGCTTTATCTTTTGTCTATCCTTGCTGTTGCTGTTTTTTGGAGCAACCTGTGATGTTTCGTATTTATCTCAAAGTCTGGTCATGATAGTTGGATGAATTTTTTATGAGAATAACTAGACTTCAGTACCTTTCCAATAGATCAAGAATCATGTTTATATCTATTTCGAGCTGTGAGATATAACTGTATGAAGATGAGGTTTTTGAGTTGTCTGGAATTCTGGGTAGTTTCGGTTAGTGTCTGTTTTCAACCTGGTTTATGGCAGAATCTGGTAAAGTATTCTATAGGAAAGTTGTAGAGAATTTCATAAGCTTTCCAAAGGTATAGGCTACAACTCAATTGGATTACCTGAACTCGAGGTATGTTAGCTTTATACTGTGCTGTTGATTTCCTGCTCTCAAGGAATATCAGATTTCTTGATCTTTCCTATGCACACACGAGCTATCTCTTGGATATCGAAGGTCTTCATGACAAGTTAACTCATTTAGAAGAAGGTTAAAGCTATCCTGGGTGCCCCTAGTTAATCTTCTCTTAAGGGGGGTAGCCAAGTTATAGAGGTTGCAAGAATTAAGTTTCATCCATTCTAGAGCTTCGCTTGGAAGTAATCAGTTATATCTGTGGTTAAGAAGTTAGTACCAAGTGCCGGTATCTTTGCTCAAGATTGACCACTTGTTGGATCATCTAAAAGGAGCTTGGGTGTTTGTCATGAATGGGTATTGCCTCAAGCACTCACATCACTTGGGAGTGCAACCTCAGCTCAAAACAAGTTAGCATTTATGACTTCTCTACAATTAGATCTATGATAAATTAGGAAGCCTCAATACTTACACCTAGCCGGGTGTGTGAGTTTTGTTTGGAAGGAGGTCTTTTATTGGTCATTATATCTCTAATGGTGGAGTGACAAGTAGAAGAACTCAGGAAAAAGATGCTAAGTTGAAACCTACTCAAACATATAAGAGTGTGTTTTAGAGTTCTTTTGGATGTTGATGATCAACGGGAGGTTGAAGGAAGGTTTTCTCCAAGTCTCTCAGATGTTTTTACTAGAGAAGATATTAAGTGTGTTTGGACAAAGCTTAGGTAAACTTTTGGAACAAAACTTATGACTCATCTTTGCTAGATCAAGACTAGAGTATTCTATCTATTGTGATGCACAATGTCAAGGGGAAGTAAGTGTCCTTGTGAGAAGAGATGGTTGGATGTAACTTTGAATAGTGAAGTGTATGTATTTGGAGGTAGCGACATCTACATGGACGGTAAGAATCTATAGGACTATTAAATTGATCTTGAGTTTGAGATGTTCTAGTTGGTTTGGGCTAATCAAGAGTGATGACTTGGAATAGGTGCCTTGAAGTATGATGTATAGTCCACTTTGGAATAAAAGAATTCACAAAGGACTAACAATTGGAGGTTACTTGAGAGTTGGGTTGGAGCTGTCTTGGAGTTGTTAAAAGTATCTATTTGGAATTGGTTTCGCAAGTTACTTGGAGTAAGGTTATCAGGATATGCAAAGTAAGACGACATCGTTATCGAGAAATTGGGAATACACGAGGAGTAACAAAGAATTTGAAGATGGAGTATCTTTATCTCTTTGATCAACTTCTTTCGAATCTCGGGACGAGATTCCTCTTAAGGGGGGTAGAATTGTAACACCCTAAAATTTGCATTTCTTGAAATAGATGAAAATTGATTTATTTATGAATTTTGTGCTCATAAAACATAGATGAAAATTTATTTTATTCTATATTAAAATTCATCATAGGGCATAGAAACATGCTTGAGCATACATGCTGGTGCATATTTATTTTATGTGATGACTGGTTTTGATCCAAACTTGAAAAGATTTCAAAACCATTTGAAAACTCCATTTGAAAAGCTGTTCAAATAAAAGAAAAACCCATTTCTTTTCCCTCCTCACTCTATTCCTCCTTTCAGCCCAACTGGCCCAGTTGGCCTGGCTCTCTTTCTCCCAGCCCGCACCGGCCTTTCTCCCTCTCCCTGGCCGCTGGCCCGCTTGCTCTCCTTTTGGGCCGCCAGCGTCCGGCCCATCTTAGCCTTCCCCTTCTCCTCTGTTCGACTGGCAGCCCGGCCCCGCGCTCTGTGCCGCTGCCACCCCGGGCCCGCATGGCAGGGTGCCATTCCCCTCCTCCCGTTCGAATTTGGAACACGCTGCCGCTGATGGCGCCCGCGCCAATCTCGCAATCCCAGGCTCCCCTTCCTTCTAGCGCGAGTACCCGAGCCTTCTTAAACCGCACCACCAACGCCGCTTCGTTCCTTTCCACTCTCGCAACCGAAATCGCCCCAAAGCCTACTCAGGATAGGAGAGAATTTTGGAAATTCATTTTTCTTACTCAAACACAACAAGCAAGAGCAAGCACAAGCAAACAATCTAAACACTCTTTTGTTATTTTTGCAAAGAAATTTATAAAGCCACATTTTTGGAAAAACTTTTAAATCCTTGGGTTTTTTTTTGCAATCTTTCGAATAACAACCCAAGATGAAAAACTTGGGGTGTTATAGTTTAGCATGCTTCGGGTCGCGAACCAACACATGGATTTTATTATCACAGGGAAGGGAAGATTAAAATAACGGAGTGGAAGAGAAGTGCTACGCTACGGTACATCTCCCTTGGGACACCACAATGATAGCAAGCAGGAACACCACAATGATAGTCAGTTTGGTGACACTTACTTGTGAGATTTGATGTTTGAACTGTCCAGAACTCCATATTCTTGTCCCACACTCCATATCCTTGTTGTTCTGCTGCTGAAACTGTAATTATAAAGAGAAAAACTGAAGTCAGTAGTTGAAATTAAATGTGTAACAGCATTACAGCAAGTGAGCAAGTAATTCAAAATTTAAAAAGAACACAACTAAACCAGGGCAGCAGGCAACCAGGAAGGCATACATATTACATAGACAATTAGACAGCTAAATAGGTTCAGTGTTCAGACATTCAGTACATAAATAGGTTCAAATGATAAATTGATAATAAGCTAAACACTTCAGCTGAACAACACATCAGCACACAACAATTCAACAAAGCAGCAAACTTCAAAAGAAGACAACCCAGCCATGCATCTAATCAAGCAATGCTTCATTCAATTGAAATTCTTGTTCTCCATCAGGTGGTCCTCTGGAATCTTCACCATCCTACATTGTATATTCTGAATCTGATACACCATGCTGGTCACCTGGTGCATCTACCTCCATCATCTCCTGATCACTGTCATTCAGTTCAGCAATATCCTGAGTAGCATTTGCCCTCCTTGGACGCTTCTTCCTAGCATAAGTGTGGCTAACAGCAGCAGCAGAACGAGCAGCAGCCGCCCTTTTCAGGCCACGACCCTGGAGACCTTCAGTTGCACCAATAGCTTCATCCATCTGCCCCCAAGTCAGCACGTTGCCATCCCCATCTGTTGCTGCTCCTGTGTGA
Organism: Panicum virgatum; assembly: GCF_016808335.1. Lineage (NCBI taxonomy): Eukaryota > Viridiplantae > Streptophyta > Magnoliopsida > Poales > Poaceae > Panicum > Panicum virgatum. Next base: position 15,482,571 of record NC_053150.1, on the reverse strand, counting down.
ACTGGATCCGAATTTACATCAACCCATTCACTCTCCCAATTAAATTCAAGAATCAGAGGGTTGAATTTCTTTGCTTTGGAGCCAAGTTCTCTAATTTTTTGAAATCTATTTGACATCTTCCGGTTGTAGCTAACATACACCAGCTTGCTCAACCTTTTGTGCTCTAATCTGTTCCTCTTTTTGGTATGGACCTGAACAAATAGACAATGCAAAATCAGATTAGTGTCCAAGGAATATAGCCACCAAACTCCAATTGGTTTGTACTAGTACAGTGGTACTTACATGAGAAAATGTGCTCCAATTACGTTCACATCCAGAAGCAGAACAACAAAGGCTCACAATTCTTTTTGCTAAATTTTGGAGCTCATATGCTAGGCCACCATATGATCCCCACCACAAAACTGCAAGGCAAATACAATTTAAGGTAAGGAGCTACAAAGCAGATCAAGAGGCAGGGATTGAAGGGAAGGAACTTACTAGGATTCTTGTTATCTCTCTCTCTTATTGCCATTGGCTTTGAGAAGCAATCACCTTCAGGCCTCTCATAATCATCAGCTTGCTTACTAATCTTGCACTGTTCATCATCATCCGACACCATCTTCCACAAAACATCATTGAACATGGACCTTAGCCTTGTAGCTTGCCTCCTGTCCTTCTCCCTTATGGCAAAGAACTTGCCTGGATTCAAGAATAGGGCTGCACCATACAACTTTTGCTCCATTTGGTTTTCCCACCTCCTGTCATAGCAGTCCATTACTTGTTTAAGTAAAGTGTTATTGGCTCTCAGGTCCTCCTTGATTGTGCTCTTTGCCACTTCCATTGCTGCCATAATCTCAGGGGCTGCTGGTGTCTCATCTCCATCTGCTATCCTTAGAGCAATGAGAAGGGGCTGTGAAGCTTTTAGGCAATTTTGCACTTTTGTCCAAAATGGTGCTGAAAGGACAATTCTCACATTGCTGTCCTTCAGCAGATTTGGACCAGGCACTGCTACTCCATTGGGGACTAACAAACAAAGCCTTCAAACCTTGTCTCTTTTGAAGCATACTTGCCAAAGTGAGATATGATGTAGCAAAGCGAGTCACAACAGGTCTAACAAGATCTCCATCTATTTTCTTTCTCATAAACTCAAGAAGCCTTCCATGCTTGTATAGAAATCTGGACAATTTCTTTGCCATATTGATAGTTGTGTTGAATTCCTTTATCTACCCAATGTCCTGCATCATCAAATTCAAGCAATGTGCTGCACAAGGTGTCCAAAACAAATGAGGGATGCTCTCCATTAGAATCCTTCCCGCTGCCTTGAAATTGGCTCCATTGTCTGTGACTATCTGCACAACATATTCCTTTCCAACCTTATCAATTTGCTTTTCCAATAAATCTGCTAACATTTGTGCATCGGCTACTTCACTTGAAGCGTCCACTGAGCCTAGGAAGAAGGTCCCTGCTGGGCTGTTGGAAAGAAAGTTGATGAGATGACGGCGGCTTGTGTCATTCCAACCATCGGACATGATCGTGCAACCATATTCCTTCCAAGCCTCCTCATGCTTCTTCCTCAGTTCTGTTGTTCGCTGCACAACCCTTTCAAGCAGCTCCTCCCTAATTTCACGAAATGTTGGTGCACGATACCCAGGACCATATTGCCCAATGGACTCAACCACAATCTCAAAGCTTCTTGAATTGATGACATTGAAAGCTATGGCATTCTCATAAAAGAAATCAGCGACATGATCATCAACAATTTCTTTGGCCTCCTTAGATTTCTTTGTGCAGTGCTCAAGAGTAGGTTGTGAAGTACCATATTTATGCCTTTTTGCTACTACTTCCTCTGGTGTATCGCAAAGCATTGAACTTATTGACTTGGAGTACTTTTGTGTTTGTGGTTTTACTGGACCAGAAACCATAAAAGAAGTGATTGCATCTTGAGAAACTTTCAGCTTTGCTGCCTTTGCTTGCTTAAGCCTTGTCCCAGAACTTGGTACTGCTACTTGTTCAACAGCTTCACCCTCCTCTGCACCTTGCTCTTGTTCTTGTTCACCTTCACCTTCACCTTCATCCACTTGCACAATCACACTTCTTGCATTCTTTTTCAGGTAAATGCTCATCTCTTTGGAGATCAACTCTGGTGCTTTTGGACATTTTATTGTATCACCATAGCCCCCAGCAAGGTGCTGCTTGAACCTTTTGATTCCTGTAGGAACAACCTTCTTGCAGAATATGCATTGCACCATCTCCTTCTTCAGAGGATCTGACCAGAACCCATATTTCCATCCAGGGTCTCTAGATTTTGCTTTCCTCTTAGGATCTTTAGCCATCTCCGCAAGATTTGGTGGCAGTTCAGCTATGGCCTTCTCTACTATGGATTGACCATCTGGAGCAGCTGAGGAGGCAGTTTCAGCAGCGGAGGAACCTGTGGCACCTGCTTCATTGGCCACGGCTTCATTCTATGGCGACGGTGGCGGCATTATCACTTGCACCTGCCTTTGCCGCTGTGCATCGAAATCTGCAGAGCAATGATCGGAGGAGGAGCACCCTCAGCTGAGCAGAGCAAGAGTAGAGCAGAGCAAGAGCAAGAGCAGAGCAGAGCACCCTCTGCTGAGCAGAGCAAGAGCAAGAGCAGAGCACCCTCCGCTAAGCAAAGCAAGAGCAGAGCAGAGCAAGAAAACTTACCATCGGAGGAGGAGCTCATCTTCAGACGCCGGCGGGCGGCGGCCAGGCGACGTGACGCAGGCGGTCAGGCGACGGCATGATGCGAGCTGGCGGCCGCGTGACCTGGGCGGCGTGACACAGGCGGTCGGGCAGCGGCGTGATGCGAGCGGCGGCGGCGGCACGACGCAAGCGACGGCGGCGGCGTGATGCAGGCGGCGGTGGCGGCTCGACTCGAGCACTCGAGCGGAGGAGCGTGGTGCACAGAAGTGGCTTTATATAGTTAACCCTAATGGGCCTAATTGAGCCCAGTACAGGCGGCAGGCTGGACAACTTTTGGGGCCGGCAACCTGATCGACCAAGCAGCAAGTCGGACGCCTAATCTCGATTAGGCGACGATTAGTCGGACAATCAAATATCTGATCGACAAAAGCTAGTCGCTCCACTTATCGAAGCCAGCGGAGCGATAAGGTCGACTAATCGCGACTAATCGCGATTAGTCGGACGACTATATAACATGGCGTGAGAAGTAGCACATGTTTTTCTCAAGTGATCAATAAGTGTTAAGACTTCGGGGCCATCATTACCAGTTCCCGAGAGAATCTCACAAAACAAGGATACCAGCATCTTCCCCTGGAATGAATGGGATAAAATTTGTATGATCTCTGAGTAGGTTGAGAAGTCATGCTGAAAACCAAGGCTATGTATATCTTTAAAGTAGGCAAAGGCAACAGCAGGCTTCCTCCTTAGGCAGCGGAGTGCATGCACAACACTGTCAGAGCTCAAAGACCGCCGCCGTTTCCGGATAGGCTCATTATCAGGAGCACAATTCAGCCTTTCATCACCACTTGAGTCGTCATGCTGAATTGAAGCAGCGAGTAAGGAGTAGGGGCAAGAAGGAACTTCCCAGGGTAAAACCTTCCTGTGCCTGAACCATTCAGCAGTGCATTTGGGCCACCGCAACAGGATCATTGGAGATATAAGTCTCTCTGCTCTTCCAACAACCCATTAACCTTCATTGAGAAAAGAAATATGCCAGCATCAGAAAAGAATTAGACAAAATATATCAAAAGTTTTATATGGTTGGTTCCCATTACCGAACAGGCAAATGTATTATTTGATTTCAATGCTGATTGCACGCAATGGTTAAACCGAAGAGATGATTGGAAAAGAGACAGAATTTCTTGTGGATTTCTGTATCTCCATATGATAATGTTACACTAAACCATCTAGATTAATTAAAACCACCAAGAGCCTTCTCTTGTAACTGAGGAAATTAAGTACTCTGCTAATTTGCACAGCTGGCTACTTTCTACATGTACAAATCCTGGCTAATTTTGTACAAGTTGTTAATTTTGCACAAGTTGTTAAGGACCAGCCACACGAGAACCTTGTCAAGGTACTGACCATTTCTCCAATAGGAAATTCATTGTAAAGTTGGTGACACAGATTCATTGTATATAACTAACGTTGAAACAAGTTACTGATCATTTGACCTTCTAGTATGGTGAAAGAAATATTATGCAACAAAAGTTTCAGGACAAGCTTTTATGCTCAAAGAAAAATTGTATTCTGCACAGTGAGGCTACAAATCTTACTAGCATTAAACTAAATAATACTTCAATATGCAGTGCCATCTGACTATATAGAATATAATATAGTACATCTTACCTGTGCTAAGCAAAGCACTACTGCACTAGCGCAGTGTAGAGGGGCCAAATGGCGAACGGACCCGCCGTGCGGCGAGCGCCGTGCGCTCGTGCCGGATTGGCCCAGGGCCTGGATGCCGTAGACTTGCCGTGCCCCTGGGGCCACCTCCACGCCACCGCGCCACAGCGCCAGCCGCCGCCGCCGGGCAGCGGGAACTCTGGAAGAAGAGGAGGCAGGACCAGCGACCGCAAGAGTTAGGAGCGCCTGCTGGCTCGCGGCTGCGGATGGGGTCTGCCGGTCTGGTCTCTGGTGGTGTGCCGGCTTGGGCGGCTGCCTGCCGAGTCGAATTGCAGGGCGCCGTCGCGGAACACTGACGAGGCGGCGAGGAGGAGGAGGATGCTGCGAGCGTGCGCCTGTTCGTGTTTAACGGGTTGGGCTGGGCCTTCTAGCCTCTTTTGCTGAAAACCGCAAGATGGGCTGGAATCTAGCCCAATCATCAAAATGAGCTAGAAGCCCAGTCAAGGGACCAGCCTCTGCTCCCACTCGCCGCGCCGGCCATTTCTTCCTTCCTTGCGCGGGGCCGGGGCCTTCCTTGCCTTCGCCAGATTCGCCGCCGGACGCTGCAGCTCAAGCAGCTAGGCTGCAGCGCCGCTCCTCCGCCGTACGTACGTTGAGGATTGGTTTTCTTCTTCTTCTTCCCTGTTGGTAAGTTAATCACAATGGATTCTTCGAGAGATCGAAGCCTTTGTTTCTCTTCGTTCAGTTAGCTGTGTGTGAATTTGCTTCCAGCCCGTGATGCATCAACCGGCAGCACTTGCTGGTGGTACGCAAAGATGAAGCGCAGGTGAACTTCTATTTTCCAGAAATTGTGAGGGGTTTAGGGTTTGGAAGCTGTGCACTTTTGCTGCTGGCATATTTTGGCCACGATAATAGCACTTTTTTTCCTCTACGAGGATGGATCTGTGTGATTGTGTCGCCAACTAGAATGCTAGATAATAAATTTCTTCACTTAGAAACGGTCCCTGTCTTAGCAAGTAACTTGGATTTGGGTTAAACTTTAAAGTTTAAACACACCGTACTCGATGTTGCTTTCTAAAAAGCAGCGTCATAAGGCTTCGTTCTAAATATGGAGATATAGGGATTAATAGAATTTTTTTTCTCTCCAGCCATATCTTGTATTTAGTTAACCTTTTTCTGCAACATACATTGAATCTGTCATGTTTCATTTGCCTGCTCTATAATGGGACTACAGAAACCATCTAAAATAGGATCCTGAATTCAATGATATTTAGTTCAGTTACTTATACCTTGGGGCCTTTCTTATCTGGTGTGACTTTAGACATTTAAGGTCTTCACAATTGGTGCACTAGTAAAATTTTTGTTCTATATTTTTGCATTCTAGGGGTAATCGATAAATAGTGTAAGTGGCACTTATGAAGGTACTAAAAGCCTTGTGTAGTCACTGTCATAGTCTGTGTCAAGTTCTCAACTGTCCCAGTCTCAGCCAATCCGATCTCACCGGCAAAGGTTTGGGATTTGGATGCTCTGCTATCTGCATAAATATCTATACTTATTCTCTTGGGTCCTAGGTAAAACTTTGTTATGTTTTACGATTTCTGCTCAGTGTAGAAAAACGGGAAGAAAGTATTTGCTGAGTTGAATCATCTTTTTAGCTTGTAGCTGCCAGTGAATTATGGCACAACAGTTTGATCTATGCTGCAATAATATTTATAGTTCACAAATGGGGAAAGAGGATACATGAGTAGAATGATGAGCTTATGAGGAGGCACTTCATCTTCTTTTTTTTCTCGAACAGGCACTTCATCTTCTTTACTAGTAACTCTTGACTTAGTCACTGTTTTTCTTGCACTTACACTTCTTGTATTAGATAGACATGCACGTCTAATTAAAGCATTCAAACCCTGTGTTTTCCTTAAAGATCATTATATTTAAACCATTCAGCTTATCTCCTAATCAAATAGTAATATCTCTTCAGTAGAGTAGATGGTTGTACCTGTGGCAGAACCAGGTAATTATCATGAGGGGGTGGATAAACATAATCGTTCTCTCACAATATATGTTGTCATCAGTAAATATAACAATAACTGTATATGTGTTTAACCTTTCATTCCTTAGGTGTTTATTAGCTATTAAGATTTCACGACATAATAAAAAACAATTTTAGGATACATAATTACATATAAAACTAAAATCAAAACAGAGAAAATGCAGCCTGGGTAGCCAATCGATCAGCTGTCGTGCGGTGCAGTGGTGCATTGCACCAGCGCAACAATGGCTCCGATGTCAGCTGTTGCATGTAGCTCTTTCCTTTTGTTGCTGCTTATCGCTGGATGTGGCGCCTGCAGTAGCCCTGGCAGTCACCACTTCACCAGTAGATCTTCCCAATCCCATCCATTGTTGCCTAGGTTAATTAGTTGGTCTGTGAAGTTAAAAGCATCTAGTTCATTCTTCTGTGTCTACTTCTGGACTCGTGGCCATGTTGGCTCCCCACCCCCTGGTTCTGCTGTTGGCTTGATCACCTATCTTGGTTGATGATGTGGTAATGTTGCATAGCACACTGTTCTTAAGAATGCTTTTCGTTTCCATTTTTTTGTGAGAACACGTCTTTGATGCCTAACTTGTTAATCCTTCTGCAAAATCCAATTGTGAAACTATTTGAAAGAAACATGGCTGGTGGTTGAAGATAATACTTTGATCCCGAGCAGTTTGAAGAAGGGGCTTAATTCTTTAGTGGTCTTGGGAGCTTTGGATGTTGTGGAATCATCGTAATGACTGCGTGTTCAACAGTTCTTCTCCTAATGTCCTGCAAACTCTTAGATTTGTCCTGAGGGTGGGTGATCTTTGGAGCGTTGCTGGTGCTAGGGGTTTAGCCCAGCTTGAGGCAGCCATCTTTTGTTTTGCTTGGTCACTTGGTGGTGACTGTCTCTTCTGATTTGGTGCTTTTGTAATTTGTTATAGAGCTGAGTGCATTTATGTGTCTATGTGTGTGTGTATTTGTTGATTGCGTGCTTGATACGCCGCGCCCATGGGTGTTTGTGTGTGTGTTTGTTTATACTTTGATGTTCTCATTTCTTCTTCTTTATCAATGGTACGCAGCTTTCCTGCATATTTGAGGAAAAAGAAAAAGAAAGCTTATATAAGTTCACAATTGGCAGGAATTTTTCTGGTAATCAGCATGGCACTGTCATCAGTGTTTAGGAGAATAAATGTGAAAGATTTGACCTCCAAGGTTTCAGACTATACCAGTGCTACAGGTGATGACTTTGGCAGCTTACCATAGTATTTAATCGACTTAAATTATATGTGCCTAAAGAATACATGATTCCAGAGTTATCTGGTGGACTAAACATGATATTTAGGCGCTGGGCCACAAAAAAGACTGCTGGGTCAACAAAAAATGGTCGTGATTCCAATCCAAAGTATTTGGGTGTAAAGAAGTTTGGTGGAGAGGTACCACTCTCGAATACTCTATTCCGATTCTTTAAAAGAAAGGCGTTATCTTTAACCATATAGTAAGAAGAACTCTACATGATTAGCATCTAAATAGTTAATTTGACAGTTCCAGTCCATTGCACTAATCATGTGGTAGGCTTGCTTCAAGTTTTCCTTTGGCACTTTGGCAATTGACACATAGTAACCCATTTCACTTTGGCAGTTGACACATACTTGGCTCCAGTACTATGATTCAGCATATTTATCAACGATTCATTGGTCACTTAATCTTCTACTTTGTGGTCTTATGCTACCAAGGGTTGGACACAGTGAACTCTTACTGCCACTATCCCCATCTGATGACAGTTTTTTTCTTCAGAAAGTGCTACCAGAGAACATCATCGTCCGCCAAAGAGGGACCCGCTTCCATCCTGGAAACTATGTTGGCATGGGCAAGGACCATACACTTTTCTGCCTGAAAGAAGGCCATGTCCGCTTTGAGCGCAACAAGCTCTCAGGTAGGAAATGGGTTCATGTTGATCCAGTTGCTGGTCATGATCTTCACCCCATTTACGCAGATGGTTTTGCTACTACAGCAGACACTGAGCCTTTGCAATAAATGTGCTTGGGGATTTGGGGTTGTCATTTTGTCCCAACTCATTCAGCTGCCATTTTACAGTTTCGTGAGTAAACTTTAGCAAGGCTTGAATGTACCTTTTCTTTGTAATCATAACTACTCACTTTGAATAAGCTATACTTTGTAATCTTTATTCTCATGGTTAAATTCAAATTTTAAATATGTTATCACTACAATGGAGATTTTATCATTATAGGGGTGTTTTACCATTTCTACATGTTCTTTCTTATGAGTTCGATTATTCTGAACATGCAATTTGCATGAGACTAAGTGCTATGTTGTTATTTTTCTCAGCCCACATTTTAAATTTTCTAGTTAATATAGTTGTCTATACTAATTGCTCGCTTTAGCTAGGTATTAATATTCTAGGTTTAAGTATGACAGGATGTGTTGCTAACTAGTGTACTTCTGTTGTTGAATGCAAGTGAGGTGAATATGTATCTTTCTAGTGCATAAAAATCGGGGAATGTCTTGCATATGAAATGATATGAAAGAGCATGTGCACAAAATAAAACGTCAAAATTTATGAGAATTTGGCAGCCCATAAAATTATTGAATACTTTTCGCATGGCAAACATGGATGTGCTCAAGATCGAAAAAATATTTTGTATGCAACATTTGTTAATCAATTGATGTATGTATAATATAATGCATCCTAGAGGATATAGAAGGGAAAAAGGTTACACGTATTTGGTTTTTGTATCCGTAATACTAATAAGCTGAGTGCTGATTTTCATAATTACAATTTATTAGTTTGTTTGGATATGTAAACCATATACATAAGATATGTTGAAACATGATAAGTACCATAGAATCCTATACAATGATGCATACTCCCTTCGTATCACAATTAGATGACGTTTTGGACAAGGTTTTGGTCAAACATTAGGAATATAAATTATGAATAACTTTTAAGCCGTTGAGTTTGGAAATGTGAAAATCATATCAATAGACTTATCTTGAAAATTACTTTCATAAAAATATACATATATAACTTTTTAATAAATATTTTTATAGAAAAGAGAAGTCAAAGTTGTGCTTTGAACCGTGTCGCTGTCCAAAACATCATTTAATTGTGATACGGAGGGAGTACAAGGTAAACATTTTTAATACCCTTAGAAAGAGTGGTCTCCATTATGTGTTAGTGGTATGAGCTACTAAACAAAATTCCTTATGTTAAAATACAATTTAAAATTTAACTTATATAGAATAAGAGTATCATGTCTAAGGTACATGACATTGTGTACTACATGTTGGTAGTACAATATTGGGCTAATGTTATTTCCAAATGTAACAAAAACATTTGTAGTCTTATTCTTTGAAGTAAGTTTCAAACTAATTCCAAGAACTTATTTGCCTCCAATAAATCGAAAGTATAATTTGAACCAAATGACTGTTTTCAAATATTTATGTGTAATGTTGGACAAATGTCAGCTTTATTGCTAGTCAGTTAGGGTTTGTTTGGCAAGGCTTCGGCTCCTCTGAAAACACCTCCGGCTTTGGCTCCTCTAAAGGAGTGGCTTCTTTAAAGAAGCAAGAGTCTTTTTTTTTTGAAAAATGTTTGGCAAAATAGCTTCTCATGTTTTGGCTTCTTTTGATGATATTAAAGGTTATTTTGCACCACGTGTATGTGGAAGAGTCAGCACAAAATGTGTCATGAGAATAAAGAAAAATGTTTCAAGCAAAAGAGAAAAATTCCATAGTTGTATTTCTAAATAAAAATATTAACTTATAAAAATCCAAATATTATCATGTTTGATCTTGTTTTATACGACTAATTGTAAATGACATCATGGTCAAAACGGCTTTAGAACGGATAAACGATTTAGAAGGAAACTGCTTTCAAAATTTTGAAACCACACTATTTACGTCATGGTCCACTGACTTTTGCATTTGCTCACAGACTCCTCCAACCAAGTAACCAACCTTGGTCCACTAACTTCTAGTTTCTACAGCGTTTGGTAGGCTGCATGAGCCAGAGCTGGAACCGTCGCAAAGCCCTCCAAATGGAAAACTTAGATTGAAAATGACATTTTTGTGCTTCTGAGATCGATTTATATATGATGTGAGATGTAAAATGATGATAAACGCATTGAACGAGTAATCATTTATATTTTTGGGTGATATTACATTTGTCCTTGCAATTTTGATTGAGGGTTGCAAAATAATACATGGACCTCGCTCCTTTGAGCACTCACGATTGGAGGAGTTGCATGCAAATGTGCATGTGTATGCCAACAAGGTTAGGCACTTTGGTTGGTTGTTTAGATTGAAGTGGCACTGATGCCACGAGATCCTAACATTTTGTTGGTAGTGCCCAAGTCAGAAATTAATTCCATCCCATGCTAGTTTAGACAATATTGTTTTAAAGTTTTTTCGTAAATGGTACATGAATTGATCATGTATTTAATAAATTTACTTTGAATAGTAAATAAATTATAGTATATAGCATGAAAATGCAAAATTGGAAACCAAGGTGATAATGCCATGTAATGATGTAACAAAGTTGCAGCTAATATTTTGGATTCTATTCTAATGGGAATAGGTGATGTAAAAATGATTTCCAAAACATAAGCACATAGCATACGATAGAAGAGAGTGCCAAGACAATGCTAATGCTGCTGATTTAGTTAAGAAAAATGGACACTGAAAATAACTTTCAGATTGAGTCAGGGTGCGATTATTGGTGGCAACGGGCGTAACAGCCCCTTCGCTCCAGCCGACTAAATATTTCTATTTTGCTCCAGCCGATTAAAATATTATAAATGGACGTGCATCTACTTTGCAAAAAGCCTAATTACAATTGCAGTGATGGCAATCGAAGGCACTAATTCCTTAAGAAAAACAGAAGGCACTAATACGTGATTCATCACAGGTAGATAACGAAATCAATATATAACACCACTTTAAAAGTACTTCAGAGAAGGAAAAAGTCACTTCAAAATAAATTTCAAGACGTCACCTTGATTTTTACCAATACACATATGCAGAACAGCAGTACATTTATACCATTCACAAATGCAAGACATAAACACGCAGCTAGTAGGATTCTATTACAGATGCACATCTCATATTTCCCAAGACGGCATCAATCAGTTACAGACACTCAAAAGAGAGTCCAGGAGAAAAGAAAGCATGACATTCTACTGTGCTACAAAATTTCAACAGTACACAATATTTACAGAAGACAGCTCAGAGCAACCACAACAGCTGTTACCACGACAACAAACTCTATTACAATTTGTTAACAGACATTATGACACACTGCAACTTTATACACTTGATGGTGCCATAATTGCTTGTTATCACAAAATACACATAAGGAGTAACTGCACAGGTGAATGATGGAGTGAATTTTAGTTTGATAGAGGGCTTCAGGGACTTTTTTAGGGGGGAGGTGGTGTTGACCAAGATTAATGAATATGAATGCTTCTGAATAAAGTATGGTTACCATGCAGGTTTCGAAAGAACTTATTAATATAATGTTCCACAGTAGAATTAATTACTGCAGAAAAACATGCAAACTCTTTCGAACCAGATGATGAAAGAATTAGGCGATTACTGACATGACAAAGCACAATGGGTGAACCAGTCGCAGACTGGGACGGAAGAATGCCCATCTAAGGTGGTAGCAGCATCGGATGTTAGAATACTTCTCTAGGAAGTTTTTCAGACAGCTGAAATGTCAGAATAGTTCTCTAGATATCCACTAATGATGGTCACAGTTACTTGCAGAACACTCACAAAATTGATCTGCATGTTGTGATCCAAGAACATGACTAAGCTTATGTATATGGTTGCTTCTAAAAGCCTAGGGTTTCCGGGCAAGTTTTCAAAGAACTTATATGGTCCAGAGTAGAGTTACCAGAAAAACAAGGAACTCTTTGGAACTGATGATGAAAGAATCAGGTATTGACATTACAAAGTTGTAAGAACCAAAGCAAGCAATGGGTCAACCAGTCAGATTGACAAGGAACAAACCCCGCTCTAAGGTCACAGCTAGCAGCATAGGCAACGCAGAACTACAAAAACTATACTAAGCACCAACTGAATCAGCCAATGGAATTCACCCGGAACCTCACATTCCAAAGAATGTTTGAAACAAAGGAATCTCAAGGAGTTTTGGACAAGCCTTTCACGAAAGGGTCATTATCAGATTCCAAAGGGGGCCCTTGGTACAATTATATTAACCTAATGAATCAGATAGCAGTCAAACAGGATGAAATTATAAGAGCTACGTTAAGCAGAAAGTGAGTCAGATATTGAGGTTGGGAAACAGGCCTCTCTACTATTAGTTGTGAAGGAATAATCAACTCAGTATTCACAGGATAAAAAATTGAAAGAGATATCGGTAAGCAGCAAGCCAGCAACTGGACCGGTCATTGAGATAACGAAGAGTAAGACATGCGAATTATGATGACTATGCCAACACAAATAGGTAACAGTTGAAGATCTAAGGAACATAGAGTGCCTTGTCTACTATTGGAGTACACCTCGCTCAAATATGCATGATATTGATTGGGAACTTGGACAGGTGGAGGAAACACTGCATTCAATGTTCTTCACAAACTCAGGGAATCTACGGATGGGAGAAGTCAAAAGAGATCAAACTGATGAGATGGTGTTCTCAGACCACAGAAGGAATCTTAGGTAGACATTATGAAAGCTTTAATCAAATTCTCAGCTGATTGCCTCTGATCAGAGGTTCTAGATATGTAAGCAATATGGTCATGACGAGAGGATTTTGATTCAATAATTTCAATGTGAGCTCCAGAAATCTGCAACAGCATCCATAGAATTATGCATCATCAGTATTAAAATGTAATAAAAAGTTGATCTCACACAAATACAGGACTGACAAAATCTTGTGAAAGATCCACTTTAATAGATGTCAGGGTATTTCCCAATAATTCTTGTGTAAGATTTGCCAAGTAAGATGAACAGAAAAATGTAATAAAAGTTGGATACTACACAAATAGAGGGTTGTCAACTTGACCCGATACAGACACGCCTAGACATTAGGGTAGCCATTGTGGACTGATCCTTTTTAATATTAAAGATGCTTAATTCAGGGGGAAATAGGGCGTAACACCAAGATTTAAGTTGTGTATTTTCATTCTAAAAGTAAGCAACAATATAAACTCACCTTTCTAATGTTGTCCAAATTTGTGCCACGCTTTCCCATTACTTTTGATAGGCTACTAGCAGGGACAGTCATTTCCACACGAGGTAGATGTCTGACCATTGATATTTAGAAAAAACATAAAATAAGAAATAACTAAAAGGAGAACTAACATGGTAGAATTAGAACAGGATTTATAGCGAGTTCAGTTGAAACAATACTCTTCATATGCCTTTGATGTATATGATGGAAGTCCTCCATAGCCATCATCAGTGACCTGATGGAGAGGATGTCAACAATTAAGAATTAAGATGATAATGAATTCCTAGATACTAAGGAATGCCTAAGACCAGAGTAGGAAGAGAAAAATTATGCAAAATCACAAACCATACCTGCATGGAGCTATACCCATACGAACTAGTACGAGGGAAAACTTCCAGAGCTCTCTCGGATTCACCTCTTCTATCATAGCTCAAGGGGGCAATTTGTGGGTTATGAGGTAATAATGCAGGCAAAGAAAGACTGCCTCCATATAAGGAATCAAAGGTGGCAACGGTTAGCTTGCCATCCCTGTCAGAATTTTGGCTTTCAACACTCTCTTTGAGAACATCTTCCCTAAGTCTTAAAATTATCTGAACAAGAGCATCACGCAGCTTGTCTGCTTCTCCAGATACCTACACACATGAACCATTTGACATTTGACTATTCAAGATATCTTGCTACCAAGGCTATTTAAATTTTAAAACTGATAATGCAAATGAGTACTCTTACCTCAACAAGTTCGTCACTGGAAGATGCTCTCCAGGGCTTCTCACCCTTTGAAATGAGGATGTTTGCCTTAGTCTTCTTCCTCATGTCATTGACTATTGAACCACCTCTGCCAATAAGACAGCCTATAACCTTATTTGGGACAAGAAGGTGAAGATTCATTCTATCATCCTCATAATCATTGATCTTGGCTTGAAGCAGCAAAACAGCTTCCACAGCAGCAGACTTAACATCATCGGTGGCCTGAAAGTAAAGGTACAATCTAAAATTGAGTAGCTGATAGGATACAGAAAACAGAGTAAAACCTAGGTGAGGATGTTTGGTCTAACCTCAGTGGATGTAATGGTAATAATACTTTCCTCCCTGTCATTTTTTGCATCATCAACATCTATCCTTGCACCACTTTCTTGCCTTATATTCTTTATGGTAGCCCCACCTCTACCAATAACCAAGCCAATTTTGCCACCAGGGCATAAAACACGAAATTCAAGTTCTCCTGAACATTTTGGGGCACTATAAGTAGGAATAACTGGAAGAATAGATGGATAAATAGGCAGTCGACCATGATCATCGGCAGGTAGAGCAAGTTCAGGAACATGACGTGTTGACCCTAAGATAGACAGGCTTGGATGTGGTATAGCAGCATCTGGGGCTGAGTAAAAGTTACTAGCTGGATAGACAGGAAGTTCTGAAGGGATTATAATGCTTGGAGCAGGTTCAGGAATGGAAGTTTCAAGAGGAATGTTCTCTTTTGATGGGTGCTTGTAGATGATGGTAGATACTCCAAACAGTGCTTTTTTAACAGCTTCAGCACCACCAGTTATCTGTTTACCGTAAATAGTTAGCAGAACATATGTAACAAAAGATGAAAGATATTATAGAACGTGATACATTTAAGTGTGAGCAACAAACAAAAGCACACTTTCATAAACAGAGGGCAAGTGAAATATGTATGCGTTCTGAAATATATAGCCAAAAACCTGAGGCACTGTGCTAGGAGATTGCAACTTCAGGAACATTCATGTACCATGATGATAAAAGTCACAATATATGGTACAGTTGTAATATAAAAACATTAGCTGAGAACCAAGCAAGTTATTGCAAATATACTGATTATATCCTGCCACTCTTTAATAACAATTATCCCATAATATGTAGGGAACACACATTGATTTACCAAATAATGAGATGCCAGAGAATTTACCTGAACAAAATTATCAAAACTCATAGCACATGAATGTTTAGCATCACTTGGATCTTTTGGGCTCACTTTAATGAATGCTCTTGATGTTGACCGAAGATGCTTGATGACAGCACCAGATTTTCCTATAACATTTGACGCCTGACTAGCTGGCACAAGAATGTTAGCTTCCTCTGTATTCTTCTTATCAGAGTCTCTATGATTCTTTTGTAATCTATCAACAATTGCTTTGTGCACCCTAAGTAATGGATCTTGAGCTGCACAAACAGGCTCATTGTCATCACTGTCAGCATCAAGGTCTCTATGCTTGACGTAGCAGTATACCAAGATAACCCTTTTGTCGGCACCAGGGTACGGGTCAATAGCCTTGACTTTGGCACTTGTCTGTTGCCGGATAGCATTTATCACATTGCCATTCTTTCCTATGACACTACCAATCAAACTGTCTGGACAGAGTATACGGTAAAGAACCAGTCCATCATTATTAGAACTTTCCTGAGCATGGGGAAATGGCCTCTTGTGTTGGTCGTTCCTTTCTTCTCTTTCATATTCCCTGTGCATTTTGTAGTCATATTCCCTGTGCATATTAGAACTTAGCCAGGATGGTGTTTGCACAACTCCATTGGTAGTCATTGATCCCGACGCTGAAGACACGTGCATTTTGTTCTTCTCCTTGACCCTGAGAGGGCAATCTTTCCATGCTCCAGGTGTCCGCATTCCTGACATAGGCCCACCGATCGCTAGCACCAGTAATCAAATCTGGTAGGATCCTAAGAGCACAACTGTGTGCAGGTGGTTAAATAAACATAATTATATATACTATTTTTTTAGTAAATTCATGAATCATGATGGACAAGGGTAAATACAACTACAAGAAATTATTACCTTTTGTTGGCATGAAGTTCCTTCAGTTAAATGACATTCATCAACATACAACCATTGGAGATCATAAATATGAATGGGCCTTTTGATGTCTTAAGGTTCTCTGATGTAATACTGAAAAGGTTAGTACTTCTGGCTTCATCCCCTTATCTGTCATTTCTTGTAAAAGATCTTCAGCCTTAGCTATTTCTCCCTGGCTACAGTATCCATTTATAAGAGCTGTGTATGCATAAACATCAGGGGTAAGTCCTTTCGCTAACATCTCATCAAACAATCCCCGTGCTTCATCTAGATATTCTGTTTTGCACTGTCCATCAATCAATACTGTGTAACAGGTTACATCAGGTTCAATCTCCATGTCTTTCATAGAGCTCAGCAACATCTTATGCTTTGTTCTAAGATGAAAGCTCCTCCATTCCTTAGAGATACCCTGCCACCCTTGGTGTAGGGCCTCCTTTATGTGGCCATCCAATAGCACTGTGTATGCAACTACATCAGGCTTGATTCCTGAATTTATCATTTGAACAAATAAGTCACATGCTTCTTGCAGCCGACCAACCTTGCAATAACCATTCATCAGTACAGTGTATGCAATGACATCAGAAAGTCCTCTTTCAACCATATCAAGGAACCATAAGCGAGCATTGTGCATATCTTCTGTCTGACAATAAGCTGATATAAGTTTGCTATATGAAATTACATCAGGAACGACATTCTTTTCCAGCATCATACTACACACAGTTGAAGCCTCCTCAACCTTTTTATCTTAAGAAAAAGTGTGTAAGCATGGCAGTCCAGCCCGAGTGCAAATAACCACAAACCATAGAACTGTACAGCACTTCAATATTATCTATCCCTTTTTCTTCTACTATATTAAATAATACCTCTGCTTCACTTAAGTTGCCTCCTCTACAAAACAAGCAATAGCTATACCATAGGTGAGTGAATTAGGCTCCAACCCTTGATCCATCATGTGCTCAAGAAGGTCATATACATTAATAACAGCGCCAATCCTGCTATATCCACCGGCCAGTATGTTATATGTAACTACATCTGGTTTTATATTTGCCTTCAGCATCTTCTCAAATACTTGCCAGGCATTTTCTGTTTCTCCTTTCAGACAGTAACCATTGATCAGGCATGTATAGTGGATTTTGTCCGGGACCAAACCTCCAGCCATCATTTCATTCAGTAGCTTAACTGCCTCATTCATGTTCCCAAGCTTGCAATAAGCATCCATAGTAATATTATAAAGCACACCGTCGAGATGGAGTCCTAAATCTCTAAATTTCTGGAAGTGATCAATAACTTCAGATACCATGCCTAGCTTCTTGAGGCACTGTAGAAGGTAACCAATGATATAACAATTTACCTCAATGCCATGGGATACCATGGCTTCAATATGATACCATGCCTTTCCTAGGTTACCCATTTTGCAATAACTACAAATGAGATAGCTATAACCATATAGATCAAGGGTAGATCCATGTCTGGTCTTGATCTCCAAGACATTTTCAGCCTCCTCCAGTTTCATTTCTTTGCATAGTCCATCAATTACCATATTATAAGCGATCGACTCGATTGCAACCCTTTCCTGGGTGATCTCATGAAGAACAGCATATCTGCTTACCATGTTATAAGCTAGATCATACTTTCCACATTCACAAAGGCCAATTATAAATGATGAGTATCCATGTACATCTGGTTTCACTCCCATTTCAATCATCCTAACCCACACTTGGAATGCTTCATCTGCCTTATTTGCTTCAAAAAATGACCTAGTGACTATATTCAATGACTGAGTATCTAGTGTCAACTGAAAGCACTTCATTCGATCATAAGCTCTGATAACCATATTTGAACCACCACTCTGAGATATAAATTTGAGCAGGAAATTGCAAGCCCAAAGTGTAGGAACAAATCCAAGCCTGCAAAGGTGACAAAACATCTCAATTGTTTCTTGTGCATCATGGCTGGTGGTGTATGCCTTGATTAAGCAATTAATTGCATATGAGAGTACGTGAGAAGTAGCACATGTTTTTCTCAAGTGATCAACAAGTGTTAAGATTTCAGGGCCACCATTACCAGTTCCCGAGAGAATCTCACAAAACAAGGATACCAGCATCTTCCCATGGAATGAATGGGATAAAATTTGTATGATCTCTGAGTAGGTTGAGAAGTCATGCTGAAAACCAAGGCTATGTATATCTTTAAAGTAGGCAAAGGCAACTGTGGGCTTCCTCCTTAGGCAGCGGAGTGCATGCACAACACTGTCAGAGCTCAAAGACCGTCGCCGTTTCCGGATAGGCTCATTATCAGGAGCACAATTCAGCCTTTCATCACCGCTTGAGTCGTCATGCTGAACTGAAGCAGCGAGTAAGGAGTAGGGGCAAGAAGGAACTTCCCAAGGTAAAACCTTCCTGTGCCTGAACCATTCAGCAGTGCATTTGGGCCACCGCAACAGGATCATTGGAGATATAAATCTCTCTGCTCTTCCAACAACCCATTAACCTTCATTGAGAAAAGAAATATGCCTGCATCAGAAAAGAATTAGACAAAATATATCAAAAATTTTAGATGGTTCCCATTACCGAACAGGCAAATGTATTATTTGATTTCAACTAGCTGCGTCCTTCATCCAAATTCAGGTTACCTGAAAAAAAAGGACAACTGATAGAAATTAATATACAAGATATAAAATGACTTATCCTTGTAACAATGAGAAAGAACCCATAAATACTGAACTGTTATTTAAGTAAGCAAACTATAAAAATCGTCTCCAAATCTTTGCCTCAAAATGCCATATGCAGTAAACTTTACATTGTTCTTCTAACACCTATTTATTACTTATGCTGACTGCTGTAAAGATCACGATCGAAACGTAAAGCTCACTAAAGCATAAATCAGTAAAATCAACAACTATATATGCAGGGCCCACATTATATGCAGCGCCTAAGTGTCCCATGGCTTGGACATGCTCGGATCATGCATTGTGGCATCAAAATTTTCTCATCCAAGAGGAACCCAACTACTCAGCACAGCATCCAGCACAATTTTTTTAAACAAAAAAACTAACCAATAAAAGAAACAAATTCACATGAAATGACTATATAAATCACAATATTACATTGCTTTCTAAAATAAATAAAGAGAAAAGGGCAGAGAAATATTCAAGTTTTGCCGACAAGAATATAGAAACCACAAAACATAATCATAGCATTCAAACCTGCATATTCTTTGTGAGAAGGAACATGGAAGGAAGCCAACTCACCAGCACAGCGGTAGAGGTAGCAACTTCCTTTTGTTATTTAGTTTCTTGTTTGTCAAGAGGAAAATGTTACTTAATGTTTTTTTTGAAATACATGTATGTCAATCTTAGCAAACCTCCTACATGCTTCAGAGATGCGATGAACTAAGAAAAAGGCTGAAACAGAGTCACGTGCTAGACTCTGACTAATGTTTTTGAAAGACTAAGATTTCTTGTAACCCTATCTCTCTTCAGAGTATATAAGGAGGGGCAGGGTCCCGTAGTTGAGATTACCAGATCAACCTTATTGAATATCATGCCTAATCAACATAAATCAACAGAGCACAAGACATAGGGTATTATGTCACACTGGCAACCCAAACGAACCTGTATAAATCTTGCGTCTTGTGTCTCTGTTACCATTTATAGACACAACCTGTATAAATCTTGCGTCTTGCATCACACTAGCTAGTTCGTGTCTCGCGCACCTTCACCGATTCATCCACCATGGGCATACCCCTCAGTGGACTACTGACCATATTTCATCGACAATAACACTTCTACAATCCTATTATGTGTAAAAGGTTGCTATTGATGAAAAAATAATGAATAGCACAAGATCAAACTCTCAAATAATTGGCTCTCTTATGTATTTAGGTAGTGAAACGAGGGCCAGACATCTTCTTTGCTATGAGAGCAAGCTTTGCCGGTTTGTTTCAAATCCAGGAGATGATCATTCACATAGTTTTGAGAGGGTATTGTGCTAAAAAAAATGGACTATGAGCTATGATATTTAGTATATCTAGGTACAGAAGGGTACTAGAGGCTATTGTGATGCAAAATGGATATATCTGAAGCTATACATAAGTGGATATGTGTTCTCACATAGAGATGAAGTTGTTTCAAGGAAATCTTGTAAGCAGACCATCTTAACGAGGTGATCAATAATAGAAGCAGAACTCATAGCATTAGATACTACCACCGCTAAGCTGAGCGGCTTCGTGATGAACTCCTTATGAATTTACCGATGGTTAAAAAAAACCTATACCATATATTTCTATGAGCTCGAATAATTAGATGTAACAGTTCTAATGATAATATGAAGTCAACAAGGTAAGTAAAGAGACTGTTAGAAAACTTAAAAACTTAGGAGTAATAGCATTGGGGGACCGAGCCGTAGCTCGGGCGGTAAGTCCTCCGGGTGTGGAGGCTGCCGGTCATGGTCCGAGTATGCTCGAACACATGATTTTTCCCACCGGGGAACAATAGGTTCCCTTTCATTGCCTCACACATGGATGTGCCACAATGGTCAGAATGACGTGCCCGTCATGAGCGAAGCCAGAAGACTTCGGATATCTCTCGGCCACATGCAAGTCTCTTCGTATAGCTGCAGCTCTAGCTTGCGCACTAGGGGTGTGAGTGCGTGTGTGAGTTTGTGTGTGGTGGTAAGAGTTAGTGTGTGAGTTCAGATAATACAACTTGTACTTGAAGAGTTGAGGCCTAAAAAAAGGAGTAATAGCATTTGATTATGTCTATACATCTAAAAATTGACAGATTAGTTCACAAAAGGTCTGTCACGTAATGTGATAGATGGTGCATCGAAAGAGATGGGCTTCAGACCCACATAAAATCATTCCATAGTGAAAAGCGTGTTCTATGTACTCAGAGATCCTGTGAGGTAATATAATGAAACAACCTAGTGGTTGGCTGTGATGGAGAGACCCTTTATAACAAGGTCCTATCGTTTGAGATGCATATTTCTCCTATTTTGTATGGTGTGGTTTATTTAGCATAGATGTCCTAAAAACTTCTTAGAAATAACACATCTATAAAAGTTTGGCCGCTAGTCATATATAGCAGTCCATGAGATGTGAGTAATATGTAGATACTTATGAAAGTAGTCGAAATATGACCTATGTGTTTTAACCACCAGAGATGCTTATGGCAGCCTAGTACTACAAAAATGACTGTTGAACTCACTTCGCACAAAGTATCAATTTGAGCATAGTCGGTCGTCGTGATTGAATGTAGCACCCAAATCCTAATATAAATTGCTGGTTTTAAAAATAGATGATAAATAACAGCCAGCCGGTTAGAGTAAATTACAAATCCTAATTTAGAAACATGCAACAAGATTCCCAACCGTGACGCTAGCTTTGTTATATCACGTAGAATGTACGGACAACGTTAATTGCCCTACTACTAGTACCGCATTAGACAACATTTGTGCATGGAAGGAAATTTAACCGGTTATCTTTTTTTTAAAATTACACAAGCAAAGTGTAGACGTCCACACACACGCATACTTTATCTAAAAGACTAAAACTGACAGCAACACAGCCTGGTGCCTACTTGGTAGATGGATTTGCTTATAAAACATTAAGGATCAAATGTAAACTTAACGGAAAACTGGAGCCTGGAAGGGATGGAATAACGGAGAAATGCGTACATAATCACTATACTACGTTCTATGGCATGTAGTCTGCGCAACCTAAGTAGGCTATGAAATCTGCAGCAGGCGAAATCTAATTTCATTCACCTCGCAGCTGGCTCATTACTGTAACAAGCTAGTACTTACTGTACATGCATATGATAGCTGTATGTTGTTCGCTTATTTATGCCTGATATTCATATATATAGACAATGTACGTTACAGTACTGTCGGCCGCTTTTCTTGGTACTGGTTTGTATACGTACGTACGTGTACCATCAAATAAAAAAGTTCTAATGATAGCTAATTACTACTACCAAAATAGATTTCACAGCTGGACACTATTAAGAATTTTCCCAAGGCCGGCAATGTCCACCTTTAACAGAGCGTCTGTGTTAATCGCATTTTATTCAGGCAACATAGTATCTGCCTCTCTTATGTGGAGTCACCACATGCTTCATGGGGTGATATATCATGAGTTTATTTCATGAATTTGGTGGAATCAACCCATTTCTCATGCATATATTACTTATTGGCTTCTGAGGAATAAGTGACGATAGATCAACTCATTCTAGCTATTCCACAAATCCTACTACTAAAAAGAATGAAACGGAATCGTCTCCGCAATCCTTCGGCCTGCCTCCCCGCGGTAAACCGCCCGCGCTAAACATCTCTGCCTCGCTCTAACCGATCCGCTAATCCTCCGCGCCGTGCTAAGCACCCGCCCCACACACGACTCTCGCACGAACGCCCGCCCAGGCGCCCACGCCGCATCGGTTGCGGAGCGCGAGCTCCGACCCCCGCTCCGTACTTCGACGACGACGACTGCTGCACCGCGACCGGCCTTCTCGCCGCTGCAAACGCGCCACGTCGACCTCGCCCCGTCCGTGGCGAGCTCGTCCCCATCCCCGGCCTCGTTCCCGTCCCCGATGACCTCGCCGGCAGTCACGGCAGCCTGGGTGTCCAAACCGCCATTCGCCGGCTCCTCGTAGCCCTGCCTCGACGCGTCTCCTTGTCGGCCGCCGCCCTCCACCTCCGCCTGGAGCGTCCTCCTGCCTTCCTCCCGGGTCGGCCCAGGTTCATCCACACTCCTCTCGTCCCCTCATCCGATTTCCCGCACCCGCTGCCTGTCTGCGTTCCCTCGGAGAGGTCCCCGGGGTCGTGCCGTCGGAGCTGCCCTACTGCTCGCCAGCGACGACGTGAGGGAACCAGCGTGGGGGGCCTCAGGGAGCTTTTCCAAGGAATTCTACTCTTTTCTGTCGGTAACAGCTGTATCCAGGCTGTTACGGTGTAGATCGAGGGAGGCTATTACTGTGTAGAGGGGACAAATCAAATTTGACTTCGAGGACAGTATTAGCTTCAGCAACGCATAGCTGCTCCTGCTGTGCTTTTTGCTGCTGCAAATCAGAATTTTCCAGTATCAAGGAATTGAACAGATTAAGCCTCTCCGCTGCCGGAGCCAAACCCAATTTTGTTAGCCTGTTGTCGTCGTATTCCTAGTAGTGCAATACTACTCATCTGTGAGGCTTGGGAAGTTGAGGCTGTCGGAGGCGGAGAAGCTAGAAGCATGCAAGTCTGTATGCATGTTCGAGTCTGGGAGGACATGGTCATTTGGTGACAATAAATTTTCTTTGCCACTAGGCCTGGATAACGAGCCAGCTCGGTTCGTTAGTGGCTCGACTCGTTATAGCTCGGCTTATTATGGCTCGACTCATTATGGCTCGACTCATTATAGCTCGTTATACAAACGAGCTAAAAAACTGGATCGGCTCAGCTCGTAAGGGCGTGTTTGATATGGGCCAATTTTGGTGGCTCGAGCTCCCCGGATGCATGTTTGTGTGTTTGATTTCTTTCTACTGTTCCTCGGCCAGGCTCTGCAGACGCAAAATACTCTCTCTCCTGGCTCCCGTCCAATGCTCTCCAGTTTCGTTTTTTGAGAGCCACCTGCGTCCCGTGCTCGCACGAGCCACAGGGAGAGTATAGCGCTACCTCCACTTCACTCACCGCCCCTTCACCACGCCACCTCCGTGCCTCCTCCTCGCCTTACCCGACGACGCTGACGAAGCCCCAGGGGGCGCGCCATGAGAAGCAGCGCAGCCGTCGCCAGGAGGTACCACCGGCAACAAGTCGTCGTCGCTGGGCTTCGTCAGCGCCGCCCTCTGCCTCGAGCTGCTCCGCCGCGGTGCCCAGGAGGTCCGCTCCTTCGACCTCCGTGCCGTCTCTGCCTGGTCCCCGCAGCTCCTCGACGCCGGCGTCCGCCTCATCCAGCGGAATCAAGCACATAAGCGCATGGCGGCCGCGAGAGAGACATGAATCTTGTTGGGCCCGACTTCGGTGAATTAGTCCTTCTGTGGGACTCATTCCCTTTTCTCATGGTGATTACCCTCATGATGCCCCTAGGGGTGGTAATGGGCCATGGCCCTAGTGGCCTCTTCACGGCCCAACAAGTCCCTTAAATTTTTTAGTTCAAAATTGTATAAGATTAAAGCCCGACCTTTAGATTTTGTAGTTCAAAATGTTGGGCCCTTTACCACCCCTAGATGCCCCCTTGGTGGGCCGTGATTTTCATCTGTGACAATTGATTCCATCTAACAAACTTGACTCTTTAACTTAACAAACTCTTTCTTAAGCCAACATGGACTCGACAGGTAACAAAATATCAAGACGACCGTCACGGGAACAGCAACAGTGGCGACAGCGGCCTAGGCACAACTGCCCTAAGGCGCCCTTCCCTCTTAGGCCCTTACTAGCCCGTTTGTCTCGCCATAGATCATGGCCCTTCATTGTGCGCATGACATCACTCCCCCTTTTCCACTCGGCACGTCCTCGTGCCAAAATAGGACTTAAGAGAGGTTGCTCCACTTGATGTCAGCTTAGTCCGAGGAAGATGATGCTCCATTCTATCATTGACTAGATTGTTTCTGATGTTGATGGTGATGATGACAAAGTAGTAGCGCCTAGTGATGAAGTACACTATGATTTTTCCCATGTAGGCGTTTGGTGCATCGTTGCATGATGTAGCTAGGAAAGGTCGTGAGGCAGTTGCACCGAAGTTGTCGTGGACCATCCTTTGAGGTGGAGTGAAGGAGTCGTGTATATCATTGGGGCGAGGTAGATGGTGCACCAACAACGGACCATGATGTCCTGGTGTTGAGCATGCTGCCAACGATGGAGGTTACCATATCACGCTCGCCTAGAGAGAGGCGATGTGCATTGGAGTTTGAAAGGAAGCTGATGTCGGTGTTGTTGGTGCCAATGAGTAGCCGTCCAAATGGTGTTGATGGAGGTGATCATTGCTGCCGCTATGGGTTGTCACGACGACCATGGTTGGCAAAGTAGGACTTGCGAAGGCATCCTACTATGTTGCCCCCTGTGGGTGGTAGATGTGCTGCTAATGCTAACTACTCCATGTTGGTTGAACCGTCACGTCGGGAGACCTATAAAAGATAAGGGAGCCATACCGGTGTTGCCGGAAGATAGGGACGCCCATCAAAAAGAGTCAGCCATGGTCCATAGACCAAGCTAGCATGGCTTGGCCGTGCACTTTGGCCATGTCCAATGTGCGAGACTCCTGTTGGTGAGGTGTGGCGTGGAGCATACATAGTTGCCCATTGTTGACGTACAATAGCTTCATGTTGTCAAAATCCCAGGTGAGTTGGCCAAGGCTAACTCGCCAGGGCGTGCCACGGATCACATTGACGTAATCACCGATTTGTCATTGACGTGCAGTGGTAGTATGAATGACACGCGTGGCACGGAACTTTATGCCGGTTGCAGATGAGGGAGGTGGAGTCGATGTTTTGCTCCTGAGGCACGGAACATTGATGAAGTCAGACGTCCTGGCAATAACGCCGGCACCTTGCTGTCTTCAAGGGACCTCGCCAGCTGTGTCTCGCATAGGCATGCGGGAACGCTGGCCGTCTCCATTTTTAATGAAGGGTCTGACGGTCCTGCGGTGCAAACAGTTACCTGTTGATTGATCTCGAAACCCGGTGTGACGGTTATAGTTGCACCGACGGGTTGGACGTCCTTCAGAGGATCCTCTTTGTAGGAGAGCTTGGCCCCCAACTTGGCGCTGAGGTTGCCGTCATTAACGATCAGGTACGAGAATGGCAGCGAGGGCGACTGCAGTGCTAATGTTGGTGTGATCAACATGTTCAACGTCTTGTTGATGATCGTCGTTGTGCTGGATGAAGGTGATTCCTTCAGCATGGTGTTGACGAAGGGTATGTTGGCGACAATCGCAACTTGCTGGTTTTCCACAGCAAGGTTGTTGTCGACTTGTCGTCATCATCATCCAGATCCAATACGGATTGGACTGTGGTCATGGCGGGGTGGACTTGCTTGAAGCCCATGGCGTCGATGATGACGTCGGGCATTGTCTTCATGGAGTCGACGATGATGGTGTTGCCCACTGTGTTGGTGATGACATTGTTACCGATGCGTGTCAGCTTTCCTCGAGGGCAGGTTGTTCCACGCGCAGATCGGTGATCTCCTGGTTGATGTTCAGTGTACTGACGGCGGAGAGATCCGCGGGGGTGTTGGAGCGCGTTGATCTCTAGCGTATACATGGGTTCGTTGCGAATGGAGAAGTGTTGTACGCAGCGAAGAACTCGTCGACCTTTCTCCCCCACCAATTAACAAACTTGTTGAAGTCATCAGTGGCGTTCTTCTTGGGATGTACAGGCTCGATGGTGTTCAACATGGCGTTAAGATTGATGAGTTTTGCATCCATCATGCCAAAGTGGTTGTTCATTGTGGTGGTGAGTTTCGCGATCTCCTTCTCGACGTTGGTGGTGCCGAAGGCTATTGCAGCGGCGTGGACGACCGAGTGGTCTCATGTAAGAGGCGTACCGAGGGGCACTCCAGTGGCATGGTGGTAGCGGCGACTAGTGCAGTAAGGGCGGTGGCCTAGGCCGACACGCGGGCACGCGCGGTATAGGGGCGGTGATGGCGCTGGAGGAGAAGCACAAGGCGATGGCTTGAGAGCTAGGGTTTAGAGGCTTTCGACTATTCCTTTCTTGAATTGCAACTGTTACATGACGCTAGTATTTATAGCCATAGGATGACTTGACCCTTAAGCAAACTGTAGGAGATCCTTATAGGCATTGGATTCTCCTTTCCATCTAACAAACATGAGTCCATAACTTAACAGACTCTTTCCTAAAACAATTTAGACTCTGTATGGTAACTAAATAACATGACGACGGCCGCGGGAACAACGGCGGTGGTGACAATGGCCTGGGCCCTTGGTGGTCCGTTTATCTCGCCGTACATCACGGACCATCATTGTGTGTTTGACAGCTAATTTGAAATGGTTAAAAATGGAGAGAGTAGGAGCCTACACTCATGGGTATGAATTAGGGTATGCACGCGCAGGTCTATCGTGTAACCACGGAAAAAAAAACATCTCGATTTGTACTGAATTGTACCATATTTTTATTTATGTGCAGGAAATAAAGAACTCAATTCAAGGCCAGGCAATACAAGGTCAAAGTATGCTTTCTGAATAAACAAGCTATTGTGGCTAGAGCCGGTGCATAGTATCATACACATTTAATATACGCCATGTAGGATTGTATGGTAATGTCATAAAAATTAAATAGGAGAGAGAACAGAATCTATCTTTTTTTTATTTCACACTCATAGACGCAACATTATAATATGCATTAGAAGTTTATCTCGATAAGCCAATTTATTGACACATTTCAATGATGTGGCAATCTTGAATATAGCATAATGATACTAAGAAGTGAGATTAACCTAGAGTAACCTAGCTTATTTATTTCATTCATACAGTACTATGACTATGCCGAAACCACTTCTACTTCGTGCAGCTATAACAGCAGCTTTTATCCCGCGAAAGGAATGGTTTGTGGTCAGCTACAGTAATACTTTTACAGTCTACGATATTAATCAAACACAGAAGCTGGTCTCGAAGGTCATTTTTGGAAGTGGACTTCTTTCTCGGATCACCGTCCATCAAACCGAGCCTTATGTGCTCATAGCTGATGGCAGTGGCATGCGTGTGTGGGACTGGGAGAAAAACTGGGCGTGCATTTGGTTGGGAGCACAGCGGCACGTGGGGTATCGAAGATTACAAACCACCACAGGCTGTCAAATTTTTCCCTGATTCAACTAGTTTCTTCACAGTCTATGATATACTAAAGGTTCGATCGAGTGCCCTTATACGTAGAATTTGTTGAACAAAAAATGGTGCCGTTATGGCCCATATATGGGTTTTCAACAACTCCATTTTTTTTCAAAATTTAAAAGTCTTGTTATGTATTCTTTGAAAATGCAGATTGGCGATGTATCCCATGACAGGATTCCATCGTCAAAGGAACATGAAATGTTTGGTAGTCCACTCTGCTTGGATTGCTACGTTACTGGGGAGGATGATGAGCTGTACTTGATCACTGGTTATAAGGACAAGACTGCCAAGGTAAGCCTACTATTGTTTTTAACTATTGTTTTCAACTGTAGATTCAGGCAATAAAATATTCTCTTGTTGAAATTGTGGCTTCAGGTATGGGAGTACCAGACCAGGAGTTGTGTTCAAATACTCGAGGGACACGTAGGACCAGTTACTGCTGTTTCTTATCATTCAGATATTCCAGCACTAATTACGGGTTCAAGTGATGGGACCGTTCGTATGTGGAACCCCATTACCTTCAGGTGACATTAACGTCCTTTGCAACGTGCATACTGCATCTACCGATCACTTTTTTTAGATAATGAAAAATAATTCTGGCTTCACCTTCCTCAAGAAAGTGACCCATTATTATATTAGTATCAATATTTTCACTCATAGTTCTTTAGTGCGTAATGCAGCCATCTCCAACACGCGGCATGCAGAGCCAATAATCTCTTAATTGCTTTCGCTTCGATGCAACTTGGCCCAAAGGCGGAGCGACTTGAATAGCACCTGCAAAAATGTTTTAGGTTGGCATCTATCAAAAGCCACTTCTTGCTCTTGTTCCAAATAGCCCAACATAGCGTTGTGTCTCCCGTTAGTAATGATAAATTCGGGCATTACACTAGTACAGAGTTCTTTTTACGTGACGGGCGCCTTTTATTTTTCGTGGCGGGCATAGGCGCCCGTCACGGTCCATATGTCACGGTTAATCTGGCATTAACCATGACGGGCACATTAGGAATGTCCGCCACAGTTTTGCACCAGTTCGGCCCGTTTTGCACCGAGTTTCGTAACTCAAACAAATGGTCCCAAATTCACCAAAATTGTACAAAACGCACAAAAACATGAGTTCAGGGTCCAATGGGGTGGACTGGGTTCGTTGGTTGCGGAAAATTCCGATGCGACTTTGTGGCACAAACTTTTGTACCAGTTCGGCCCGTTTTGCACCTAGTTTCGTAAGGCAACCAATCGGTCCAAAATACACCAAAATTGTACGAAACGCACGAAAACATGAGTTTAGGGTCTAATGGGGTGGATCGCGTGTGTTGGTTGCGAAAAATTCCGACGCGACTTCGTGGCATGAACTTTTGCACCAATTCGGCCCATTTTGCACCGAGTTTTGTAAGTCAACCAAACGGTCCCAAATGCACCAAAATTGTACGAACGCACCAAAACATGAGTTTAGGGTCCAATGGGGTGGACCGAGTACGTTCATTGCGAAAATTTCTGACGCGACTTCGTGGCACGAACTTTTGCACCAGTTCGGCCCGTTTTGCACCGAGTTTCGTAAGTCAACTAAACGGTCCCAAATGTGCCCAAATTTTATGGAATGCACCAAAACATTTGTTTAGGGTCCAATGGGGTGGATCGGGTGCGTTAGTTGCGAAAATTTCCGACGCGACTTCGTGGCACGAACTTTTGCACCATTTCGGCCCGTTTTGCAAAGAGTTTTGTAACTCCACCAAATGGTCCCCAATGCACCAAAATTGTACGAAATGCACCAAAACATGAGTTTAGGGTCCAATGGGGTGGATCAGGTGCGTTCGTTGCGAAAAATTTTGAAGCGACTTTGTGGCCCGAACTTTTGCACCAGTTCGCCCCATTTTGCACCGAGTTTCGTAACTCAACCAAACGGTGCCTAATGCACCAAAATTGTACAAAACGCACCAAAACATGAGTTCAGGGTCTAATGGGGTGGATTGGGTTCGTTGGTTGCAGAAAATTCCGACGCGACTTCGTGGCACGAACTTTTGCACCAGTTCCGCCCATTTTGCACCGAGTTTCAAAAGTAAACCAAACGGTCCCAAATGCACCAAAATTGTACGAACACACAAAAACATGAGTTTAGGGTCCAATGGGGTCTATCGGGTGCGTTCATTGTGAAAAATTCTGACGCGACTTCGTGGCACGAACTTTTGCACCAGTTCGGCCCGTTTTGAACCGAGTTTCAAAAGTCAACCAAACGGTCCCCAATGCCCCAAAATTATACGAAATGCACCAAAACATGAGTTTAGGGTCCAATGGGATGGATCGGGTGCGTTCGTTTCGAAAACTTTTGATGCGACTTCGTGCCATGAAATTTTGTACCAGTTCGGCCCGTTTTACACCGAGTTTCGTCAGTCAACCAAATGGTCCCAAAATGCACCAAAATTGTACGAAATGCACCAAAACATGAGTTTAGGGTCCAATGGGGTGGAACAGGTGCGTTCGTTGCGAAAAATTCCGACACCGCTTCGTGGCACGAACTTTTGCACCAGTTCGGCCCGTTTTGCACCGAGTTTCGTAAGTCAACGAAACGGTCCCAAATGCACCCAAATTTTATGAAATGCACCAAAACATTTGTTTAGGGTCCAATGGGGTGGATCGGGTGCGTTCGTTGCGAATAATTCTGACACGACTTCGTGGCACGAACTTTTGCATGTTTTCTGCCCGTTTTGCTCGAATTTCGTAACTCAACCAAACTGTCCCCAATGCACCAAAATTGTACGAAATGCACCAAAACATGAGTTTAGGGTCCAATGGGATGGATCAGGTGCGTTCGTTGTGAAAAATTTCGAAGCGACTTCGTGGCCCGTACTTTTGCACCAGTTCGGCCCGTTTTGCACCAAGTTTCGTAACTCAACCAAACGGTCCCAAATGCACTAAAATTGTACAAAACGCACCAAAACATGAGTTCGGGGTCCAATGGGGTGGATTAGGTGAGTTGGTTGCGACTTCGTGGCTCGAACTTTTGCACCAGTTCGGCCCATTTTGCACCGAGTTTCGTAAGTCAACCAAACGGTCCAAATACACCAAAATTGTATGAACGCACCAAAACATGAGTTTAGGGTTCAATGGGGTGGATCGGGTGCGTTCATTGTGAAAAATTCTGGTGCGACTTCGTGGCACGAACTTTTGCACCAGCTCCGCTCGTTTTGCACCGAGTTTCGTAACTCAACCAAACGGTGCATAATGCACCAAAATTGTCAAAACGCACCAAAACATGAGTTCAGGGTCTAATGGGGTGGATTGGGTTCGTTGGTTGCAGAAAATTCCGACGTGACTTCGTGGCACGAACTTTTGCACCAGTTCGGCCCATTTTGCGCCGAGTTTCAAAAGTAAACCAAATGGTCCCAAATGCACCAAAATTGTACGCACGCACAAAAACATGAGTTTAGGGTCTAATGGGGTCTATCGGGTGCGTTCATTGCGAAAAATTCTGACGCGACTTCGTGGCACGAACTTTTGCACGAGTTCGGCCCGTTTTGCACCGAGTTTCAAAAGTCAACCAAACGGTCCCCAATGCCCCAAAATTATACGAAATGCACCAAAACATGAGTTTAGGGTCCAATGGGATGGATCGGGTGCGTTCGTTTCGAAAACTTTTGATGCGACTTCGTGCCATGAAATTTTGTACCAGTTCGGCCCGTCTTGCACCGAGTTTCGTTAGTCAACCAAACGGTCCAAAATGCTCCAAAATTGTACGAAACACACCAAAACATGAGTTTAGGGTCCAATGGGGTGGAACAGGTGCGTTCGTTGCGAAAAATTCCGACACCGCTTCGTGGCACGAACTTTTGCACCAATTCGGCCCGTTTTGCACCAAGTTTCGTAACTCAACCAAACGGTCACCAATGCCCAAAAATTATACGAAATGCACCAAAACATGAGTTTAGGGTCCAATGGGATGGATCGGGTGCGTTCGTTGCAAGAAATTCCGACGCGACTTCGTGCCACGAACTTTTGTACCAGTTCGGCCCGTTTTGCACCGAATTTCGTAACTCAAACAAACGGTCCCCAATGCACCAAAATTGTACGAAATGCACCAAAACATGAGTTTAGGGTCCAATGGGATGGATCAGGTGCGTTCGTTGCGAAAAATTTCGAAGCGAGTTCGTGGCCCGTACTTTTGCACCAGTTCGGCCCGTTTTGCACCGAGTTTTGTAACTCCACCAAACAGTCCCAAATGCACTAAAATTGTACAAAACACACCAAAATATGAGTTCAGGGTCCAATGGGGTGGATTGGGTGCGTTGGTTGCGAAATAATCCGACGCGACTTCGTGGCACGAACTTTTGCACCAGTTCGGCCAATTTTGCACCGAGTTTGTAAGTCAACCAAATGGTCCAAAATGCACCAAAATTGTATGAACGCACCAAAACATGAGTTTAGGGTCCAACGGGGTGGATCGGGTGCGTTCATTATGAAAAATTCCGGCGCGACTTCGTGGCACGAACTTTTGCACTAGTTCGGCCCGTTTTGCACCAAGTTTCGTAGGTCAACCAAACGGTCCCAAATGCACCAAAATTGTATGAACGCACTAAAACATGAGTTTAGGGTCCAATGGGCTGGATCGGGTGTGTTCATTGCGAAAATTTCTGACACAAGTTCGTGGCACGAACTTTTGCACATTTTGCACTGAGTTTCGTAAGTCATCCAAACGGTCCCAAATGCACCAAAATTGTACGAAATGCACCAAACATGCGTTTGGGGTCCAATGGGGTGGAACAGGTGCATTCGTTGCAAAAAATTCCGACATCTTTTCGTGGCACAAACTTTTGCACCAGTTCGGCCCATTTTGCATCGAGTTTCGTAAGTCAACTAAACGGTCCCAAATGCAAAAAAAATTTATGAAATGTACCAAAACATTTTTTAGGGTCCAATGGGGTGGATCGGGTGCGTTCGTTGCGAAAAAGTACGACACCGTATCGTGGCATGAACTTTTGCACCAGTTCGGCCCGTTTTGCACCGAGTTTCGTAAGTGAACTAAACGGTCCGAAATGCACCAAAATTTATTGAAATGCACCAAAACATTTGTTTAGGGTCCAATGGGGTCTATCGGGTGCATTCGTTGCGAAAAATTCCAACGCGACTTCATGGCACGAACTTTTGCACCATTTCGGCCCATTTTGCACCGAGTTTCGTAACTCAACCAAACGGTCCCAAATGCACCAAAATTGTACAAAATGACCAAAACATGAGTTCAGGGTCCAATGGGGTGGATCGGGTGCGTTCGATGCGAAAAATTCCGATGCGACATCGTGGCACGAACTTTTGCACCATTTCGACCCGTTTTGCACCGAGTTACGTAAGGCAACCAAACGGTCCAAAATGCACCAAAATTGTACGAAACACACCAAAACATGAGTTTAGGGTCCAATGGGGTGGATCGCGTGCGTTGGTTGCGAAAAAATCCGACGCAACTTCGTGGCATGAACTTTTGCACCAATTCGGCCCGTTTTCCACCAAGTTTCGTAACTCAACCAAATAGTCACCAATGCCCAAAAATTATACGAAATGCACCAAAACATGAGTTTAGGGACCAATGGGATGGATCGGGTGCGTTCATTTCGAAAACTTTTGATGCGACTTCGTCCCACGAACTTTTGTACCAGTTCGGCCCGTTTTGCACCGAGTTTCGTAAGTCAACCAAACGGTCCCAAATGCACCAAAATTTTACAAAATGCACCAAAACATTTGTTTAGGGTCCAATGGGGTGGATCGGGTGCGTTCGTTGCGAATAATTCCGACGCGATTTCTTGGCACGAACTTTTGCACCATTTCGGCCCGTTTTGCTCGAATTTCATAACTCAACCAAACGGTCCCCAATGCACTAAAATTGTACGAAATGCACCAAAACAAGAGTTTAGGGTCCAATGGGATGGATCAGGCGCACTCTTTGCGAATAATTCCGACGCGACTTTGTGGCACGAGCTTTTGCACCATTTCGGCCCGTTTTGCTCGAATTTCGTAACCTAACCAAACGGTCCCCAATGCACCAAAATTGTATGAAATGCACCAAAACATTTGTTTAGGGTCCAATGGGGAGGATCGGGTGCGTTCGTTGCGAAAAATTCCGACGCGACTTCATGGCCCAAACTTTTGCACCATTTCGGCCCGTTTTGCACCGAGTTTTGTAACTCAACCAAATGGTCCCCAATGCACCAAAATTGTATGAAACGCACCAAAACATGAGTTTAGGGTCCAATGGGGTGGATCAGGTGCGTTAGTTGCGAAAAATTCCGACGCGACTTCGTGGCACGAACTTTTGCACCATTTCGACCCGTTTTGCACCGAGTTTTGTAACTCAACCAAATGGTCCCCAATGCACAAAAATTGTACAAAACGCACCAAAACATGAGTTCAGGGTCCAATGGGGTGGATTAGGTGCGTTGGTTGCGAAAAATTCCGACGCGACTTCGTGGCTCGAACTTTTGCACCAGTTCGGCCCATTTTGCACCGAGTTTAGTAAGTCAACCAAACGGTCCAAAATGCACCAAAATTGTATGAACGCACCAAAACATGAGTTTAGGGTCCAATGGGGTGGATCGGGTGCGTTCATTGTGAAAAATTCCGGCGCGACTTCGTGGCACGAACTTTTGCACCGGTTCGGCCCGTTTTGCACCTAGTTTCGTAGGTCAACCACAGGTCCCAAATGCACCAAAATTGTACGAACGCACCAAAACATGAGTTTAGGGTCCAATGGGGTGGTTCGGGTGCGTTCATTGCTAAAATTTCTGACACAACTTTTGCACATTTTGCAACGAGTTTCGTAAGTCAACCAAACGGTCTCCAATGCCCAAAAATTATACGAAATGCACCAAACATGTGTTTAGGGTCCAATGGGGTGGAACGGGTGCATTCGTTGCGAAAAATTCCGACATCGCTTCGTGGCACGAACTTTTGCACCATTTCGGCCCGTTTTGCACCGAGTTTTGTAACTCAACCAAATGGTCCCCAATGCACCAAAATTGTATGAAAACGCACCAAAACATGAGTTTAGGGTCCAATGGGGTGGATCGGGTGCCTTCGTTGCGAAAAATTTCGAAGCGACTTCGTGGCCCGAACTTTTGCACCAGGTCGGCCCGTTTTGCACCGAGTTTCGTAACTCCACTAAATGGTCCCAAATGCACCAAAATTGTACAAATTGCACCAAAATATGAGTTCCGGGTCCAATGGGGTGGATTAGGTGCGTTGGTTGCGAAAAATTCCGACGCGACTTCGTGGCTCGAACTTTTGCACTAGTTCGGCCCATTTTGCACCGAGTTTCATCAGTGACCTAAACGGTCCGAAATGCACCAAAATTTATTGAAATGCACCAAAACATTTGTTTAGGGTCCAATGGGGTGGATCGGGTGCATTCGTTGCGAAAAATTCCGACGCGACTTCATGGCACGAACTTTTGCACCATTTCGGCCCATTTGGCACTGAGTTTCGTAACTCAACCAAACGGTCCCAAATGCACCAAAATTGTACAAAATGACCAAAACATGAGTTCAGGGTCCAATGGGGTGGATCGGGTGCGTTCGATGCGAAAAATTCCGACGCGACATCGTGCCACGAACTTTTGCACCATTTCGGCCCGTTTTGCACCGAGTTACGTAAGGCAACCAAACGGTCCCCAATGCACCAAAATTGTATGTAATGCACCAAAACATTTGTTTAGGGTCCAATGGGGAGGATCGGGTGCGTTCGTTGCGAAAAATTCCGACGCGACTTCGAGGCCCAAACTTTTGCACCATTTCGGCCCGTTTTGCACCGAGTTTTGTAACTCAACCAAATGGTCCCCAATGCACCAAAATTGTATGAAACGCACCAAAACATGAGTTTAGGGTCCAATGGGGTGGATCGGGTGCGTTAGTTGCGAAAAATTCCGACGCGACTTCGTGGCACGAACTTTTGCACCGTTTCGACCCGTTTTGCACCGAGTTTTGTAACTCAACCAAATGGTCCCCAATGCACAAAAATTGTACAAAACGCACCAAAACATGAGTTTAGGGTCCAATGGGGTGGATCGGGTTCCTTCGTTGCGAAAAATTTCGAAGCGACTTCGCGGCCCGAACTTTTGCACCAGTTCGGCCCGTTTTGCATCGAGTTTCGTAACTCAACCAAACGGTACCAAATGCACCAAAATTGTACAAAACGCACCAAAACATGAGTTCAGGGTCCAATGGTGTGTATTGGATTCGTTGGTTGCGGAAAATTCCGACGCAACTTCGTGCACGAACTTTTGCACCAGTTCAGCCCGTTTTGCGCCGAGTTTCAA
Source organism: Panicum virgatum (assembly GCF_016808335.1). Lineage (NCBI taxonomy): Eukaryota > Viridiplantae > Streptophyta > Magnoliopsida > Poales > Poaceae > Panicum > Panicum virgatum. The sequence goes on along the minus strand of NC_053150.1, from coordinate 15,446,093 downwards.
AAGTAAACCAAACAGTCCCAAATGCACCAAAATTGTACGAACGCACAAAAACATGAGTTTAGGGTCCAATGGGGTCTATCGGGTGCGTTCATTGCGAAAAATTCTGACGCGACTTCGTGCAACAAACTTTTGCAACAGTTCGGCCCGTTTTGCACCGAGTTTCGTAAGTCAACTAAACGGTCCCAAATGCACCCAAATTTTATAAAATACACCAAAACATTTGTTTAGGGTCCAATGGGGTGGATCGGGTGCGTTAGTTGCGAAAAATTCCGACGCGACTTTGTGGCACAAACTTTTGCACCAGTTCGGCCCGTTTTGCGCCGAGTTTCAAAAGTAAACCAAACGGTCCCAAATGCACCAAAATTGTACGAAAGCACAAAACATGAGTTTAGGGTCCAATGGGGTCTATCGGGTGCGTTCATTGCGAAAAATTCTGACGCGACTTTGTGGCACAAACTTTTGCATCAGTTCGTCCCATTTTGCACCGAGTTTCGTAAGTCAACTAAACGGTCCCAAATGCACCAAAATTTTATGAAATACACCAAAACATTTGTTGAGGGTCCAATGGGGTGGATCGGTTGCGTTAGTTGCGAAAAATTCCGACGCGACTTCGTGGCACGAACTTTTGCACCGTTTCGACCCGTTTTGCACCGAGTTTTGTAACTCAACCAAATGGTCCCCAATGCACAAAAATTGTACAAAACGCACCAAAACATGAGTTTAGGGTCCAATGGGGTGGATCAGGTGCATTCGTTGCGAAAAATTTCGAAGCGACTTCGTGGCCCGAACTTTTGCACCAGTTCGGCCCGTTTTGCACCGAGTTTCGTAACTCCACCAAACGGTCCCAAATGCACCAAAATTGTACAAAACGCACCAAAACATGAGTTCAGGGTCCAATGGGGTGGATTGGATTCGTTGGTTGCGGAAAATTCTGATGCGACTTCGTGGCACGAACTTTTGCACCAGTTCAGCCCGTTTTGCGCCCAGTTTCAAAAGTAAACCAAACGGTTCCAAATGCACCAAAATTGTACGAACGCACAAAACCTGAGTTTAGGGTCCAATGGGGTCTATCGGGTGCGTTCATTGCGAAAATTTCTGACACAACTTCGTGGCACGAACTTTTGCTCATTTTGCACCGAGTTTCGTAAGTCAACCAAATGGTCTCCAATGCCCAAAAATTATACGAAATGCACCAAACATGCGTTTAGGGTCCAATGGGGTGGAACGGGTGCATTCGTTGCGAAAAATTCCGACATCGCTTCATGGCACGAACTTTTGCACCATTTCGGCCCGTTTTGCACCGAGTTTTGTAACTCAACCAAATGGTCCCCAATGCACCAAAATTGTATGAAACGCACCAAAACATGAGGTTAGGGTCCAATGGGGTGGATCGGGTGGCTTCATTGCGAAAAATTTCGAAGCGACTTCGTGGCCCGAACTTTTGCACCAGTTCGGCCCGTTTTGCACCGAGTTTCGTTACTCAACCAAACGGTCCCGAATGCACCAAAATTGTACAAAATGCAACAAAACATGAGTTTAGGGTCCAATGGGGTGGATTGGATTCGTTGGTTGCCGAAAATTCCGACGCGACTTCGTGCACGAACTTTTGCACCAGTTCGGCCCGTTTTGCGCCGAGTTTCAAAAGTAAACCAACCGGTCCCAAATTCACCAAAATTGTACGAATGCACAAAAACATGAGTTTAGGGTCCAATGGGGTCTATCGGGTGCGTTCATTGCGAAAAATTCTGACGCGACTTCGTGGCACAAACTTTTGCAACAGTTCGGCCCGTTTTGCACCGAGTTTCGTGAGTCTACTAAACGGTCCCAAATGCACCCAAATTTTATGAAATGCACCAAAACATTTGTTTAGGGGCCAATGGGGTGGATCGGGTGCGTTTGTTGCGAAAAATTCCGACGCGACTTCGTGGCACGAACTTTTACACCATTTCGGCCCGTTTTGCACCGAGTTTTGTAACTCAACCAAATGGTCCCCAATGCACAAAAATTGTACAAAACGCACCAAAACATGAGTTCAGGGTCCAATGGGGTGGATTAGGTGCGTTGGTTGCGAAAAATTCCGACGCGACTTCGTGGCTCGAACTTTTGCACAAGTTCGGCCCATTTTGCACCGAGTTTCGTAAGTCAACCAAACGGTCCAAAATGCACCAAAATTGTATGAACGCACCAAAACATGAGTTTATGGTCCAATGAGGTGGATCGGGTGCATTCATTGTGAAACATTCCGGTGCGACTTTGTGGCACGAACTTTTGCACCAGTTCGGCCCGTTTTGCACCAAGTTTCGTAGGTCAACCAAACGGTCCCAGATGCACAAAAACTGTACGAACGCACCAAAACATGAGTTTAGGGTCCAATGGGGTGGATCGGGTGCGTTCATTGCGAAAATTTCTGACACAATTTTGTGGCACGAACTTTTGCACATTTTGCACCGAGTTTCGTAAGTCATCCAAACGGCCCCAAATGCACCAAAATTGTACGAAATGCACCAAACATGCGTTTAGGGTCCAATGGGGTGGAATGGGTGCATTCGTTGCGAAAAATTCCGACATCGCTTCGTGGCACGAACTTTTGCACCATTTCGGTCCGTTTTGTACCGAGTTTGGTAACTCAACCAAATGGTCCCCAATGCACAAAAATTGTACGAAACGCACAAAAACATGTGTTTAGGATCCAATGGGGTGGATCGGGTGCGTTCATTGCGAAAAATCCCGACAAGACTTCGTGGCACGAACTTTTGCACCAGTTCGGCCCGTTTTGTACCAAGTTTCGTAGGTCAACCAAACGGTCCCAAATGCACCAAAATTGTACGAACGCACCAAAACATGAGTTTAGGGTCCAATGGGGTGGATCGGGTGCGTTCATTGCGAAATTTTTTGACACAACTTCGTGGCACGAACTTTTGCACATTTTGCGCTGAGTTTCGTAAGTCAACCAAACGGTCTCCAATGCCCAAAAAGTATACGAAATGCACCAAACATGCGTTTAGGGTCCAATGGGGTGGAACGGGTGCATTCGTTGCCAAAAATTCCGACATCGCTTCGTGGCACGAACTTTTGCACCATTTCGGCCCGTTTTGCACCGAGTTTTGTAACTCAGCCAAATGGTCCCAAATGCACCAAAATTTTATGAACGCACCAAAACATGAGTTTAGGGTCCAATGGGGTGGATCGGGTTCCTTCGTTGCGAAAAAATTCGAATCGACTTCGTGGCCCGAACTTTTGTACCAGTTCGGCCCGTTTTGCATCGAGTTTCGTAACTCAACCAAACGGTACCAAATGCACCAAAATTGTACAAAACACACCAAAACATGAGTTCAGGGTCCAATGGTGTGTATTGGATTCGTTGGTTGCGGAAAATTCCGACGCAACTTCGTGCACGAACTTTTGCACCAGTTCAGCCCGTTTTGCGCCGAGTTTCAAAAGTAAACCAAACGGTCCCAAATGCACCAAAATTGTACGAACGCATAAAAACATGAGTTTAGGGTCCAATGGGGTCTATCGGGTGCGTTCATTGCGAAAAATTCTGACACAACTTCGTGGCACGAACTTTTGCTCATTTTGCACCGAGTTTCGTAAGTCAACCAAATGGTCTCCAATGCCCAAAAATTATACGAAATGCACCAAACATGCGTTTAGGGTCCAATGGGGTGGAACGGGTGCATTCGTTGCGAAAAATTCCGACATCGCTTCATGGCACGAACTTTTGCACCATTTCGGCCCGTTTGCACCGAGTTTTGTAACTCAACCAAATGGTCCCCAATGCACCAAAATTGTATGAAACGCACCAAAACATGAGTTTAGGGTCCAATGGGGTGGATCGGGTGCGTTAGCTGCGAAAAATTCCGACGCGACTTCGTGGCACGAACTTTTGCACCATTTCGACCCGTTTTGCACCGAGTTTTGTAACTCAACCAAATGGTCCCCAATGCACAAAAATTGTACAAAACGCACCAAAACATGAGTTTAGGGTCCAATGGGGTGGATCAGGTGCCTTCGTTGCGAAAAATTTCGAAGCGACTTCGTGGCCCGAACTTATGCACCAGTTCGGCCCGTTTTGCACCGAGTTTCGTAACTCCACCAAACGGTCCCAAATGCACCAAAATTGTACAAAACGCACCAAAACATGAGTTCAGGGTCCAATGGGGTGGATTGGATTCGTTGGTTGCGGAAAATTCCGACGCGACTTCGTGCACGAACTTTTGCACCAGTTCAGCCCGTTTTGCGCCCAGTTTCAAAAGTAAACCAAACGGTTCCAAATGCACCAAAATTGTACGAACGCACAAAACCTGAGTTTAGGGTCCAATGGGGTGGATCGGGTGCGTTCATTGCGAAAATTTCTGACACAACTTCGTGGCACGAACTTTTGCTCATTTTGCACCGAGTTTCGTAAGTCAACCAAATGGTCTCCAATGCCCAAAAATTATACGAAATGCACCAAACATGCGTTTAGGGTCCAATGGGGTGGAACGGGTGCATTCGTTGCGAAAAATTCCGACATCGCTTCATGGCACGAACTTTTGCACCATTTCGGCCCGTTTTGCACCGAGTTTTGTAACTCAACCAAATGGTCCCCAATGCACCAAAATTGTATGAAACGCACCAAAACATGAGGTTAGGGTCCAATGGGGTGGATCGGGTGGCTTCATTGCGAAAAATTTCGAAGCGACTTCGTGGCCCGAACTTTTGCACCAGTTCGGCCCGTTTTGCACCGAGTTTCGTAACTCAACCAAACGGTCCCGAATGCACCAAAATTGTACAAAATGCAACAAAACATGAGTTTAGGGTCCAATGGGGTGGATTGGATTCGTTGGTTGCCGAAAATTCCGACGCGACTTCGTGCACGAACTTTTGCACCAGTTCGGCCCGTTTTGCGCCGAGTTTCAAAAGTAAACCAACCGGTCCCAAATTCACCAAAATTGTACGAATGCACAAAAACATGAGTTTAGGGTCCAATGGGGTCTATCGGGTGCGTTCATTGCGAAAAATTCTGACGCGACTTCGTGGCACAAACTTTTGCAACAGTTCGGCCCGTTTTGCACCGAGTTTCGTGAGTCTACTAAACGGTCCCATATGCACCCAAATTTTATGAAATACACCAAAACATTTGTTTAGGGTCCAATGGGGTGGATCGGGTGCGTTTGTTGCGAAAAATTCCGACGCGACTTCGTGGCACGAACTTTTACACCATTTCGGCCCGTTTTGCACCGAGTTTTGTAACTCAACCAAATGGTCCCCAATGCACAAAAATTGTACAAAACGCACCAAAACATGAGTTCAGGGTCCAATGGGGTGGATTAGGTGCGTTGGTTGCGAAAAATTCCGACGCGACTTCGTGGCTCGAACTTTTGCACCAGTTCGGCCCATTTTGCACCGAGTTTCGTAAGTCAACCAAACGGTCCAAAATGCACCAAAATTGTATGAACGCACCAAAACATGAGTTTATGGTCCAATGAGGTGGATCGGGTGCATTCATTGTGAAACATTCCGGTGCGACTTTGTGGCACGAACTTTTGCACCAGTTCGGCCCGTTTTGCACCAAGTTTCGTAGGTCAACCAAACGGTCCCAAATGCACCAAAATTGTACGAACGCACCAAAACATGAGTTTAGGGTCCAATGGGGTGGATCGGGTGCGTTCATTGCGAAAATTTCTGACACAATTTTGTGGCACGAACTTTTGCACATTTTGCACCGAGTTTCGTAAGTCATCCAAACGGCCCCAAATGCACCAAAATTGTACGAAATGCACCAAACATGCGTTTAGGGTCCAATGGGGTGGAACGGGTGCATTCGTTGCGAAAAATTCCGACATCGCTTCGTGGCACGAACTTTTGCACCATTTCGGCCCGTTTTGTACCGAGTTTGGTAACTCAACCAAATGGTCCCCAATGCACAAAAATTGTACGAAATGCACAAAAACATGTGTTTAGGATCCAATGGGGTGGATCGGGTGCGTTCATTGCGAAAAATTCCGACAAGACTTCGTGGCACGAACTTTTGCACCAGTTCGGCCCGTTTTGTACCAAGTTTCGTAGGTCAACCAAACGGTCCCAAATGCACCAAAATTTTACGAACGCACCAAAACATGAGTTTAGGGTCCAATGGGGTGGATCGGGTGCGTTCATTGCGAAATTTTTTGACACAACTTCGTGGCACGAACTTTTGCACATTTTGCACCGAGTTTCGTAAGTCAACCAAACGGTCTCCAATGCCCAAAAAGTATACGAAATGCACCAAACATGCGTTTAGGGTCCAATGGGGTGGAACGGGTGCATTCGTTACCAAAAATTCCGACATCGCTTCGTGGCACAAACTTTTGCACCATTTCGGCCCGTTTTGCACCGAGTTTTGTAACTCAGCCAAATGGTCCCAAATGCACCAAAATTTTATGAACGCACCAAAACATGAGTTTAGGGTCCAATGGGGTGGATCGGGTTCCTTCGTTGCGAAAAAATTCGAATCGACTTCGTGGCCCGAACTTTTGCTCCAGTTCGGCCCGTTTTGCATCGAGTTTCGTAACTCAACCAAACGGTACCAAATGCACCAAAATTGTACAAAACACACGAAAACATGAGTTCAGGGTCCAATGGTGTGTATTGGATTCGTTGGTTGCGGAAAATTCCGACGCAACTTCGTGCACGAACTTTTGCACCAGTTCAGCCCGTTTTGCGCCGAGTTTTAAAAGTAAACCAAACGGCCCCAAATGCACCAAAATTGTATGAACGCACAAAAACATGAGTTTAGGGTCCAATGGGGTCTATCGGGTGCGTTCATTGCGAAAAATTCTGACGCGACTTCGTGCAACAAACTTTTGCAACAGTTCGGCCCGTTTTGCACCGAGTTTCGTAAGTCAACTAAACGGTCCCAAATGCACCCAAATTTTATAAAATACACCAAAACATTTGTTTAGGGTCCAATGGGGTGGATCGGGTGCGTTAGTTGCGAAAAATTCCGACGCGACTTTGTGGCACGAACTTTTGCACCAGTTCGGCCCGTTTTGTACCAAGTTTCGTAGGTCAACCAAACGGTCCCAAATGCACCAAAATTGTACGAACGCACCAAAACATGAGTTTAGGGTCCAATGGGGTGGATCGGGTGCGTTCATTGCGAAATTTTTGACACAACTTCGTGGCACGAACTTTTGCACCAGTTCGGCCCGTTTTGCGCCGAGTTTCAAAAGTAAACCAAACGGTCCCAAATGCTCCAAAATTGTACGAAAGCACAAAACATGAGTTTAGGGTCCAATGGGGTCTATCGGGTGCGTTCATTGCGAAAAATTCTGACGCGACTTCGTGGCACAAACTTTTGCAACAGTTCGTCCCATTTTGCACCGAGTTTCGTAAGTCAACTAAACGGTCCCTAATGCACCAAAAGTTTATGAAATACACCAAAACTTTTGTTTAGGGTCCAATGGGGTGGATCGGGTTCGTTTGTTGCGAAAAATTCCGACGCGACTTCGTGGCACGAACTATTACACCATTTCGGCCCGTTTTGCACCGAGTTTCGTAACTCAACCAAACGGACCCAAATGCTCCAAAATTGTACAAAACGCACCAAAACATGAGTTCAGGGTCCAATGGGGTGGATTGGATTCGTTGGTTGCCGAAAATTCCGACGCGACTTCGTGCACGAACTTTTGCACCAGTTCGGCCCGTTTTGCACCGAGTTTTGTAACTCCACCAAACGGTCCCAAATGCACCAAAATTGTACAAAACGCACCAAAATATGAGTTCAGGGTCCAATGGGGTGGATTGGATTCGTTGGTTGCGGAAAATTCCGACGCGACTTCGTGCACGAACTTTTGCACCAGTTCAGCCCGTTTTGCGCCCAGTTTCAAAAGTAAACCAAACGGTCCCAAATGCACCAAAATTGTACGAACGCACCAAAACATGAGTTTAGGGTCCAATGGGGTGGATCGGGTGCATTCATTGCGAAAATTTCTGACACAACTTCGTGGCACGAACTTTTGCTCATTTTGCACCGAGTTTCGTATGTCAACCAAATGGTCTCCAATGCCCAAAAATTATACGAAATGCACCAAACATGCGTTTAGGGTCCAATGGGGTGGAACGGGTGCATTCGTTGCGAAAAATTCCGACATCGCTTCGTGGTATGAACTTTTGCACCATTTCGGCACGTTTTGCACCGAGTTTTGTAACTCAACCAAATGGTCCCCAATGCACCAAAATTGTATGAAACGCACCAAAACATGAGGTTAGGGTCCAATGGGGTGGATCGGGTGGCTTCATTGCGAAAAATTTCGAAGCGACTTCGTGGCCCGAACTTTTGCACCAGTTCGGCCCGTTTTGCACCGAGTTTCGTAACTCAACCAAACGGTCCCAAATGCACCAAAATTGTACAAAATGCAACAAAACATGAGTTCAGGGTCCAATGGGGTGGATTGGATTTGTTGGTTGCCGAAAATTCCGACGCGACTTTGTGCACGAACTTTTGCACCAGTTCGGCCCGTTTTGCGCCGAGTTTCAAAAGTAAACCAACCGGTCCCAAATTCACCAAAATTGTACGAACGCACAAAAACATGAGTTTAGGGTCCAATCGGGTGCGTTCATTGCGAAAAATTCTGACGCGACTTCGTGGCACAAACTTTTGCAACAGTTCGGCCCGTTTTGCACCGAGTTTCGTGAGTCAACTAAACGGTCCCAAATGCACCCAAATTTTATGAAATACACCAAAACATTTGTTTAGGGTCCAATGGGGTGGATCGGGTGCATTTGTTGCGAAAAATTCCGACGCGACTTCGTGGCACGAACTTTTACACCATTTCGGCCCATTTTGCACCGAGTTTTGTAACTCAACCAAATGGTCCCCAATGCACAAAAATTGTTCAAAACACCCCAAAACATGAGTTCAGGGTCTAATGGGGTGGATTAGGTGCGTTGGTTGCGAAAAATTCCGACGCGACTTCGTGGCTCGAACTTTTGCACCAGTTCGGCCCATTTTGCACCGAGTTTCGTAAGTCAACCAAACGGTCCAAAATGCACCAAAATTGTATGAACGCACCAAAACATGAGTTTATGGTCCAATGAGGTGGATCGGGTGCGTTCATTGTGAAAAATTCCGGTGCGACTTTGTGGCACGAACTTTTGCACCAGTTCGGCCCGTTTTGCACCAAGTTTCGTAGGTCAACCAAACGGTCCCAAATGCACCAAAATTGTACGAACGCACCAAAACATGAGTTTAGGGTCCAATTGGGTGGATCGGGTGCGTTCATTGCGAAAATTTCTGACACAACTTTGTGGCACGAACTTTTGCACATTTTGCACCGAGTTTCGTAGGTCATCAAACGGCCCCAAATGCACCAAAATTGTACGAAATGCACCAAACATGCGTTTAGGGTCCAATGGGGTGGAACGGGTGCATTCGTTGCGAAAAATTCCGACATCGCTTCGTGGCACGAACTTTTGCACCATTTCGGCCCGTTTTGCACCGAGTTTGGTAACTCAACCAAATGGTCCCCAATGCACAAAAATTGTACGAAACGCACAAAAACATGAGTTTAGAATCCAATGGGGTGGATCGGGTGCATTCATTGCGAAAAATTCCGACAAGACTTCCTGGCACGAACTTTTGCACCAATTCGGCCCGTTTTGTACCAAGTTTCGTAGGTCAACCAAACGGTCCCAAATGCACCAAAATTGTACGAACGCACCAAAACATGAGTTTAGGGACCAATGGGGTGGATCGGGTGCTTTCATTGCGAAATTTTTTGACACAACTTCGTGGCACGAACTTTTGCACATTTTGCACCGAGTTTCGTAAGTCAACCAAACGGTCTCCAATGCCCAAAAAGTATACAAAATGCACCAAACATGCGTTTAGGGTCCAATGGGGTGGAACGGGTGCATTCGTTGCCAAAAATTCCGACATCGCTTCGTGGCACGAACTTTTGCACCATTTCGGCCCGTTTTGCACCGAGTTTTGTAACTCAGCCAAATGGTCCCAAATGCACCAAAATTTTATGAAACGCACCAAAACATGAGTTTAGGGTCCAATGGGGTGGATCGGGTTCCTTCGTTGCGAAAAATTTCGAAGCGACTTCGTGGCCCGAACTTTTGCACCAGTTCGGCCCATTTTGCATCGAGTTTCGTAACTCAACCAAACGGTACCAAATGCACCAAAATTGTAAAAACGCACCAAAACATGAGTTCAGGGTCCAATGGTGTGTATTGGATTCGTTGGTTGCGGAAAATTCCGACGCAACTTCGTGCACGAACTTTTGCACCAGTTCAGCCCGTTTTGCGCCGAGTTTTAAAAGTAAACCAAACGGCCCCAAATGCACCAAAATTGTACGAACGCACAAAAACATGAGTTTAGGGTCCAATGGGGTCTATCGGGTGCGTTCATTGCGAAAAATTCTGACGCGACTTCGTGCAACAAACTTTTGCAACAGTTCGGCCCGTTTTGCACCGAGTTTCGTAAGTCAACTAAACGGTCCCAAATGCACCCAAATTTTATAAAATACACCAAAACATTTGTTTAGGGTCCAATGGGGTGGATCGGGTGCGTTAGTTGCGAAAAATTCCGACGCGACTTTGTGGCACGAACTTTTGCACCAGTTCGGCCCGTTTTGCGCCGAGTTTCAAAAGTAAACCAAACGGTCCCAAATGCACCAAAATTGTACGAAAGCACAAAACATGAGTTTAGGGTCCAATGGGGTCTATCGGGTGCGTTCATTGAGAAAAATTCTGACGCGACTTCGTGGCACAAACTTTTGCATCAGTTCGTCCCATTTTGCACCGAGTTTCGTAAGTCAACTAAACGGTCCCAAATGCACCAAAATTTTATGAAATACACCAAAACATTTGTTTAGGGTCCAATGGGGTGGATCGGGTGCGTTTGTTGCGAAAAATTCCGACGCGACTTCGTGGCACGAACTATTACACCATTTCGGCCTGTTTTGCACCGAGTTTCGTAACTCAACCAAACGGTCCCAAATGCTCCAAAATTGTACAAAACACACCAAAACATGAGTCCAGGGTCCAATGGGGTGGATTGGATTCGTTGGTTGCCGAAAATTCCGACGCGACTTCGTGCACGAACGCACAAAACATGAGTTTAGGGTCCCATGGGGTCTATCGGGTGCGTTGGTTGCGAAAAATTCCGACGCGACTTCGTGGCTCGAACTTTTGCACCAGTTCGACCCATTTTGCACCGAGTTTCGTAAGTCAACCAAACGGTCCAAAATGCACCAAAATTGTATGAACGCACCAAAACATGAGTTTATGGTCCAATGAGGTGGATCGGGTGCGTTCATTGTGAGTTTAGGATCCAATGGGGTGGATCGGGTGCATTCATTGCGAAAAATTCTGACAAGACTTCGTGGCACGAACTTTTGCACTAGTTCGGCCCGTTTTGTACCAAGTTTCGTAGGTCAACCAAACGGTCCCAAATGCACCAAAATTGTACGAACGCACCAAAACATGAGTTTAGGGTCCAATGCGGTGGATCGGGTGCGTTCATTGCGAAATTTTTTGACCCAACTTCGTGGCACGAACTTTTGCACATTTTGCACCGAGTTTCGTAAGTCAACCAAACGGTCTCCAATGCCCAAAAAGTAAACGAAATGCACCAAACATGCGTTTAGGGTCCAATGGGGTGGAACGGGTGCATTCGTTGCCAAAAATTCCGACATCGCTTCGTGGCACGAACTTTTGCACCATTTCGTCCCGTTTTGCACCGAGTTTTGTAACTCAGCCAAATGGTCCCAAATGCACCAAAATTTTATGAAACGCACCAAAACATGAGTTTAGGGTCTGATGGGGTGGATCGGGTTCCTTCGTTGCGAAAAATTTCGAAGCGACTTCGTGGCCCGAAGTTTTGCACCAGTTCGGCCCATTTTGCATCGAGTTTCGTAACTCAACCAAACGGTACCAAATGCACCAAAATTGTAAAAAACGCACCAAAACATGAGTTCAGGGTCCAATGGTGTGTATTGGATTCGTTGGTTGCGGAAAATTCCGACGCAACTTCGTGCACGAACTTTTGCACCAGTTCAGCCCGTTTTGCGCCGAGTTTCAAAAGTAAACCAAACGGTCCCAAATGCACCAAATTGTACGAACGCACAAAAACATGAGTTTAGGGTCCAATGAGGTCTATCGGGTGCGTTCATTGCGAAAAATTCTGACGCGACTTCGTGCAACAAACTTTGCAACAGTTCGGCCCGTTTTGCACCGAGTTTCGTAAGTCAACTAAACAGTCCCAAATGCACCCAAATTTTATAAAATACACCAAAACATTTGTTTAGGGTCCAATGGGGTGGATCGGGTGCGTTAGTTGCGAAAAAATTCCAACGCGACTTTGTGGCACGAACTTTTGCACCAGTTCGGCCCGTTTTGCGCCGAGTTTAAAAGTAAACCAAACGGTCCCAAATGCACCAAAATTGTACGAAAGCACAAAACATGAGTTTAGGGTCCAATGGGGTCTATCGGGTGCGTTCATTGCGAAAAATTCTGACGCGACTTCGTGGCACAAACTTTTGCATCAGTTCGTCCCATTTTGCACCGAGTTTCGTAAGTCAACTAAACGGTCCCAAATGCACCAAATTTTATGAAATACACCAAAACATTTGTTTAGGGTCTAATGGGGTGGATCGGGTGCGTTTGTTGCGAAAAATTCCGACGCGACTTCGTGGCACGAACTATTACACCATTTCGGCCTGTTTTGCACCGAGTTTCGTAACTCAACCAAACGGTCCCGAATGCTCCAAAATTGTACAAAACGCACCAAAACATGAGTTCAGGGTCCAATGGGGTGGATTGGATTCGTTGGTTGCCGAAAATTCCGACGCGCCTTCGTGCACGAACGCACAAACATGAGTTTAGGGTCCCATGGGGTCTATCGGGTGCGTTGGTTGCGAAAAATTCCGACGCGACTTCGTGGCTCGAACTTTTGCACCAGTTCGGCCCATTTTGCACCGAGTTTCGTAAGTCAACCAAACGGGTCCAAAATGCACCAAAATTGTATGAACGCACCAAAACATGAGTTTATGGTCCAATGAGGTGGATCGGGTGCGTTCATTGTGAGTTTAGGATCACATGGGGTGGATCGGGTGCATTCATTGCGAAAAATTCCGGCAAGACTTCGTTGCACGAACTTTTGCACTAGTTCGGCCCGTTTTGTACCAAGTTTCTAGGTCAACCAAACGGTCCCAAATGCACCAAAATTGTACGAACACACCAAAACATGAGTTTAGGGTCCAATGCGGTGGATCGGGTGCGTTCATTGCGAAATTTTTTGACCCAACTTCGTGGCACGAACTTTGCACATTTTGCACCGAGTTTCGTAAGTCAACCAAACGGGTCTCCAATGCCCAAAAAGTAAACGAAATGCACCAAATATGCGTTTAGGGTCCAATGGGGTGGAACGGGTGCATTCGTTGCCAAAAATTCCGACATCGCTTCGTGGCACGAACTTTTGCACCATTTCGTCCGTTTTGCACCGAGTTTTGTAACTCAGCCACATGGTCCCAAATGCACCAAAATTTTATGAAACGCACACAAAACATGAGTTTAGGGTCTGATGGGGTGGATCGGGTTCCTTCGTTGCGAAAAATTTCGAAGCGACTTCGTGGCCCGAAGTTTTGCACCAGTTCGGCCCATTTTGCATCGAGTTTCGTAACTCAACCAAACGGTACCAAATGCACCAAAATTGTAAAAAACGCACCAAAACATGAGTTCAGGGTCCAATGGTGTGTATTGGATTCGTTGGTTGCGGAAAATTCCGACGCAACTTCTGCACGAACTTTGGCACCAGTTCAGCCCGTTTTGCGCCGAGTTTCAAAAGTAAACCAAACGGTCCCAAATGCACCAAAATTGTACGAACGCACAAAAACATGAGTTTAGGGTCCAATGAGGTCTACCGGGTGCGTTCATTGCGAAAAATTCTGACGCGACTTCGTGCAACAAACTTTTGCAACAGTTCGGCCCGTTTTGCACCGAGTTTCGTAAGTCAACTAAAACAGTCCCAAATGCACCCAAATTTATAAAATACACCAAAACATTTGTTTAGGGTCCAATGGGGTGGATCGGGTGCGTTAGTTGCGAAAAATTCCGAAGTGACTTTGTGGCCGAACTTTTGCACCAGTTCGGCCCGTTTTGCGCCGAGTTTAACTAAACCAAACGGTCCAAATGCACAAAATTGTACGAAAGCACAAAACATGTTTTAGGGTCCAATGGGGTCTATCGGGTGCGTTCATGCGAAAAATTTGACGCGACTTCGTGGCACAAACTTTTGCATCAGTTCGTCCCATTTTGCACCGAGTTTCGTAAGTCAACTAAACGGTCCCAAATGCACCAAAATTTATGAAATACACCAAAACATGTTTAGGGTCCAATGGGGTGGATCGGGCGTTTGTTGCGAAAAATTCGACGCGACTTCGTGGCACGAACTATTGCACCATTTCGGCCCGTTTTGCACTGAGTTTCGTAACTCAAC